>NC_056562.1:19025582-19140294 GCF_013358625.1 Macadamia integrifolia
GGGGGGGGGGGGAGAAGGATAATCGCATAAGCACATACTAGCCCGCAGGCTCTCTAACACTCCACTCAATTTATCTTTTCGATCTCTGCTCAATATTTGTTCATCAGTTACCTACAAATAGGAGAAAGTTCATCTCCAAAATAGAAACCAAGTATAAACCTACTCTAGTAACACTCAAATTAGGAAACAAGTAAACCGATTCTACTCCTGCTTTAAGTCTTACTTGAAATAGAACATTACAGAATGTTCCTAAATAACTAAAGTTTCCTAAAATCCTACGAGATTCCAAATCAAATATCTCTGACTAGATACTCAGATGGGTTTGGATCGTTCGACGGGTGTGCATCTACATCAAGGGTTACAACTAGGGATGAAATATGGTCGGGTTGGGCCGGGTTTCTTAAAACCCTAACCCAACCCTAGGTCCTCAAAATTCAACCCAGGCTCAACCCAACCCTGTCAGGTTCATGTTTAGGCCCAACCCTGCCGGGTTCATACCAACCTGACCCTAATTGACCCTATCAGGGCCGAGTTGGGTCGGGTTGGCCTGGGTTGGGTTGATCTTAGCTTCTACAATGGTTGGATTAACCTTGATTGACATGTTTATTCCATTCATATCTCACATATTAAAACATTATAGAAAAATAAAATATTTATTGGAGCCCTAATTTCAATTATAAATATGCAAGGTTAAATTTCGGGTCAGGTTGGGTCGGGTTGGGCTGGGTTGAGGCCTCAACCCTAACCCAACCCAACCCTGACCCTGACCTAGGGTTGGGATTTTTCAACCCTAACCCGCCCTCAGGGTCAAAAAACTTGGCCCAAACACTGTTCGGGCTCAGGGCGGGTTCGGGTTGTCAGGGCCAAACTTTCACCCCTAATTACAACACTTATCCTCACACCTCTCTCAACTTTCTTCCAAAAAAAAAAAACTCACTAAATATATAGCGAAATATATTTCCATAGATGGTAAAGACATCATATCCCTAACAGCTGTAGTGTGAATAAATTGTCAAGAAGTAGTAGAATGGCTCGAGCAAGGGAATGTGAAAGGGTGGCATCGGAAAATGTTTAATTTATTAAATGATGAAACTAAACTTATGAAACAGTTAGAATATGTAAATTTTGTTAAAAAGACTAGTAAGGAAGTGCCTATTGCTCATAGATGGGCAATAAGGGCAAGGCTATACAAGCTCTTGGCCTCGGTAACTAGTGATGTTGAAACTATGCTATTTTCTTAAATGATGTCTCCATAAAAATAAAATAAATAAATAAATAAATAAAAGAGAGGGAAAAACATATGTTCATCATCCAATGGTCAGAGTATAAAAGATAACAAACAATTATGGTATAGAAAAATAACATCTGCAAAAAACTATGGAAAGAACTAAGGATTTTATCATGTGTACAAAAGCCTATATAAAAACAATTGGTACAATTTACTTATAGAAATAATCAAAACGAAACTGTTTAAGACTTACGTATCCTCTTTGGAATGCCATCCATCCAATTTTCCAACCTCTTTCAGAGCTTTTTGCCACTTCTGCACAGTTTCCTCATCGAACCGCTTCTGGTGTTTCTCAAAGGCCTCAGCATAAACCCCGGTCTGGTTTCTGACATCCCTTGGTTCAATTTTATAGAAAATTGGAAAGACGATCTGTTTCATTGTTCTTCTGCATTCATACATCTCGAATAACTCATCGAGACACCATTTGCTTGCACCATAGTTCATCGAGAAGATGGGAATAGAGATTCTTGACTCCTGGATTGCAGTGATTAGCTCCGGACCAATCTCGTTTCCCTTTCGGAGTTCTTTGTCGTCCCTGAAAGTTCTAATTCCAGAATCAACCAAGCCATTAAAGAGATGATCAGCGAAATTGGTGCGAATGTCTTTACCACAAAAGCTCAAGAACACCTCATAACTCGAACCGCCGGAAGAGTCCGAAGATGAAGACGAGGAGGCGGCCTTAGATGATGATGCGACCAAACAGAACGACTTTGGAAGACGAAACCCTCTTTGAAGCCCTCTGTGTCTTCTAATATTCACTTTGGAATTGCGGAACCTCATTTGCTGCCACCCGATCAAATTGCTTGATCGCCGCCACCTTCCGAATGTGAACGGTGGTGATAGGTATCCTTCAATCTTCGACGACGACATTGCAGCCATATCAAGAACTTCTAATTAGAAAGGAATTGCAGAGCAGTTTTAGAATGACCTTCACACTCACTTATCCTCTTATTTATATTCAAGAAAACGTCATCAGCTGTGCCGTAGAGAGGCATCTGTGACTTTTTTATTTTTTTCAAAAAAAACAAAGTTTTCTGGATGTAACATAGCGAGAGAGAAAGAAATCACCTGCTCTTTTTTTTTTATTGGTGTTTGTTTCAAATGTCATCTAGACTTTTGGGGTTGAAATCGTCTGCAATTCCGATCTCGTACAATTCCGTGCAATACCACCTTTAAGCGGTGACACGTGTATTGATACCAATACAATGGTCTAGATTTGCTACAACTAATAAAACATTAAATCAGTGAAAAGACATTTAAATCAAATCTGGACCATTGCATTGGAATCAATACACGTGTCACCCCCTGAAGGTGGTATTGCACGAAATTGTACGAGATCGGAATTGCAGACGATTTTTTTCCAGACTTTTGTCTCTCCTACAAGTCTACTTTTTTAAAAGTTTTAGTTTGCCGCAAAAAATGAAAAATGGTCGAAATTTATCCAATGGATAACTGATCAAATATGATCCATATTTTTATATGGGAGAGAGATAGGTATATCGACGATATCAAGTATACTAACGAATAGCACCAATAGAAACACATGATGAAGTATCATTTAGGAAAGATATGGGGATCATTTCAGAAAAAAAGGAAGAGAGAGATAGACACAATGGGTGCTAGCATACTTGAAATCGGCGGCATACCTAACATTTTCCCTTTTTATATATTGGTGTTCAAACCTTTTTTATAATTATAATCTTGTATAGTCTGCAGCATACTTAGTAAGTTCAGGACGACAATAATACGGGAACGGATACGTATGGTAATTAAATGGACCATACAGTAATAATGCGTTTCAAAAAATCCAGTGCAATAAAACATGTACGACAATGATACGGTATGTGTTTAATACGGTTGCTCTGTAAAAATCTGAGAGCAAAAATCCGAAACTAAAAATGATTGTTTGAAACTAAATTCTAATCTACCATGTTTTTATGGACACTAAAATCCAATCTGATTTTTCAATTTGAAATCATTTCCCATTATTTTGAATTTTCACATTTAATATTAATTAAATTTAATCCTTAGAAAGGGTATGGTAGAAAGAACTAAGAGGAGAATCAAACCTAATCTCATCTCGTAACTCTTACATGTTCTCTTCTTCTTCTTGGTACGAAAAAAATGTTTAAGAAGATGGAGAATAAGTGTTTGCAATCGTTCATCCCAGAGATGCACTTGGATTCTCTTGAGATTTCTATGGGGGTACAATCTAAGACCGGTCACAGATCAATTTTAAGGCTCAAGAACCTCCTCCCTTCAACTCTTTTGATTTCTCAGATGCAATATTGCAAGAATAGAGGGAGGAGAACACCCGTGTCATTTCCCTCTTTCTAATTCTTCACATTGTCCGGCAGCAACTATGTTTGTAAATAATTGTCACTCCAATTCAAATAGCGATTGTAGGCTAAATTTTCTATAAAGGTTTTCATTTCAACCCCTTTTGGAGAATCCCACCCTTGGCCATTTTTGTCCATGTGAGTCATCTCTTTTGAATCTTTCTTGCTTCTCGTTAAAAATTATTTATAGATGCAATCGCCTCGATTGGATTTTCAACTATCAATAGGAAGAGAAACGGAGAAGAGGAAGGGTTGATTGGGTTTTCAACAATCGATGAGAAGAGAAATGGAGAAGAGACTGAGAGCAAGGGATATTGATGTTTTACCTATCACCCTCCGTCACTGGCTGCCGAGAACGGAGATGGAGGAGAAGGGGTCACTGGGGCAAGTGTTCCTCATTTTTTTGGTTTACTTAGATGAGGGAAGAAGAAGGGTTATAGTTTCGATCGATTAGGATTCCTGATAGAAGACAAGGGTCGGGAATCGGGAATCGGGATTTGGCCCATTTGGGTTAATCTAAATTTTTTTTTTAACCCAAAAGTTTTATTGAGTATGTAACATATTATACGAGTATTATTCGTGTATAATACGGATATCTTTAAAATCTGCTTATTAAACAGTTTTTTTGGATTGATACGCCAAACTATGAACTTTTGAATTAAACGATCGAATGCGCGTACTATACGCGTATAATACTCGTATTTTACTAATTGTGGTTTCTAATAAGCTTCAACCAAAAAAAAAAAAAACTTGGTCCATTATTGATACTCAATTCAAGATCGGTTAGGTATCAGTATCTGTCTCAGCGAGCTTGATAACGATACTTAGAACCCCAGTAAAAAGTCTCTACCAATATTAGTACCATTTGACAAGTCAAGCATTGAAGAAATTTGGTATAAATATTCTTTCATTTTGACCACTAAAATAATATTTTTTTTATTTTTAAAATTACAGCAAAGTGAAATTTGTGACTAAGATCTAACATAACTTAAAATAGTATTCTTGTAAATTTCTATACCTTTACATTACCAAAAGGAAATTTCTAGAACTTTAGACTCTTTTTCAATATATTTCAAGAACTTGTTTTGGATTGAAATTAAACGTTAACGAGATAGTTGTCGGGTTGCCTTTTATCACGTGAAGCTTCCCATGTTTGCTATGATGGCAAATCAAGACAGACTTCACTTATCATAAATAGTGGTCAATTCATTACAGTAATTAAAAATAAAAATAATCTATTATCTGATGAATAAGATATATTATCTCGTGACATTAATTTTAAAATAGCACTCATTAAACGACCTTGAGCTAAACCAAATGATTGCTCATATTATTTGTTTCCACTCAAGGACCAATTGAAAGCTTTACCAAAGAAGAAAAAAGATCTAGTTGAAAGGGTGAAAAGATTTCCATGAGTCATGTGCAATGTGAAAGGTTGAAATTAGTTCTTACTTTCATCACATGCAATGTGAAAGGTTGAAACGATTCTCCTACAACTTTTCCAGTGACATTTCATTTTTTTATGAGGAAAAAAGTTTTCTGAATGGAGAGAGGGCGTGAAAGAAATCACTTGCCCTATTTTAATTGGAGTTTGGTTTCAAATGTCATCTAGACTTTATGATGAATAAGACATATTATCAAGTATTCATCCAAAAAAAAAAAAAAGATATATTATCTAGTGACATTAGTTTTAAAATAGCACTAATTAAAAGAAGTCTTAATTTATAATTTATCTTGCATCACTAATGTTGCAACTTGAAATATTATATTGATATCATCAAAGTAATATGAAGATTTTTATGTCTTTGTTGAAAGAGACAAACAATAAAATTCAGAAGTTACAATTAAAATGATCTTGAGCTAAACTAGATGATTGCTCATCTTCCTTGTTTCCACTCAAGGACCAATTGAAAGCTTTACCAAAGAAAAAAAATATATGTATCCAGTTGAAGCTAAGTGTTTTAATTGGTTCAATTTGGTGCATGATTTTTTAGGTAAAATCAAAATTGAATCATTTAATAAATGGTTTCATATATTAAAACCAAAACCATCTATCAACGGTTTCAGTTTAATGGTTTTAAATGGTTTTCTTATGTTTTCTAATTTTTTATCCAAACAATTTCTTTACCTTCAAAATTTTTAGCAAAAAATGAATGTAATTGTAACATTGAATTGAATTGTTTATTGTCATATGCTTTTTTGTAATAGTTGTTTAATGTAAACTAAATATTTGTATTTAAATGTATTAGCAAACTTGCATGTGTATACTTACACATTAGAATTATAACCAATACAAGGACATTCAAGAATAAAACATCTTGGAAACCATTACTATGATATTTTGAGGGGGAGCATTAATGTTCATCATTGTTACTTTCCAATTAATCTTAGTATCATAGAGAAAAATTTCAGCCCTCACTATGTCTGCTTTCTTTATCAAGTTAATCAATCCATTTTTATGTTGATATTGAATCCAAAAAAAAAAAGTTATGTTTTCTAGAAAGGCAAAGCACCCTGGATTTGCACATCGGCATCTCTTAATTTGTAAAATTGCAGCCTTGTTTTCAAATATTATTGACCCAGTGTTGAAGTGTAGATTAGTTTTATTCTTTGTTTGCTTTTTATTCTTAATATCATGATGTAGATACTCGAACCTCTGTAGTTTTCCCTCTTGTGATCCCATATATACCAATTTTATTTGATTTAGGCAAGTTAATTTTTTTTCCCATAATATCATGTCATGATTCTGAATAATTTCTACAAAAAAAAAAAAAAAAATAATTGTAGATAATCAAACCTTAGTAGTTTTTCTTCTTGTGAATCCATATTTTACCATTTTTATTTGATTTCCATAGGCAAGAAAGTTTCCTTTGATTATTACCATCCTGATTTACCCAAACTCAATTGCGAATCCATATTTTACCATTTTTAGTTGATTTTCAAAGGCAAGAATGTTTGAAAAATTCAGCTTACTTCCAAATTCCAAAGATCATTCGTAAACTTTTTGCAGTGATAATTGTTGATTGTAAGCCAATTGTTGTTAAAAAATTATGGGATAAAATTTTTGAAGCAATGTCAGAAAACATAAAGAGAACAATTAGCACAACTGAATACCACATATTACCCAATAAACTTTATTCCTCTAGTTATTTTCTACCTTATTTTTTTTGTGTTCCATACTTTAGTCTAGATTAGTTGGATTATGTTGAGGTTGTGTTTGGTAACGTTTCTGTTCCAGAAACGACATTTCATATCAAAACCAGAATTTTCCGTTTTTGTGTTAAAATTTTGTTTTTTTCCTAATAAATGGTGTTTGGTAAACCTGTTACATAAATGATTTCAGAACGAAAAAACAACAACTTAGACATTTAGCAGAACTTATTCTAATAAAGACATCTTAGTCTAAGTTCATGTATCTTTTCACCAAAAAAAAAAAAAAAAAAAGGTTCATGTATATGTAGTTTATAAGGCAAGAATGAAAAAGATACCATCTTTGGTTTAATATAGGTGTATATTGGGTAAAGATCTCGATCACACAAGTGGAAGTGAAATATGCAAACAACAGAATAATAAACTATAAGTTAACTAATCATTCATTCCTTCTCCCATGCATTCGAGTTACTCATGTCATGTTCTCACTTAAATCATTCTTCAAGCTGAGATTCACAATTGTTCCTCCAATTTTTTCTTTCCTCCAATCCTTGATTATTAGAAGAATAAAAACAGAGTGAATCCCTCTAATCTATGCAAAGGTTTTATAGAGGATCAGAACTGTTAAAAGAAAAAAAGCAAATATAAGTTCAAATCAATGCCATCTTATATCGTTGAATCTCAATACAAATGAACAGAGTAAATAAAAAATTTCTCATTTCCTGGTCAACTCTTTGAACATTGAATCATTACAAGGTTCAAAATCCCATCTTCATCTATTAATCTGATAAACCACTAATCCTCTCTTGCCAATAGGAAAAGTGTAAAAAGCATCAATAAAAATGATGGATTCAACAGAGTGAGGAAATTTAGAAGAGAAATCTCTCTTTCTCTCTCAATTGCGGAATTCAGATTTTAACTCTCACTGCTTTGAAACCCAATTAGAAATCACATATTTTATGAAGAGCGACTTCATTGTAGATTAGACTCAAAAAACAAGAAATTCCTCATGAATCCAAATTAGTGGCATCTCATAACACAGAACATAACAATCAATCTAAAAGAAAAACCTTCAAACTACAAATCCAGTAAAGCAAATTGGACAAAATCAGAAGAGGAAATAAAAGAAAAAACAGAAACCCAAATCATAGAACCATTAAAAAAAAAAAAATATACAATACATCATCAAATGGGTATCATTACCTATAAGCTTTTTTCTTAGAGAGAGAGAGAGAGAGAGAGAGAGAGAGAGAAACAAAATTAATAAGACTTAATAATTAATAATTACCTCCCCTTTCTACTCCACGTTTTCTTTCACTTTTTAAAAGCGATGAAAGAGGATTGAGAGAAAACTTTTTTATTTCCTTAGCAATTGATGGAAAGAAACATTACTACCATAAGGGAGGATAGATATTTTGAAGGAGGAGAAAGAGAAATTTTAGGAGCTGAGAGAGAGACTTGCTATAATGTGTTATAGAGATAATACAAAATTTGAAAGGAGATAAATAAAGAGAAATAATGGCATAATTAGTGAGGAATTTCATGTTGGAAAAACTATTATACTCGAAGAAAGAGGATTGATGAAAAAACTCTCTCTCTCCATATTTACCTTTGAAGGCACGCCTACTGTGGATTATTATGAGTCTATTTTTTTTTTTTCATCTTTTTTAATACTTAACAATAATAATTATAATTAATGATTACTCAACCCTTTCTCCTCCACGTTTAGAGAGAGAGACAGAGAGAGAGAATTATAAAGGGTTTATAATTATTATTATTATTTTTCATCTTCCATTTTGAGGGGTGAGAGGATGAGTGGGATTTTTTAAAAATAATTATAGAGATTTAAATATGGAGAGAGAGAGAGAGAGAGAGAGAGAGAGAGAGAGAGATGAGAGAGAGAGTAATGGCAAGAATTACTTCGCCCTTTCTCCTCCATGTTTAGATAGAGAGAGAGAGAGAGAGAGAGAGAGATAATTATTATTTTTTTCATCTTCCATTTTGAGGGGTTTTTTGGGATTTTTTTGGGTATTTTGTGGTCATTTGGAATTTTTTTTTTGGTAGATGTTAATGATTTTTTTGTCTTTTTGAAAAATCCTATAAGAGATTTAAATATGGAGGGAGAGATTTTAGGAGCTTTTTTTTGGGGGGGTATATCTCTCTCCATAGATTTAATTATCTAATTATCTATCTCTCCCCCTTGTGCTCCACTTTTTTTATATCCCTCCTTTGTTATTTTATTATTAAATAATTATAGAGATTTAAATATGGAGAGAGAGAGAGAGAGAGAGAGAGAGAGAGAAAGAGAGAGAGAGAGAGAGAGAGAGAGAGAGAGAGAGAGAGAGAGAGAGAGAAGGAGTAACAGCAAGAATTACTTCCCCCTTTCTCCTCCACATTTATAATTATTATTTTTTTCATCTTCCATTTTGAGTGTTTTTTGGTATTTGAAATTTTTTTTTTGATAGATGTCAATGATTTTTTTGTCTTTTTGAAAAATTATACCAAAGACAGGGAGTACGTACTTTTTAATAGTAGTATGATATATATGGGAAAAGGCTAGATACACCACCGGTGTACTCCAAGCTAGCACCCTTTGTGTCTATCTCTCTCTTCCACCCTTTGAAATGACTCCATGCCCCTCCTATATGATGCTCATTCCCATGCTCCCATTGGTACCGCCCAATAGTTTACTAAACACGGGTAGTGTGCCTCTCTCTATATATAATATAATATAGGGAGGTAATTATTTGCTTAAGAGCATAGCCTACATCAATGCTCCTTGCGTATATCTCTCTCCTCCCCCAAACAAGGGGTAACAATATCTTTTCACATGGGGGGGAGAACATATAAGAACATTGCTTGCTTGTGTGGGCCCAACACTCAGACACAAGAGCATGTAAATTTACTGTCATAACATCTTGTCAAAGAAAAAATTTCATTTATGTTGATGTTCTTACTTGCACTTTCATTGGCCCTTGTGCCAGTGCAAGGACCACACGGCTAATCTGTGTGCATATATACACATAAACACATGTAAAACTATTTATGATATTTGTATATGTTTAAATGTATGTGTTGGGTTTGTTGGCTTTTATCTTGATCTGTTGATGAATTTGTTCAATAATCTAGATAGGTTGATGGAGTTGGTAGAGAATCTGTAATGGGTGGTTGGACCAAATTAGGTTCAAACCCTTGTGAAGTTATTGTCATATGAGTTGGCATTTACTACATCTACTTATTTGACTTTCCCTAAAAAGATAGAGTCAGTGGGTTTTCTCTACCACAAGAGAAAAAAGAGAGTAAGTGGAAGAGATTAGAGTCTTCTCAAGAGTTGTATCTTCTTAGAGAGTGGAAGAGTGAGTATTCCAATATGGGTGAAATGGTATCAGAGCAGATGATTGATGACTAAGAATGAGGTCGATCGTTTGGGAAGATAGTGAGTATATGGCGGTGTTGTGACAAGTGGAGGAGATTTCATGAAAAAAAAATTGGAGGGAATTACCATAGATCACCATGACAAGGTTGTATGTTATAGCATAGGAAAGGTACAATGGACACTCCTACAACATGTTTGTATCAAGATTGTGTGTTGTAGGATAGAAAAGGTATTGTGGTGCATTCCTACACCATGATTCGAGGGATGTGAATACTTCCTCAGTATGAAGATAGTGGTCGAGGGACTAGAGAGACATTGTTTGTCTATTTAAGGTACTAGCACTAAAAATATGTATGGTGAAGAATGAGATCAGATTGATATGTGCATTTGACCATTTGAGGTACTAGCATTAGGGATGTGTTGGATGAAAAATGTGCGAAAATAATGATGAGTGTTGATCATTCAAGGGACTAACTAACACTAGTGGTGTGTTAGGGAAGAATGAGATCAGTGGGTGATTCCATCAAGTCTCGCGGTGGCTTCGATAAAAGTCAACATGGAGATTGTTGAGTTTGTTGACTTTTATCAAGATCTATCGATAGTTGGTTCAGTGGTCTGAATAGATTGAACGAGTTGGTGAAGAGTTTGTAAAGGGTGGTTGGACCAAATTAAGTCCAATCCCATGTAAAGTCATGTGCTATATAAGTTGGCATCCAATAATCATTCTTAATGGATTTTTCCTAAAGGGAGAGAGTTATTAGGTTTTCCTTACAATAAGAAAAGAAAGAGAATGAGTGAAAGAGGTTGGAGTCCTCCCAAGAATTGTGTTTTCCAAGTAAGTGGAAGAGTGAGTATTCCAATGTAGGTGAAGTCTTCAAGTGTTGTATCTTACCAAGAGAATGATTCTTCTAAGTGAGTGGAGAAGGTTGATGTCTTTCTTCCAAGAGAATAAAGGAGGAGATAGAATTAGTGAGTTTTCTCAACAAATAAGAGAGAAAACAAGATTGAACCTTTAAAAAACAGAAATGTCTACCATAAGGAATAGTGTTCATCCAAGTGCGTTAATCCAAGATGTGAGGATTCTTGTGAGAGTCTCAAGAAGTACAAAAGAATTAGCAAGGAACTAAGATATGAATATGTTGAGTGAATAGGAGATGAGATAGAAAAGGGTGTACATGAGGGGCTTAGCTTTGGGTGTCAAATGCCAAGGGTTGCATTTCTTCTTTTCTCTTGATTCTTAGTGGCTCCATGGATGTAGGTGGTTTTACCCAAACACTTAAATCTCTTGCCTCTTATGTATGTGCTTGTTTTATTTTTTATTATTGTTGATCTTGTAAATACCAATTTTTTTGTGTTTTGTTCACCATGAAAGTAGAACTTTACTTCCACACACCACCACCAATATGCAAGGTAAATGGAATGAATAAGTATCATCATTTGTCTTTATATACCCAGTTGATTTAATAAATTAATTAAACACATACATATTTAGGTAAGAAATTATATTTTTCTATTTTTATGTAAAAATAACGAAAATGATAAAAACAAAGCCAATACTAGCAAGACCCAGATATCCACGCATTCAAATCTGAATCTGAATCTGAATCTGCCGCCGTGCACAACTTTTCAAAAATAAAGTGGTGGATTCCAGCATAAATTTCTGACAGATTTTCTGAAGCATAGAAAATCTAAGAGGAACACACCCGACTGTCCCTCATTCTCAATATTTTGTGGAATGTTTGGATAGATTTTTTGGATCAAGCATTCAGACTCCAGTACATCTTCAGGGAGTATTGTTAGAAACTTCTCCGCCCTGACGACTCTTTCCTCTCCAGAATCCCTCAACAGGTTATAAGACCGATTGTGGTTCGATGGCTTCCACCTACATATCCAATAGTCAAAATTAACGTTGATGGGGCCTCGTAAGGAAAACCTGGGCTCGCTGGGGTTGGAGGCGTAGTTCGAGACCACAATGGCACATTTATTATTGGTTTCTCGATTGGAACTGGGTTAATTCACGCATGTGTTGCTGAAGCCCTTGCCGTGTATCATGCTTTAAAATTGGCATTGGCCACAGGATTCCTCACTGTTCAGATTGAAGGAAACAATCTTACCATTATCAATATACTCAAGAGGATTTTTCAATCCATCCCTTGGCGAATTCAATTCATCATTGACGACTGCTGGGCTCTTGCTGCACGATTCACTCATACACTCCGTGAGGGCAACTCAGTCACTAACCTTTTAGCCAACTGTGGTGCGACTTCTAAAAATTGTACTGTTTGGAATTCGACCCTTGCTTTTCTTTCTTCAGCCTTATTTTATGATAGTTGTAATGCTTCCTTTTCTCGTTGTATTTGTTAAGTTTTTATATATCAAAAAAAAAAAAAAAAAAATCTACAAAGTGGGTTTTGGGACCTATGGAGGTGGAAAAAACACTCTCCAACTTTTTTTTTTTTTTGTTAGAATAGACCAATTTTCATGTAGTGTGGAAAAAATTATGTAAGAAAAATCCCTTGAGAATTGGGTTCATTACATGCTAGTTGAAGTATTTAATCAATGATTCTCGAGGTCAACACGTGGTCAACAGAGAGAGAGAGAGAATTGATTTCCAATAAAAAATTTAAAAAATTTTACTATATATATAGGCAAAATGGTCGTGGTACGTGCAGAAAAATAGGAATGCAGAACGTTCGGAGCTCGGTGAATGTTCACGTAAGTGATATGATTGACACGTGTTAAATATGTTAATCCTGCTAACAGAGTTGTAAGCGGTTACAACTCTGTTTAATATTATTAATATTTAAATACATAAATAATAAAAATCCCAATATAAGTGGACTCCTCCTTTCATTCCGCTTAGAAATCTCGATCCTCTCTTTCTCTCTCTCCTTGCTTCTTCTTCAAGGTTGTTCCTTCTTTCTTCTTCCTTTTTCACCACTCTCCAGTCTAGTTGAAGTTTTGTTTACCAATCTCTCATATGTTCAGTGCCTGAAAATAGTTATGTTGATTTTTTTCTTATCTCATTCTATTTTGAGAGAGAGATAAAGAGATGATGATGATGGCGGTTGTAGAAAGAATGAACAACGTTGAAGAAAAAGCAAGAAGAGAGAGAGAGAGAGAGAGAGAGAGAGAGAGAATTGAGATTTCCCAACAAAATCGAAGGAGTCCACTTATATTGGGTTTTTATTATTTATTTATATAAAAAAATATTAGACACGTTAAGTAACCACATCCGTCATCTCTCCACCCTAAAAACTAGGAATCAGTTACAATATAAAAAACTAATAGATGGTTTATATTAATCTAAACTTAAATGGACGGTTAATATTAAAAGGAAGTGAAAATAAGATTGCAATACGTACGTCCTGCTACCACTCACCCATATATATATGTTTCAAGAATTTTTTACAAATTGAATGATTTTTGTCCATCTCCATCATTTTAAAGAAGAAGAAGAAGAACTAGAAGAACCGGCTGACTAAACCATATCTTTGTAATGTGAAATTAAGAAAGAAAGGAGAGACCCATTACTGTGTATCTTCTTCAATATCATCCAGTACCTCTTCATCCTCGGCGATTGTCTCCAACGTCGGACAGTTCGAGGATTTCTGTGGAGATGAAAGGAGCTGGTGCAACCTCCATCCATGTCATTGGCCACAACCTGGACTCTACTGCCATTTCTATGAGATGAAAGGTTGTTCCACTCCTGAGACTGGTTCCTTCCCCTGTCTCCTCTAAGGAGAGAATGGGAATTGAGAGATAGGTTTGCTGCTGAAACTTTGGAATGTCTCAGATTTCAGGACCCGACGAGAGGTAGATGGCATGAGAGAGAGACGAGCTTCTTATAGAGAGAGAAAGAGTGTCAATGGAAGCAAATATAAATATATTCTCAAGAGGCCCAAGAGGCCAAGACCAATAGATTGTGTCAGCAAAATATATGTGACAACATGAAAAACGGCTTTTCTCAATAGATTGGGAATTGGGAAGTCAATAATTTGAGTGTGGGCCCTGACATGCTTGGCCCAAATTAATGGTAAGAATTTGTTTTTAAAGGGAAGAGACAGAAAGGCAACTACATCTGTATTCAAAGTTATTTTTTGCTTATAATGTAAATCGAGTTCTAATATTTCGATGAGACGAAAGGTTGCTTATTCGGCTTTTCTTCAATTAATTACCTGTTCAATTAGTGATTCTAAGCTCATTCTGGACATGCATCTTAATACATGGACACGTATCACTAATTGAATGTCTATTTAATTAGAGAGGATCTTTTTCCTACTTCATCTATGAAAGACAAAGACTGCTACAATTCTATGAGACCAAAAAAAAAAAGGAATTACCTTTTTTTTATTTTCAAATTCCAAGTATAAACATAAGAAGGAACATTTTAACAAAGGTCATTTTCATGAGATAAAAGGTTGCTTCATCTATGAGAGACATAAATGCCACTACCATTTCTATGAAAAAAAAAATCAAATTTTAAGTGTAAACATAATAGGGGACATGCTAAAATGATCTCTCAATTGAACCATACCTTTTGAGTTCCCCCCTTCCTTCTCGCGCTCTGTCAATAAATGCTATATTATGACAAAATGTGTATGTCGTAAGATGTGGTAAGCATCCAAATATGAAGGCTAAGTCTTACAATCTTACTTTTCTCTATGAAGAAGCACGAGCATGATTTATGTTTTGTGAAAATAAATATATTACATATAAGATAGGAAAAATTCTCCACAATGCCAGTGCAGTTTTAATTTTACATATTTTTTTTCATTAATTTTTCATACATACTCTAAATTTGTATGTCCTATATGAATGATACTTTTTTAGGACAACCATTGGTGTGACATATAGATTCCTCCCCACACTGACAATGTGGGAACCCTATCCCGTATAAATAACAAATGCTTCAAGGGAAAATATCAAAGAAGGAAATAAAATACACACAAAAATTGAGAAATCCTAAAGGAAAATTATTAGATCAGATTGGGGACCAAACAATCCATGTGCTCAATCTCATCTGATTTTATGCAAAGTAAATAAGGATAAACAATAATTGTCTAGTAACGTGGCTCTTACACTAGTGCATGGAACAATGAGAGCACGCGTAGGAGCATTAATATGGATGGAATTTTTATCTTACAGGGGATGATTATTTGATTATTTTGCACGCTCCTATGTATGGATGCAGGAGCCATGCGACCAAGCGCAACGTTCTTTTTCCCACTAAATAAATTAGTAGGGAAGGGATTCATTGGTTGGTGGACCATGGGGAATTGAGGGCAAGGGGAGAGAGAAAACAAAAAAGAAATGATAATATTTACCCTTTGTCAAATAAGGGGAGAAATATTCCATTTTTGTAGTATGGTGCTCTAATCCAAGATGTCCTTTTTTTTTTTTTTTCTTTTCTTTTATATCTATCTTCCTGACCACCATGGCCAATGGCCAGCCAGCCTATTGCTAGTAGGGTCAAGGACCACTTACTCTTCACACAAATATGATTTTTGTATTTTTTTTCTTGGGTTAAGGATTTTTCTTTGCACTTGGTATGTCTTCACCCAAGAAAAGATTCTCCTCAAATTCAAAATTTCTCTTAGGAATTATGAAATTTTCTTTTGCTCCCCCAAAATTTTTTTTTACCAAAAACATAAGAAAATATGAAAACATAATAAGACAAAAATGAATGATTACACAATTATTTCCTATGTAAAATTCAAAATTTTTTGAATTTTTTTCTTTTCTTTTCTTTTCTTCTCTTGGTAACCAAACATACATACACTTTTTATTTGTTCACCATTTCTTCTCTTCTCTTTTCTTTTCTTTTATTTTCTTCTCTTGGCTACCAAACATAGCCTAAGAGTATGCTCTTCAAGGCAAAATTACTATCACTAGGCTAAAATAATGTTCATGAAACAACGGTGTCAATTATCTTGTTGGTGGACCGCAAAACTTCTCCCCATATAGCATCAATAATAAAACCAATTTAATAAAAAAAACACCAGCCACAAACCGGTTGGTTCGCTGGTTCAAACTGTTGATCAGATATGATTGTTTGGCAATCAGAAGTTGTATTTAAGGTGAAGTGCCATATCGAACAAATCAAAATCAAGAAATAAAGAACAAATCAATGCTTAATGCTTAATACCGTTGGACATCCCACTCAATTTCTTGAAATATGGTAGTAGAAGATTACTAGTTAGTGATAACTCTGGCCTAGTGACCCTTTGCTGGCCCTCATAGGTTTCCTGTTTGGCCCTAATGGATCAATATTGGCCCTAGTGTAGGTTTTACAATCAGAAAGAAAAAAAAAGAAAGGAAGAGAAAAGTCTTGATGTTGTGAATTGTGATAGAGAATTGCTTTGGATGACTGCAAGAAACACATTATATATCTTTCTATGGTGCGAATGATGAACTCATGGTGACAGCAAAATGTTGGCAGTGCGGCTGGTAACCATGGTTTCAAGTATCGATATTGTATCGATTGTATCATATTAGTATTGGTTTTAGTTGATATTGACACTTGACTGAGTCAATCGGTTATTTATATTGTTTCAAGGTAAAACAGTAAAAAAAAATAATATAGACAAAAGTGATCGATATATACTGATCCTTACCGATATTGATCAGTATCAATACTGATACCGATAAAATCCTTGTTGGTAACTGTTGAAGTGAACTTCAATGAATTAAAGGGGTTGTCACCATGAGAGTAGAAACATAATGTCGTGAAGCATGCATGGTTACCCCCCCCCTTCTCTCTCTCTCTCTCTCTCTCTCCCTCTCTCTCTCCTACTAATACAAACATATTTTGTTCAGGGCTTTTGAATTGCAAGGCTTATGAAATATGATCCCCAAACGAATTTGCCATTGGTTGATAAGCTTATATAAAGCTTTGCATATTGTTCTAATAATTTTATGGGAGAGGGTTCTCTGAGCAAGCTAGATACTCAACACCCTTTACATTGATTATTTATGACCAATAAAACACTATCTTATTGGCAAATATACATACCAGCGTATGGGCCAATGGCCATGTACAGGAGCATCTTCAACGTAGGGTAGCACATATTTTTCGTAGCTGCTGTGTTTAGGCATAGACACATGCAAGTGTGTAGCGTTTTTTCTTCCATATTTTTATTAATATTTTTCTTTCCTTACAAAAATTATTTGGTAATCCATCTGAGGAGATGCAGTGTATGCCTCAAGCTGAAAGAGCCTTTTCCCTAATTGATTTAATGATTGAGAGCGCATTGGGGGATAATTCAATATAGGATAGTTGATATAGTATAGATGAAGCCAAAAATTATAATGTTTTTCTATGAATAGGCTAGTACCAGTTGTTGTGAGGGGTTGAATTAGTGGTTGGATGTTGATTAGTAGGCTGGATTAGACGAAAATCGGTTCAGGAGTGATCCGTTAATGGGAATTTAGGTCTTTGATTAACCGGCTTAAAGTATAAAGACTAGTGGACTTCTTTACAATTGGTTCCTATTATGGGAGGGTTTCACTTGTACTCTATTTTAGGATTAGTCCCTACTCCCCATCTATATAAAAGAAGCAACACCCATTAGTTTTTAACAATTGACAATTTAGCTTGTGGAATGTTCTCCAATACGATACGAATCCAGGTTTGTATAATTAGATTAATGATTGTATTGTTGTCTTTGTTCATTAATCCGTTTTATCGATCCTATGAAATGTTCTATCAAAAACTTCCTATAAAATTGTTAATCCATAGGGTAATCTATTTATGTTATTGTTGGATTGGAGAGATGATCAGCCTTCCACTTGCTCTAAATTGCCACGAAAATGACAATTTTCCCTCAGAACTTTGACATGAAAACTTTTTGTGTATGTTTTTCTATACATCTTTTTATCTTGTTATAGCCCTACAATTAATTAATTTTGTTATTAACTTTCACAAATTTGAACAGCATTTCCATGATGATATATACATAAATGCAACATAGAGGGGTTAGAGAAAGGCTATAAGTACTTGCTAGGGGGAACTACCTAGTAATTGTAAAATATGAATGCTCTTCTGATTATGAAGAGGACATTCTAGCCCTCAAGCTAAGGTGTGGTGAATTATAAGTTCAAGTTAGCGCGTTTATTCTAGTTGATATTCTATTTAAATCATTTGAATGGCACCATTTCCCTCTCCTTCTTGGAATGAAAGTAGAGGTGCAACTCGGCCGGACTAGGCCGGCTTTTTACTTCTCCAACCAACCCGAGGTCTCCTTAAGGCTCAGCCCAGCATGAGGTCTGGTTGAGATATCTCAGCTCAACTTATCTCACCCCAGCCCAGCCCAGCTCAACTCGGAACTGATTGACTATGATAGGGCCGGTTTGACTGACTGACCTTGATAGTCAGGATCATTATTTTCCTCCCAAATTTTAGAGCTAGACAGGCAGGCTGTTTGATTCTGATTAATCCTGATTCCATGTGTACAAAGGATGTGAATTTGTAACTGTAATCGTTTATCGAAATTGAATCGATCCGTTTACACCGAAACCTCAAAACCATTTAGTAAATGGTGCAGTTATGGTTTCAAGTTTCAGGCCGATTAGCTGAATGGGTAGGGTCGGTTTTTACCGCGGAACCCGTTGGTTTCAAACCGAATTGAAACCGTTTAAAACTGTTTAAATCGTTTAAACCGATCCAATTAATTCGTATAACAATTAAATAAAGAAGGGGCAGTAATCCGTATAACAATTAACAATTAAATTAAGTGTCCATCCTGCTTTGGTATGATTTATTACAATCCAATTCAAGTTTAGGTTTTAGATCATGAACTTGTAATCCATATATATTACTATGTTATTATGTTATCATAGATGGGATGTTTTGGCTGAACCACCTGTCATTTTAATATTTTATGCTGTAGAAGGCTGAATTTGGATGTTGAATGATATTAGTTCTAAATGTTTGAGAATGGTCATACAAAGACATAGCACTAGATTATCAAATGAAGATATACCATCGTTAATATAGAATCTCTTATTTGTGGTTGCCAATTATTTTTTGATAAACTTATGATCTTCAGTTTAGAGATGGTTGCAAGTTATAACAAACCGATTGTGAACCATTTTACAAACCGTATGGAACAAATCGAAACCGAAACCGTTTGAAACCGTGAAACTGACACCGTTTAGAAACCGTGGAAATCGAAACCGAAACCGTTTACTAAACGGTCACGATTTCAGAAAGTGGAACCATTTAGTAAATGGTGTGGTTATGGTTTTAGTCAAATAAATGTGAACCGAACCGATCCGTATCATTTAAACCAAAACCGAATCGATTAACACCCTTAATGTGCACTGAGTTCAGTTGAGTTAGATAGAGTTCAACTGAGTCAAGTCCATTCCTGACACTAGGTTTATTCAAATCAGAATAGATGGAGACCAATCCCATATCCGATTCCAAGTTCTTAAACCTTTGCCTCCCTCGGTTTGTCACATCCTCCCAGCTATTTTGCATTCAAAACAAAAAGAAAAGAAATCTTGCCTAAAATACAAGAAAACACAAAAAAAAAAAAAAAAAAAAAAAAAAAAACTTTTTTTTTCTTCTTGCCAAACATACATAATTTTTTATTTTCTTATTTTCTTCTCTTTTTTAGATTCTTTTTTCTTTTCATTTTTTTTTCTCCTCTTGACTACCAAACACAACTTTACAATGTCGGGCACAATGGCCTTACAAAAAACAAGAGGGTTAAGTAACAATGATTGAGATGAGTGACCCAACTAATTGAACCGACTGATCAACTCAAATTGTTCACTCAACACTGGTCCATCCTCAATGGCTAAACTAATCAGTGGGGCTAAAAATTTACCTGGTTCAATTCGAGTCCAGCTCAGCTTGGGGCCTAATCTCTCTTGCTTTCTTCTCAATTGAAGGTGTATACAAAGAATTAGGGGTGGGTGATTCTTATATGATTCTGATTCCATATATATAGAGTGAACCATTAGCTTTAAGGCAGAAAGGATATATATATTTTTTCTCCCTCTCTCTCTCTCTCTCTCTCTCTCTCTCTCTCTCAAGGACACAGATCCCAAGAGTGGGTTTGGCAGCTCAGCCTACGGACTATTGGGTATAAGATAGTCCCACATCGTTAAGCTACAAATTTTTCTCTTTCTTCATGGAGCAAGAGTTCCATGGAGATGCTGTCTCTTCCGAGACATCCGATAAAATTGGAACGATACGGAGAAGATTAGCATGGCCCCCGCGCAAGGATGACACGCACAAATCGAGAAATGGTCCAAATTTTTTTTGTAAATTTTTCTTCGATTCTTCCCCATGTTTTTCCCCTATTCTTTGTTTTTGTTTTTCGGTTGATCTGCAACCCTTCAATTTCCCATTCTCCCCATAAATTTTACGCGTTCACTGAAGATTCCTTGGCTGAGGAATGATGATTGAACTTTAAACTATTCAGTTTCTCTTGCGTTCAGGTATGTTTAAAGTGAAGAATCAATTGGTTATGCGGAATTTATTCTAATTTTAGTTCAGATTTTGATTCTATTGCTTCATGATTGAGAGCCTCTGTTTATAATCTTTCATATTTTTGTTCTATGTACTATTTCTGTCACTAGTTTCTTTTCAAGCCTATTAATCACCCCCAGGCCCCAACACACAGGTACATAGTTTTGGGGCTTGTAACTCTGCCTCTGACAATCCTACTATGGAAAATGAAATGTTTGATGTAGGCTTGTCCAGTAATTCTGGAGGTAATTTGGGTAGATTTGTTTCCTCTATAGGTTTGAGTTGAAGTAGACTGAAAAATTAGTCCATAATAGGCAAGATTAGTCACACAAGAACTTGGAAAAGGTTTTGATTATATATGAATATGAGCCAAATAGTGATAGTTTTTACCATTTTCTTGTGATTTTGGAAGAAGATAAAGGGGGAAAAATAATCTTTGGAAGTGAGAGCCTGTAAATCAGTCAACAATAGAATTCTATGAAATTAGGAGGTTTCTGGTTTACTCTCTTCTGTCTTCCATCAGTGCATTTAAGGTGCAGGATGTACTTTCTGAAATTTTGAGATTCAGACTGAAGGTTTGCTTGCTTTGTAGCTTTTTCATGAGGAATAGTTTTGTGGATTGAATCATAAACATGGGACATCTGATTGAATAGACGTGTTGCTATAGAAGAAACACAGGTATAAGGGGGCAGGAAGAATACAAAGGGGTGAAAAGCTTAGTGCTTTGAAAAATTGATCTGAAAATGATGGAGTTCTCGAATTTCTTTTTTTGGGGTTTTTTTTTTTTTGTTGGGGGGGGGGTAGATGCAAGGCAGGGGAGGGTATCCAAGCAAAACTATATCAATGTGACAATGACTATGAACGAGGCTGATTATATCAGCAAGCCAATTCCTTGAAATGCTTAACTAATCTTGGAGCTGCAGATGAACTTGGGTGCTACTCTGAGTGCTATTATGATATGGAAAAAGGAAAATGTGGATAATGTTTATGCTGGTTGCCACTCATCTTTTTGACTTGCATTTTTGTCATTGTATCAATTTGTTAGGATTTTTTTCCCCATTTTTATTACTATTATTTCTGTCCTGTATTTTTAATTACATGTTCCAGAGACCTGAGGAGAATAACATTAAATCATAAACCATCATTATAACTTCTACTACTGATCATACTATCATTTCAATCAACTCCAGACTATTAACTTTCCTGAACACCCTGAAATGTCTTGGAAGCATGGATGCAGTCATTTCTAATAGATATTTTCTGTCCACCATGGACTAATTTCCAGACTTATGTAGATAAGGCCACAACCATGACTGTGTGACCACCAAAGCAGGGGTTGCAAAAAAGTAGGCCAATCCATGGAGTATTTCAGCCTTGAATTCGTGTTAAAACAAGTCAACTCACATAGGGCTGGCTATTCATAATTTAACAAAGGGAGAGGGATAGGTATGCTAGCGTAGTACCTAGGAATTAGGAATGCTAGCGGCATTTTGACCGTAGGATTTGATCAACATGAATTGAACCGTTGGATGGAGAGAAGATATACAAATTTTCAATTCACGGTCGCAACACCTTTCCTCTCTCTCTTTCTCTCTCTTCTCGCCGGAAAAAGTCATTCATTTTACCTGATCCAGCTGGAGAAAGTGAAGAAGTTGGGTTTTTTTTCTTCTATCGATATGCAGAGTGCAGCTTGAACATCGGCAGCAGCTGCGGTGGCGGCGGCGGCGGCGGCGGCTGCTTGCTGCGGTGGCGGCAGCAACAGCAGTGAGCATCAGCTCAAACCAGAGGCTTCGGCTTCTCTCTCTCTTTCTCTCTCTACTGATTTTTCCCCTTTCTTCTATTGATTTGCAGAGAGCTGCGTGAACATCGGCAACAATTTTTTATTTTTTTTCCTTTCTTCTATCGATTTGCAGAGTGCAGCTTGAACATCAGCAGCAGCTGCGGCGGCGGCGGCAGCGGCGGCGGCGGCAGCGGCGGCGGCAGCGGCGGCGGCAGCAGCGGCGGCGGCGGCAACAACAACAGCGTAAGCCATCTCTCTCTTTCTCTCTCTACTGGTTTTTCCCCTTTCTTCTATTGATTTGCAAAGAGCGGCATGAACATCGGCGAAATTTTTTTTTCCTTTCTTCTATCGATTTGCAGAGAGCAGCATGAACATTGGCAGAAGCGGCAGCAGCAGCAATGGCGGCAGCAGCGAGGGGTTGTGGTCGGAATCGCGATCTGGACTCTGCCATTTCCGACGATAAACTTGATGGCCCAAGTCTCCGCCGGTGTTGCAGGAACGTTTAAAATTTTTGGCGTCGGTGATGCTTCAAGCAAACTGGCCGAAGAAGGGGTCATGATTGGGGGAGTAGTACCGTGGAGCGGCGGTATTGGATAGGTTTTGTAAGACCTCGCCCTATAAACGGATGAGATTTTTTATGTTTCATCTAACGGTTAAAATTCCGCTAGCATATCTTATTCCTAGATATTACGCTAGCATACCTATCCTTTTCCCTTTAACAAATGTAAGGCTTACACCCAGGCTCAGACACAACTCCACAATAGGTGAGGAAAAATTGTAAAAAGGTCTTTGTATAACGAAAACACATTTTTTATTATTATAAAATAATGATTTTAATAGAAAAAAGGAAAAAAAATGCAAGGATGGAGCCAAGGAACGCCAAGCAAGAAAATGGACAAAAGTTATATAACATGAGACTTTCACGAGGCTCAACTGTCCCCAGTACATAATTTTGGCTCATTAGTCATTACTCCTTGCTTTGCTAGATCATTGGCTATATCATTTTGCTGACTTTGGCTTCCACTGGAATGAAGTATGAGGTATTCTTTTAGGTAGCAAGGTGAATGATGAAACAAATGAGGTGGGATAGACACCAAGTCAACTAGAGTCTTTCCTCATCCAACCAGTGACTATAGCTGAGTCATCTTCTAGCATAAGTAACTATATGGAGACCAGTCCGTAAAGCTAGCAAGTCAAGCCTTCAAAACAGTTGCCTTTAGGAATAGGACTTGAGAAAACTTTTTAAATCATACCTTTACTGCCACAAATGACACCTATTCCAGATGGCCCTGGTTGCCAATGGAATGACCATTGAAATTGACTTTGATGTGTAGGGAAGGGGGTCCCCAATTGGTCATTAATTGGATTTAGAACCAGGAGGGAGGGTTGTGGAGATATATCTCTCTTACCAGGAAAGCTAGAGTCAAGGATTAAAGTATCGGTATCGGTTGCTGTATCGGTCGGTCAAAATTAGATACGTATCGGAGGGTATCGTATCGTATCGGAGATACACTAAGATACGCTAAAGATACACATATAAATGGATAGGAAACATTTTTTTAAACACTTTTGCGTAAAGAATTTGTTAAAAAAAGCTATTGATAACATGTATTATGCATAAACACTAAATTGAGGGTATCGTACTAAGAATTCAAGGTTTGTAGTTGTCCCATAAATGTAAAATCCTTGTTCTCAACCTTGATTTCCACTTTAGTTAGAGAGAAATATGGCTGACAGCAACTTTGGAACAAAAACCCTTCAAAAAATCGTGTTTTTCTGAAAAATTACCCATCTTGGCCATTATATGACCGTAGCGCACTGTATCGGTACATACCGATACTCACCGATACGTACCGATACTCACCGATACGTACCGATACTCACCGATACGTACCGATACTCACCGATACGTACCGATATATATCGATACTCACCGATACGTGCCGATATATACATACCGATACTCACCGATACGTACCAATACATACCGAAACGTACATTTTACCTTAATTTTATATTTTTCATAAAGTCGTATCGAGACATATCGTATCGTATCGATGTGTATTGGTGGTATATTGATGCATATCGGTATGTATTGTAGGATATATATCGATACGAAAGGATTTTAAAAATTCCATGTATCGTATCGGTGTGTATCGTATCGGTCGACTAAATTTAAGATACGTATCGGAGGGTATCGTATCGGTATCGGAGATACTTAAAACCATGGCTAGAGTTTTATCTTCTCCCAAGGGGTGTTCACCTTTACTTAGGGGAGGAGATTGGCAAACTCAATAGTGCATGAACTTGCTTTTTTTTTTTTGTTTGGGGGGGGGGGGGTTAGTTGGTCAGGCACTCTTTGTATTTGAGGTCATATCCTTTGATGTTGGGCAATGAAGAAACATCATATAGATAAACTCAATGTAGCTGAGATGAGGATGTTGAGATGGATGTTTGGTAAAACTAGAAAGGATAAAATAAGGAATGAACAAATTAGAGTTGTGGTCAGCTGCTTAGCTTAATTAGTTGGTGCATAGTGCAATAGAGCACTTGCTTCTGGGTGGTCTCGGGTTCAAGACTTTTGTTCCATATCTAGTCCCCAACCCCTTGTATCCCCATACTAAAGGGAACAAATTAGAGTTGATTTTGGGAATAGCTCAGATACTTTGATAAGCTATGAGAAAGCCGTTTGAAGTGGCATAGCCATGTATAATGGAAGCCTTTAGATGCTCTAGTACGGAGGAGTGATTTGATTCATTTTTTTTTTTTTTTTTTGATAAAGATTAAAAAGAGGTGCAACATGAGGACTTCCCAGGAGGTCACTCATTCTAGTTCTACTCTCTCCCAATCATGCTTAATTGTGGAGTTTTGATGTGATCTGATGCATTATTGCTTTAATTCAGATTGATAGAACTAAAAGAGACAAGGATAGACCAAAAATAACTGGGAGAAGTAGTGAGGAAAGACATGCATAGCTTAGGCCTAAAAGAGCCAGGGATAGACCAAAAATAACTGGGAGAAATAGTAAGGAAAGACATGCATAGCTTAGACCTTGGAACAAGTATGGCTTTTAATAGAGCTGATTGGACGATAAAGATCCATGTAGCTGACCCCATTTAGTTGGGATAAGGCTGATTGAGTTATATCCTTTGATGTAATCTGGTTTTTGTGTCAGGCTTCTTACCTCCTCTTGTTGTTATACTCTTCCTTTCTCTTTGTTCTAGTTTTTTGTCAGTTGTTGTACTTTATATCCTCTTTCTAGCTATACATTTTGTGGTTATCAATCAAAAAAAAAAAAGGTTAACATGAAGGATCACTGGGAGGACTCCAAGATACAGGCTATCTTGTCCAGGATAGGGTGAGTGAGAGTCCATGACCAGAAACCAATTCCTATACAGAACTTTAGGAATGGCCTCCACGTGTCTGGTCCACAGCTACCCAATCTGAATGTCCTAAAAAATATCGCTGGAAATTATTGCATTCCTCTCCTTCCAAATTCCCAAACAAATCGCCAGTAGAGAAACTCTCCAAGGATTTGACTTCGCTTTACAGCAGGATCCCAACACCAATACCACATTAGGGCCACTAAATCCTTGCAGAAATTCCATTCCACATGAAATCCCTCAAGGAAGTGGTTCCAAACCTCCACAATAAGAACTCTTGTGGAAATTTCCAAAACACAAAAATTATAATGGCACATGCTTTTTTCCTTATCTGCTGAGTCACTTATCTTTTTCTATGCACTGGCTGTAGTCTGTAGAGGATCTGGACTCACTCTAAGAAATTACCTAAGCCAAAACTTATCTTGCCAGGTGATCTCAACATTGCATTTACTTGAGCTGATGAATTCTATGAGGCTTCTTTTCATGCATTAGGTACAAAAACCTGTCTTACCTAGTATTTATAGTTATCAGTTTTGGACACATCGCCTTATTCATTAGGAACTGACACACAAAATGGATCGATATCAAGTTTGAGTGTTAATTATGCTACTAACCACCAACCACCGACCACATCCGTTTTCCGATATAATGGAAGTGTTTCACATGTTCCCCAAGCCATCCCCTTTCCATTATGGAAACTTTTAGTGCTACACCATTACATAAATTGAAATTGTAATACAAAAAGAAACATAAGTCTGATGTTAACAATTATATAGGGCTAGGTTCCTGCATGATTTGAGTTTCTAGGTCTTCCAATTCAGTTTCCTCAATTCCAGGAACACCACTTTAATGAAAACTTTAAAGCCTGTGACTCCAGCAAATTTTTACCTTTCTTGTCAACTTAATCAGATGATTTTTTACCATTTCATCTCAGAACTTATAGAAAATTCTCTACTGAATTTCATTCTTTAACAAATAGACATAGATGAAAACATGTTCTAGGATGTGTTTGCTTAGGATTATTTCTGGTGTAAGCGATTTCTTAAGTGAGGCCATCTGACAATGTCTCCTATTCCTATTACAATGGCGCACTTACCAAATCGGTTTCTTCTTCTTGGAAATGAAAATTTTGTGTCAAACTGAAGAATTTAAGCAGTAAGAGCCGACAACCTTGAGTTCCCTTATGAACAAAATCCTAAATGCCTAACTACCCTCTAAGGGTAGTGAATAGACAAACTAGCTAGAGGGTAGTGAATAGACAAACTAGCTATCATCATGACAACCGGTTTCTATGGGAGGCAACCTTACTGCTTTGGATATCTCCTGCAGTCCCCTTCCCTGCACCTTTGTATGCAGATCTACAATCAAATAAGAAATCCAGAGAGCATAGTACAATCGGTGCATATTGGAAAATATTCTCTGGTGATCGGCGACGGCATTTCAGAGATATCTCATCTTGTTGCTTGATACACTCACTGGTGTTAGGGTTTTGAGATTTGTGGTTCTCACTGATTCGGGACCAATCGAGTAGAACTAGGCATCATTAAATGGCCAATGGGCATTAAGAATTCGCTGGATTTGTTATCGTCATCTCAGAAGTTGGACTGTTGGAGCTCTTGGTTAATGCTGTGATGATCAGATGAATTTTAATTTTTTTACTTATCGTAGTTTCTTCTCCATATCTTCTAAGTTTCTTCATTCTTCTTCTCTACTTGTCCACCTTATTCTTCTAATATGCTTTAATTGTACTGATTTTGTTCTCTGTTCATTTGCTTAACAGGACAGTGTACACTACGATACTGTGTCAAAATATAGTTTGAGATGACAACACAAGAAGTTTTTTTTCCATCATGTTGAAGCTACTCTGGTAGGCCATCATGGCTTCTACCCACTTTAGCAGGTACGCACATGCGAGGGTGTATCTTCTCCCTAATCTGGCCGCTGCTGTGTTTTTCAGGCATCTGAGGCCAGGGTCTTGGTCTTTGGAGCCTCGTGAGTGTTCGCCGGAAGGTTTCGAGGCAGGCTGTGGCTCCGATCAGCTGCCATGAGGGTTTCGAGGTAGGCATAGGGTTTTTTCTTTCGCCAGAGTGAGTTCTACCTTCTCCAAGCTCTTAAGAGCCAGCAGCTGCCACTGTGTACCAGTTTTATTGATTGCAGAACCCTAAAGTCCTCCTCTGTTTCGTTTTGGGGAAGAAGAAGAGGGATTTTGATTCCCTTTCTATCTTTAATTAAAAAAGAAAAAGCATTGTTTACCTCATAAGGGTAAAATGGTCTTTTCATTCAACCACTAACAGCAAACTAACATCGTCAGGTTTCATGGGGCTTTAAATAATAGTTTCAAAATTTTGCTGTATCAAGCAATTTGGTCATAGTACTGGGAATGTCCAAGTAATTTTCCCTTACTTTTATGTTATGCTCTTCCATTTCTATTTACTATATGACCTTACCATGAATTTTATTTGTGATGCTTGTTGAAGGAGTGGCATAAGGTTAAATTTGAAATGGGAGTTGAGTTCAAAGGATGATCTACAACAACAACAACAACAACTAACTCATCCGTATCCCAACTTAATGGGGTCGGCTACAAGGATCTGTGCAAAAACAAAGTAGGGAAAATATAATAGTAGAAATGAAGTAAAGAAGAAAATAAGAAATGGTAAAAGAGAAAGGAAAGAGAGATGAAAGTAAGAGGAAAGGAAAGAGGCACAGCCTAGCAAGTCAGAAGAAACTCAACTAAATGAGATCGGCTACATGGATCATTACCCTAGTTCATAGAATGATCTATTAGTTGCTAAATTCTGCTGTATGTGACTGCTTTTGTTTTTGTTTTTTTCCTTTCCTTCTTACATGTCTCAGACGAGGGAGTTGGCAATGCACAACTTGTGGGAGAGATTTCAATGCTTTTGTGAGGAAGACATTTATTAATTAATCTACTATTCTTACAGGCTTGTTTGCAATTGAATGCATTTATATACCCTTTTTTTTTTCACTATTGGAACTGTGGGGATATGTTCTGACAAGTGCAGACATGGTAGAATTTCTCTCAATGCAGATGAGAGTGCCCAGCTTGTCAGAGTTTGTGATCGATGCATGGTGTGGTGTGTACATTCTACTTGTGTATGTTCTGCTTGTTGTATTTGTCTCTCATAATGTTTTATTGTTGAATGAGATAAGAAAATTATAAGAATGGGACAGTATTTTAGTTGTAAGATTGTAAGGTTGACATAATTTGTCCTTAGTAATAGGAATAAAAATAGATAAGATAAAAAGAAAAAATGATTAAGTTACGTAAGGAAAAAGCATCAATTCAAGCATGTGATTGTCTTTACTCTCAAAATCTTAACATATTTAATGAAGTGGAAAAAATTCTCAATTTGACAGATCATATTTCGGTCAATCTACATCATGTATTCCATACTAATTGTCAGCCTGGCTATCTTAACTTCTTAGTATCTATACTCTTTTTGTTATTTGCCTATTAATTTGAACCTGTTTTGTTTTTGTTCCATACCATTCTCAGGATAGATCTTATTGTGTCCATATATCACACATTTCTTGTATTTCTGAAAAGGTGCACTTATTTGATTTGATTTGAAAAGGAACCCTCTAACAGATTCAGGTTTTGTAAGTAAAAAAATGTCTCCATAAGTGTCGAATGGCACGAAACTTCTTTGCAAGGAAATAATGTTCACTGGTCCTAATTAAGGCTTTCTCGCAAAAATATTATTGTAGGGTACAATTTATGAGAGGAAGAAAAATGTAGAGTTTTAAGGTTGAGGTAGTGGCAGTGCTATTAGAGTACTTTTGTTTGCGCTGGACTTTACATCTGGTTTGTATTACAATGAGTGCAAAATGTTTAATTCGTTATTTGGAGCAAGAAATGGAGTTTTTGTGTGGGCATTAGTTGATGACTCCAAAGTTTGGCTACTCAATACTTTGGAGACTAAGATTCTTTGGCCCTTCTGCCAGAATAGTTGATTACATTATGGAACATTGACTCATTGACCTTAACAAGTAATGAATGTACTACTTCTAGTATGTCAAATCCCACTGTTAGAATCTCAGAAGCTGTAGCTAAACCAGAAAACCAGAAACAAGAATGATAAGAAAGAGAGAAAAGAGAAGAAGAGAGGAAGAAGATGAAGTAAACCAAAGGTAGTCTCAAGAATAGAGAGCAACCTAAGATTAATTCAATATAAATGTAATCTTAGGTTCTCATAAGGATATATAGCATTAGGTCACAAAAAGAGACAATACAGCCCCTCACAAAGGGAAAAGACCAAAATAGGACAAACAAAACTGACAGGGACCAAAATGTCCCTGTCGTAGGCGTTGTTTTAGCGCTATTCCTTGTTTGGGAATAGCACTAAATCAACACTCCCCCTCAAGCTAGGGCATATAAATCTCCCATGCTCAGCTTGGTACAACTACTGCGAAAGTTAGGAGCAAATAAAGACTTAGTGAACATATCAGCCAACTGATTCTTTGATGACACAAACGGAGTCTCAATCAGCTTCTTTAGAACAACATCACGAACAAAGTGGCAGTCCACCTCTATATGTTTGATCCTCTCATGGAAGACCAGATTGCTAGCAATATACACGGCAGCTTGGTTGTCACAATGCATCTGCATAGGTTTGGTTACTGGAAATCCCAATTCCAAGAGTAACGAACGTTACCACATCAATTCAGTTGCAGTATGAGCCATAGCTCTGTATTCTGCCTCTGCACTAGATCGGGCAATAGTGGTCTGTTTCTTGTTATGCCACGTGACCAAATTACCTCCAATAAAGGTACAATATCCAGTGGTAAATCTCCGATCACTAGCAGAACCAGCCCAATTAGTATCAGAGTAGCCAACAAGATCCATATGCCGATTAAGACGATACACTAGCCCTTTGCCAGGGGCCCTCTTTAGGTAGCGGAGAACACGAACAACAGCGTCCCAATGAGCCTTTTGAGGAGACTGCATGAACTGACCGAGAACTCCAACAGCATAGGAAATATCAAGACGAGTCATAGTAAGGTAAATTAGCTTTCCAATTAGACTTCTGTACTGGTGTATATCCTGAAGAGGTTCACCATCATCAACACCAAACTTTTGGTGAGGATCCATAGGAATATCAACCGGCTTGGATGCAAGCATCCCAGTATCAGATAGGAGGTCCATTACATACTTCCTTTGGGATAGACTGATCTCTTTCTTGCTTCGGATTACCTCTATCCTAAGGAAATAATGAAGTCCTAGATCCTTTGTCTGAAAATGATGTTGGAGATGACTTTTCACTTTAGCAATTCCTGTTTCATCATTACCAGTCAGAATGATATCATCGACATACACTACCAACACAGCCAACCTATCACCCCTACGACGAACAAACACAGAGTGATTAGAGTAACATTGAGAAAATCCACAAGTAACTATGGTAGCACTAAACTTATCAAACCATGCCCAAGGAGATTGTTTGAGACCATAGATCGCTTTGTGTAAGCGACACACCCGACCTTTATTCTCCCCCTGAGCAACATACCCGGGAGGTTGCTCCATATAAACTTTCTCTTATAGATCACCATACAAGAAGGCATTCTTGATGTCCAACTGAAATAAAGACTAATCAAAGTTGACAGCAAGAGAGATAAGAACACGAACAGAGTTAAGTCTAGCAACCGGGAAGAAAGTCTCAAAGTAATCAACACCATAAGTCTCAGTGTAACCCTTGGCCACCAGACGAGCCTTCAACCTCTCAACAGATCCATCAAAGTGATACTTAACAGTGTATACCCAGCAACATTTCACCAAGTCCTTACCAGGAGGTAAATCTACCACACTCCAGGTACCACGACTCAAGAGAGCATCCATTTCTACATCCATGGCACCCTTCCATCCAGGGGTATGAAGAGCCTCAGAATGAGTACGGGGAACACAAGTAGTAGAAAGAGAGAGTAAGGCCATAAACAGAGGGTGGAAGGTGAGAGATAGACATAAACTTATCAATATGGTAAACAACCAATGATTTTTTAGTGCAAGAACGTATACCTTTCCTGTTAGCAATTGGTAAGTCATCAGATGGATTAGAAGGAGGAACTTCACCAGGGGAAGAGAGCGATGGAGAGTGTGTAGTAGTTGGATCAATAACCTCGCCACGAGATTGTCCAACCCTTGCCCTGCACCGATAAACCTGTAGAGGAGGTGGAACAAATGCACTAGGACTAGGGGTGTCAGGAAACGGGATAAGGGATGGAATGAGAGGAGAGGTAAATGACCACTCCTCAGTAGGCTGACACCTGTTTAGAAAAGAATGAAGTACCTTCAAAAAATGTCACATCTACACTAACAAAGTTCCGGTGAGCGACAGGATCATAGCACTTGTATCCTTTTGGGGTACGAGAGTAGCCCAAAAAAATACGTTTAGTAGCCCGTGGAGATAATTTATCCACATGCATGTGAAGATTGTGAACAAAGCATACACACCTAAAAACCCGGGGAGGAAGAGGAAAACTAGGTAGATTAGGGTATAAGATAGAAAATGGAGACCTATTCGACAGAACAGAAAAAGGCATGCGATTAATCAAATGACATGCAGTTAAAATTCTATCATTCCAAAATTGCTTAGGAACATGCATATGTATCATAATAGCCCGAGCTACCTCTAGGAGGTGCCGGTTCTTGCGCTTAGCAACCTCATTTTGCTGTGGGATATATGCGCAACTAGTTTAATGAATCATGCCATGGGTATCACAAAAGTCAAAAATGTCATTTTAAGCATATTCTAAAGCATTATCAGAACGAAAAATCTTAATGGAAATATCAAGCTGAGTTTTTATTTCATTATAGAATTTTTTGAACACAGATAGAAAATCAGATCTGTCCTTTAACATGTAAAGCTATGTGAGGCGTGAATGATCATCTACAAATGTAACAAAATAGCGAAAACCAAATTTATTACTAACTCTGCAAGGACCCCATATGTCAGAATGAACTAAAGAAAACAATGACGGGCTACGAGACACTGATTGAGATGGAAATGACACCCGATGGTGTTTACCCAACTCACAGGCCTCACACTCTAGTCTAGAAATATGTAGAAAACTAGGAAATAAAAGCTGTAGTCTAGATAAGGCCAAGTGTCCTAGACGGCAGTGCTATTGGAATGGAGAGACATCCCCAACAGCAGCAGCAGTAGAAGTGGGAGGACAACCATTGTTGAGGTAATACAATCCATCCTTTTCACACCCTCCCCCAATCATCTTCCTCGAGTGAAGATCCTGAAAAATGCAATAAGAGGAAAAAAAGGTTACTGAGCAATTGAGAGATCTAGTTAATTGACTCACAAAAAGAAGACTTAATGGAAATTGAGGTACATGTAATACAGACGATAGTTGCAATGAAGAAGTAGGATAAATAGTACCATGTCCAAGGACAGGGGTGGATGTACCATTAGCAAGAATGACAGATGTAGAATTAGTACTGGATGAGAAGGTCTGAAATAGTGATGACTGGTAGATGACTTACCAGTTATGTGAGCGGAAACACCTGAATCAATGATCCAGGGGGTAGATGTAGTGGAAAGAAAGGCTGATGTACCTGTATGCGCAAGGGTAGTAGCGGAAGTGGAGGCACCATCGGATGTATTAGAAGAAGCCTCAAGAGGGTGCAAGCGCCGGAGTAACTGGTTGATGTCATCGCGCATACTAGTAGAAGAATCTTCTGAAGCAGGTGTAGGAGTAGTAGTCGCCGGGGATACAGAATCAGTACCATCATCGGACACTGCATGATTGGCTAACTGAGTTGCCCATTCTGGCTTGCCGTGCTTGGCCCAACACGTCTCTACATTGTGGTTAGGCTTCCCACAATAAGTACACTGGCGACCGGTGCGATCCGAGGACTGTCCACTAGAACCTCGACCCATAAGACCACGTCCTCCGCAACCGCGCCCACGGCCGTGGTTAGCAAATAGTGCAGAATTATCTCTGGAAGGTTGATCAAATTTGGATGAAGAGGTGGTATGCTGTGGACGTGAGAAAGCATAATTCAAAGTAGGAACCGTATCACCAGCAAGTAGATGGCCCTTTACTGCCTTCAGATCACTATTCAGTCCAGCCAGAAATTTAGAAACAAAGAACTCATTCCGTTGAGCCTTCAACTTCTCAATATCAATAGTCAGGGGTTGGAAGACATTAAGCTCTTCCATCATCCCCTTAAAGGCACTGTAATACTCAGAGAGAGATTTGTCAGATTGATAAAACTGAAAAAGCTTCTCATATATGTCATAGATCTGTGTCATGTTCTTCTCTTGGGAGTATGTTTCTTTCAGATCATCCCATACTCCCTTGGCTGTAAAATGGAACATAACATTGGCAGCAACATCTGATTCCATACTGTTCCACAACAAAATCAGAATTAAGGCATTCTCTTTCATCCAATTGTCATACTTAGCATCATCAGGCAAAGGAGCCTCAGAAGTGGTATAGCTCAGTTTGCCTTTAGCTAACAAACACACATTCACAGATTGAGCCCAAAGAAGATAGTTCGAGCTCCCTTTGAGCTTGATAGAGGTGATCTGGACATTGATATTATCCGATGCAGAAGAAGCAATAGTAGAAGATACAGTAGAAGTAGTAGCAGGCACAATCCCAGCCATGACAATCAAGTAGCGCAGCTAGCAAGCAATAGGATGAATGTATCCAGATAGGTAGTAAAGCAATTCAGATATGAAAACTTAGCAATCAATCCAACATTCCATACCACAATTCAGATCTGACCATGTAGGCATCAATAGAATATATCGGCAACAAGTAAGCAACTATATGCATCAAACAACTCATATAGGTAGGATAAAATAGATCAATCAATCAAGAAAAACAGCCTCAAACCTGGCCGCCATCATATAGGTAGGATAAAATAAAGCAAGGAGAGGCAGCGGCTTCAAATCATCAAGCAATCAGCCACTTACTCCAACAGTAAAGGTAAGGTAGATCTTGACAAAGGAGAAATCACTCCATTAGAGATTAGATAATAGTGATTAGATAATAGTTGTTGCAGCAATAAGTGGCTGCGCACAGAGAAGAAGAACTCCTAGATCGTAACCAGCAGATTTCTTGTCTTCGGAACTCGATTAATCTAACTACAACAGCTCTGATACCATGTTAGAATCTCAGAACCTGTAGCTAAGCCAGAAAACCAGAAACAAGAATGATAAGAGAGAGAGAAAAGAGAAGAAGAGAGGAAGAAGATGAAGTAATCAAAGGTAGTCTCAAGAATAGAGAGCAACCTAAGATTAATTCAATATGAATGTAATCTTAGGTTCTCATAAGGATATATAGCATTAGGTCACAAAAAGAGACAATACAGCCCCTCACTTACAAAGGGAAAAGACCAAAATAGGACAAACAAAACTGATAGGGACCAAAATGTCCCTATCGTAGGCGCTGTTTTAGCGCTATTCCCTGTTTGGGAATAGCACTAAATCAACACCCAGTTCTCTACTTGTGCACTGAATCATTGTCATCATCCTGAAAGGTCCTGACCTATTTCAGATCTCTCTCTCTCTCTCTCTCTCACACACACACACACACACACACACAAAGAAGTTGTATTAATTCATTCTGTTGTATTGCATAAATGCCTCCGGAAATATCTCTTCTAGTTGGTAGTGTAGTGATATCCATTTTTAAATAATGTTTGATGTATTCCATGTTTCTACCATGTGGTGGTACTTTTGACAGGTAGAAATGGACTGAAAGACACATTTAAAATTGTCTAAGATTTGATCACTTATTCCCCTTATAGATGATAATTAGATTGAGAAATTTACCATACAGGTGATTGTATGCTCACTCCACCCATTCTGTTATATTTTTCCAAGATCTCCCTGTTGGAATGCATCTCTATTTTATGTCTTTAGCGCAAACTTGGTGATTGAAGCTGTTTTCTAGGAATGTAAGCCGAGAAGAACAGAAAAACATAAACAAATAAAGGGATTGTCATTGGGTACACCCTTTGAAGCAAGTTTTGTGATAAGTTCGAAATAGGTCTTTAGCTCAAATTGGTAGAGCACTTGGAACATGACCATGTCTTAAGCATGTTCCGAGGAGACGGTGGTTCAAATCCACCAAGACCCTTTTGAGTAAATTATTCATAACAAAGTCAGTGAAGGCAATCATGGAAAATAATGCAAATGAAATTTGTCATGCGCAATCGCGGATGACACCATAAAAATGAAAATATGGACAATAATGGCTGAATGTATAAGCAAAGTCAGATTAGATAAAGAGATTACAATTAGTCATCCAATGTTGGTTTTAGAGTCAGAAAAATAAAAGCAATAAACAACTGAATTGGATAAAAATAATTATTTACAAGCTATTAGTTATGGTTGGTTTCTCATTTCTTCCAAGAAAAATCAATTGTATTAAACATATTTTTTTTTCTTAGGAAAGATAAAAAATTTAGGAACATGACAAGTGGCAAGTTTTGTCGGTTTAATACTATTGAGAACCTTTGGCAAGATAAATTACAAGTTTAGACCCTGTATCGTTACTAAGTGTGATTGGGTTGGGGAAGGAAATGATGGATTGTTGATAGAGGAAAAATTAGAAAGCACCTGTAGTCGATCTCTTATTCATCACCAATGGAGGATCTAGGGTTTCAGATTGAAGAGGAAGATGAGTTGCAGAGAAAGGAATCATCTTCTTTAATTTTTTTTTTCTTCCTAAAATGTTATAATTGATATTACACATGTGAAAGGGTAGTTTGGGTACTAAGAAATATAAATTCCTGATTTAACAGTCATTTCTCATGGAAAAGGAAGGTTGATATTTCCTCTTTATATTTTAAAGTTGGCTTATAGTATTTCCATAATTAATTTATGGATGATGGAAGGCTATCCAATAGTGCATGTAGCACGTGCATACTAGTGCCTGTGGCCAATGAGATGACGCTCATGAGCATATTTAGCTCAGGGGAGTCTTGATGCATGTAAACACTATCACAATAAAATACGCCATATATGGCCGTGGTTTATTTAAATCGCAATTAAATACTTATATAATTTTATTTATATATATTTAAAAATTTTATGAAAATAATATTAAAAAATAAAAATAACTATCCGTACATCTTAAAAAATAGACATTGTCAAAATATTGTATAACATGCACTATTTAGTACACTAAGATTGTAAAAAAAATCTTAAAAAAAAAAAAAAAAAAAAAAAAAAAGGAAAAGGCTAGGCATGCTAGCATCTACTAAGGGTGTCAATTTCAAATCGAAACCGAACAGTAATCGGCACCGTTCATAAACAGTACCCATATTATGTTAATTTAGGGTTTTGGGTTTGTGGCACCCTACTTAAAAAAAAAAAAAAAAAAAACCCATATGTGGGGTTTAATACACTAAACCTATCATGAAAGCCCATATTATGGGATTTAATGAAATAAACCCATTATGTAAGTCTATCTTTTCCTTGTTTAAACCCATTAAAGGGTTTTTGACTAAATGAAACCATGAGCCCATTATGAAATAAACTCATCTTTATTTCTTACTTAGGCCCATTAAAGGGTTATTGTATAAATAGAAAGAGAAAAAAAAAAAAAACCAGAAACACTTTTCTCATTGTTTCTATTCTTTGTTATTTATTTTTATTTTTAAATATGTTTCTCTTTATGCCTTTTTTCTGATTCTATTCATAATAGAGATGGTTTTTTTGTACTCTTTACTTAAGTTTGTACATACTTCATGGATTGTACATCTATTTCTACTTTTGCTCTCTATTACCAACTGAATTTCTATGATTTTTAGAATACTTTTTAAGATTTAAATAGATAGAAATAGATGTTGTCTATGTCTTTATGCATTATTATAGAACACCTATGATGCTTGGATGACAATTTATGTTAAATTTAAATTGAAAGTTTATAATTCTCAAATTTAAATGCGTTTGGGGCATCAATGATTATGTGATTAAGTTGAATAGGAGTATCTATAGGTACACATTTTTCTTGATTACAATAATTATATATATTGGCCTTAAACATAATCGTATCACACATTCAATTTAAATTTTAAACTTTAGGATCTTATAATGATCGTTATGTAACGGTCAAGATAGAATGGGAATATCTGCAGGTATACATTCTTAATTGACTGCATTGATTTATATATGATAGTTTGATGGTTAAATAGGATGAAAATATCCACAGGTATACATCTTATTTGATCATTTTAATGACTTAAATATTTTACCCTAATGATGTCTTCCATCTAATGTAAAGTGACCCATTAACATGTTACCATCTCGATCCCACAGGATAGATTGTAATAATGCAATAGGTTTCTTTTATAGAATTTTAATATTCTATTACTAAAACTCAAAGCATGATGATTGATAAGCATGTATTATTTACTCTTATTGATAGGTTTAACACCTATCTCTATTTCGAATAACGTGCCACTTTTGAATGGATCAAACTTTAACAACTGGCATGAAGAACTTATTTATTACCTTCCTGTCATGGATCATGATTATGCCTTGAGTAATGAGAAACCTGCTGCTCTCACTGATAAGAGCACTAATGATGAGGTTACATTACATGATTGGTGGGAGCATTTCAACCGTCTTTGCCTTTATATATCAAGAAGACGATTAGCAAGACTATCAAAAGCTCCATACCAACTTCTGAAAATGCAAAGGAATACCTAACCAATGTAGAGAACCGTTTTGCTACTGCTGATAAATCTTTGGCTGGGACTTTGATGACCAAACTAGTAACAATGAAGTATACTGGTACTAATGGGATAGGGGACCATATCTCTGAAAATGGTAAGTATCTGTGCACAACTAAAATCCCTCGAATTGATAATGAATGAAGGTTGCCTTATCCAAATCATTCTGACTTCACTTCCTTTTCGTTTGGAGCATTCAAGATCCACTACAATACAAATAAAGATAAGTGGACTCTGAATAAACTTCAAAGTATGTGCGTCCAAGAGGAAAGGGGATTGAATGACGAGGGAGGTCAGGTGATTAATTTTGTATCCAACCAAAATAAAAGGAAGAGAAGAAATTTTAAAAAGAACAATGCATCAAAGAAAGCCTCAAATCCAAAGTCTGATGACAAGGAAAAGAAAACTGACAAGTTGAAGTGTTTCTTTTGTAAGAAAGTAGGACATTTTCAGAAAGACTGTTAGAAACGCAAGACTTGGTTCGAAAAGAAGGGTAATGATTTTATCCTAGTATGTTTTCAAATCAATCTTGTTGATATTCCTTGTAATACTTGGTGGATTGATTCATGAACAATTGTTCATATTTCTAATTCTATGCAGGGCTTTCTTACAACCCGAAAATCAAATCAAAGTGAGAGCGTCTACATGGGAAACTGGCAATAGTCTGAAGTTCAATCCATCGGTACTTATAGACTCATTTTGGACACCGGATTCCAGTTGGACCTTATGGATACTTTTTATGTTCCTTCTATTTCTAGAAATTTAGTTTCATTATCGAGACTTGATTGTGAAGGTTTTAAGTTTAATTTTGGTGATAAGGTTGTAAACGTTTTTAAAGACACCAATCTAGTTTGCACTGGATATTTATGTAATAGTCTTTACAAACTTAATTTGGATTCTAATTTTTCTAAATCCATTCTTGCACTGCATGTGAATGTTGGATCAAAGCGTAAATCCAACAATGATGATTCCTCATCCCTATGGCATAGACGTGTAGGTCATATTTCCAGACCTAGAATGGAGAGGTTAGCGAAGCATCAAATATTATCAAATCTAGACTTCACCGACTTCACCACTTGTATAGATTGCATCAAAGGTAAGCAATCTAAGACAAATAAAATTGCTGTCAAAATGACCAATTCACTTCTAGAATTGATACACATTGATATTTGTGGCCATTTTGATCCTTGTATAACTAATGAAAAATATTTCATCACCTTCATTGATGATTATTCACGATACTGTTATGTCTACTTATTAAAAGAAAAATCGGATGCTTTGAATGCTTTTGAAGTGTTCTGTAATGAAGTCGAAAATGAGTTAGACAGAAATATTAAAACTATGAGATCTGATAGAGGGGGTGAATATTATGGTAGACATACTGATGTAGGGCAAAGTGAAGGACCATTTGCTCGATTTCTTAAGTTGAAGGGTATAACCCCCGAATACACAACTCCTAGTACACCTGAACAAAATGGGGTTGTAGAAAGATGCAATTGTACCATCACAGAAATGGTACGTAGCATGATGAGCAACTCCTTATTGCTTGAATTCTTGTGGAGCGAAGCATTAAAGACAGCAGTGTATATCTTGAACCAGGTTCCTAGTAAGTCAGTTCCCAAAACTCCTTATGAGTTATGGAATGAAAGGAAACCTAGTTTAGGGCATTTACATGTATAGGGTTGTCCTACTGAAGCTAGATTGTACAATCCATATGAAAGAAAACTTGACCATAAAATCATAAGTTATTACTTTATTGGTTATTATCAGTGGTCAAAGGGTTACAGGTTTTATGCACCCACACACAGTACCAGAATTGTGGAAACTCGAACTGCTAGATTCTTAGAGGAAGGTAATATTAGGGGGAGTGAGAAACCATGTAATGTGATATTTGAAGAACATTAAATTTTCTTATCGACTTATGTACATCGTAATAATATTATTGTTCCACGGATGACTGTTTATAATGATCTTGTGGAACAACAAACTATAGAAGATGTACATATTCATCATGATAATGTTGTCCCACAGGTAACTATTGAAAATGATCCTATGGAACAACAAACTATTGAAGATGTATCACTCCATGATGTAGTTACCACTGATAATATTATAAATGTTTCTTAACCGAAAATTCAAGGAAGACCTCAGAGGGTTAGGAGGTCTTCTATTCCTGATGACTATATAGTATATCTCCAAGAATCAGAGTTCGATATTGGAATCAATAATGACCCATTAACCTTTTCATAGGCCATAAACGATAATGATTTTCTTAAATGGGTAGATGCCATGAAAGATGAGATGAAGTCCATGAGTGACAATGATGTCTGGGATCTCGTTCAATTGCCAATGGGCTTTAAGGCGATTGGTTGTGAATGAGTATTTAAAATAAAACGCGACTCGAAGGGTAATATTAAGAGACATAAAGCTAGACTAGTTGCAAAGAGAATACATTGATTACCATGAAACCTTCTCTCCTGTCTCTAAGAAGGATTCTCTGAGAATCATATTGGTATTAGTAGCTCATTATGATCTAGAGCTTCACCAAATGGATGTGAAAACTGCATTCTTGAATGAGGATTTAAATGAGGAAGTCTACATGAACCAACCTGAGGGATTTAGTGATCAAGGAAAAGAAAATCTAGTGTGTAAATTTAAGAAATCCATATACGGACTTAAACAAGCTTCCAGACAGTGGTATATTAAATTTAACCACATCATTGTTTTCTTCGGATTTATTGAGAACACCTTTGATAGGTGCATATATCTGAAACTTAGTGGGAGTAAATTTATATTTCTGATCTTATATGTGGATGATATTTTATTTGTTAGTAATGATTTTGGTTTGTTGAGTGATATAAAGACCTTTTTTTCTAAGAACTTTGAAATGAAAGATATGGGTTTAGCTTCTTTCGTTATCGGCATTGAGATATTTCGTGATAGATCTCGTCGAATACTTGGGCTATCACAGAAAACTTATATTAACAAAGTTTTGAAAAGGTATGGCATGATGAATTACAAATCAGGTGTTTCTCCTATTATCAAATGAGATAAGTTCAGTCTAAATCAGTGCCCAAAGAATGATCTAGAAAGAGCACAAATGAAAGATATTCCCTATTCTTCCGCAATAGGGAGTCTTATGTATGCAATGACTTGTACTCATCCAGACATCAGTTTTGTTGTTGGTATGTTAGGCAGATATGTGAGTAATCCTGGCATAGATCATTGGGTTGCAGCAAAGAAGGTGATGAAGTATTTAAAGGGGACTAGGGAGTACATGTTTACTTACAAAGCATCTGATCAGTTAGAAGTGATCAGATATTCAGACTCTGATTATGTAGGATGCCTTGACAGTAGAAAATCTACATCATGATACATATTTCTACTTGCTGGAGGAACGATTTCTTGAAAGTCCAAGAAACAGACTTGTGTCTCTACTTTTACTATGGAAGCAGAGTTTGTGGCATGCTTTGAGGCCACACCTATGGCAATTTGGTTACAGAATTTTATCTTAGCACTTCAGGTTGTCGACACCATTTCGAAGCCGCTGAGAATATATTGTTACAATGTTACTGCCGTATATTACTCCAAGAATGATAAGCATTCAAGTAGAGCGAAGCATATTGGAGTAAAATACAATTTTGTGAAGGAATCAGTTCAGAAACAAGAATTGTCTATTATACACATTAAGACAAGTCTGATGATTACTGATCCTATAACCAATTTTATAGATCTTGTAATGGACATGGGTTTATGTAAGGTTTGATGTAATGGTCATATTATGTTAGACATTTTTACTTATATATTTAAATGATCATGATATTTGTTGTTTCTAAATATTTATTACTTTGTTATTGTGTGTACACATTTTATTTAATATATGTGAGGTATTATGTTGGACCATTTAGTTATAGACTTTTCTAGTATATTCCTTAATTTTGCACATGTTATTGAAAAGAGTATGTCGTTATATGATGTATAACCGTTATGATCCACATTAGTAGTTTTGTTCAAATATGGTATTATGATTGTGATGACATAAAGTTGACGGGTTTACTTTCAAATACTGCAGTATGATGTTATAATCTAAATTATGTTTGAGATTATTATTATGTGGTCATATGGTTCAAGTAGGAGATTGTAAGAATATTCTCTAGAATATTCTCTATTATTGTCCCATATACCAATTAAGTAATTGACCGATACTAATCTCATAGAATTAGATTCCAAATAGGAAATCCATTCCTCATCTAATTAGGGAAAATAGTCCTACTCTATCTGGCACACCTTGATGGGAGGGTGTAAAAAACTTTAAATAGGACTCTAGGTCCTCTTCATACCCTAACGTCAATCTCATTATTGGCTCCATCACCAAGAGAGCATTAAGGGGAGTTAGTGGGAGAAACATAGAGGATTCATTGTATTCGTGATTGGGATTGCAGGAATAAAAATACGGGAAGAATATAATGGTGGTAAATTCTTCACAGTCGATGGTGAATGGTATGCATCGACCCTTACAATTTAATTTTGTGATTCAATGATTGTATGACAAGTTTCTATCTGTTGTTATTAGTAGGAATAACATCCTTCACATTGAACTCCTCCTATCCCATCAATCCTTCAATCCGATTACCCAACGGTTCTTGATACGCTCAACTAGTGTTGCTGGTGATATCTTCATCACCAACGATTTCAACAGCCAAGGAATCCATCACAACACACACACACACACACACACACACACACATAGAGAGAGAGAGAGAGAGAGAGAGAGAGAGAGAGAGAGAGAACCACATGATATCTAAATTTTCTAGAAAACCTTCGATTTCTTTTTTCATTAAGGAATTTGAGTGTCGAAGCCATCGTCATATTGTGACATTAAGTGGTGCTCCAAAGAAAGATGATAACTTATGGAGAAGACGACTATAGGTGTATTGCTAGCAAAGCGACGACATTATCGTAGTACTTGAAATCAGGGCTAAGGAAGGCAAAACCACAAATCCTCAACCGTGGAAGAAGATTGATGGGAAGACGACGTTTGAGGGGATGAAGAAGCGAACTAGAGTTGGAGAACTGGAGTTCCGACAATTGAAGGTGATCGGATAGATTTTGATACAGTCCTTCTTTGACGGTGAAGAGAGGATGACGTCAGAGACCCAGTTGAAATCCCAAACAGTATATTGCTGATCGGTGATGCTAAATGTGTGACACAACAGGATGGAGAAGGCCTATTCTGATTTTCCAATAAAATCGTTGCATATTTGATTGAATATTTAGAATTAAAATAGAATACATTAATCCCATGATTTAAATTAAATTGAAAAAATCCAATAATTGACAAATGCTAGCATACTTAATTCCTTGGTAACCCGCTAGCATGCCGAACCCTCGCTATATATATATATATATATATGAGAGAGAGGAGAGAGAGAGAGAGAGAGAGAGAGAGAGAAGAAGAGAGAGGAGAGAGAGAGAGAGAGAGAGAGAGAGAGAGAGAGAGAGAGAGAGAGAGAGAGAGAGAGGTAAAGGGAAGGTTTTTTTTTTTTTATAAATAAAAGAGAGTTTATTTTTTTAATAATAAATAGTCTAAAAAAAAGTAGCGAAATAAAGCAAAAATATCAAATTTGAACTTTATTTATTTTTATAAGTTATAAACATATAAATTTTTTTAATCAATATTAATTGATTGCTAAACAAAGAACAATAGATAACAAATAATAGAGAATGGATGGAAGGAAAAATGTTTGTCTAATGATACAATTTTTTTGTCGAATCTAAAGGAGATTTAGCAACAAAAATTGTAAATCATAAAACATGAAAGAAAAAGTGGAGAAATGATGTAATTTTATCATTTGAGAATGTTAGTGATGAAACCTGATAAGTGAATCTTTTTTTAAGATGGTAACATATTATAATGAACTACGAAGTGTGAAAGGTATAGAAAAATATCTGTGACGGTCCAAAAAAAAAAAGGAGAATAACTTTCTATATTATTTCTAGTTAGAAAAGAACATTTTATTTGAGACTGGGGTTTGAGGGGCTTTTATCACAACCACTATAGAGAAGAAAAATGGCAAACTCTTTTTGTATCCTTGCAATGGTCTCCACGCCAAGATTTCAATGGTGAATGAGGAGATGCTGGTATGACAAAATTGCTTCTTGTAGAAAACCAACAAGCTTCCATAACTCTGGAAGCAACTCAAGAACCTTGTTTACATTCTCTTGCAATTTAAAATCAGAGCTAAAGTTCTTAGGTTGCTTTTTAGTTATGCAGATTCAACAGTGTCCAAACTGACTTTGCATGGTTGAGCAGCTTCTGCAAAAACCAATTGGAAAGAAAAATTAGATCTACAAAGATGTTCTCTTTTTCTATTTTATTTTAAATAAAGTTCATGATCTCCTAAAAAAAAAAAAAAAAAATGAATATTATAGATATTGAATGTTTTCTCTAAGTTAGAGAAATAAATATAGAGCAAAGATAGAACAGGATGTATCACTCTTTGATCAATTTTAAAATATAGCAGAAGGTAGCATTTTGTTCCTCCTATTGGTTATCACAAGATGTAGCATTATTTATCTTTGTGTTTTGAGAATGTATGTGGGTATGTGTATTTGAGATATATATTGTGCGCTAGATAGAAAGAGAGATTTATGAAGAAAAAAAAAAAACACAGAGAAATGGAAAGAGAAAAAGTAAGAGAGGAATGGGATGGTGAGAGATGCATGCAAGGGAAAGAGGCCAATTTGACTAATGCATTTCATTCTACTGGTTTGTTTTATTGTACTGTGTGAATTCGTGACACAGAAGAAGCTAAAGTACTTTAGGGAGTCCAGATTAACAATCATAAATGGCCATCTACACTTTTCCACCCTATTTTGTTGTGGTTAACATGCACTATCTATGATGCAAAATTCAGTCACTACAAGAAAAATGGGCATTTGCGACAGTTTTTTAGAGACGAACATATTTTTTGTCTCCTAAATAAATCATTCGGGACAGTTATAAATCCATCGCTAAATTTTGATTATTTGGGACAAAAAATATACCGTCGCAATAATTGAGACGGATTATTTCCGTTGTTATTGTGGTGTCCCTACATATCTAACAATTGGGATAGAAAACTTACCGTCTCAATTTTTGAGACGGATCTTTCCGTCACAACTGTGATTGAGTTTTATATCTGTTAAGACAGATGGTTTTCCGTCTCTAAATCGACAATTAATGACCGTTCAAAAAAGTGGGCATTAGCGACGGATGTAATTTATGTCTGCTAAACAAACCATTTGGGATGGATATAATTCTGTCGCTACATATATAGCAGTTGGAGGAGATATCTTACCCTCACAATATTTGAGATGGATTTTTCCATCGTTACTGTGATTGAATTTTACATCTATTACAACGGATTACTTTCTGTCCCTAAATAGACCATTCGAGACGGATATAATTCTGTTGCAATATATGGGAATATGGGATAGATATATTACTGTCCCAATATTGGGACGGAGTTTTTCCGTCACTATTATGATTAAATTTTACATTTATTATAATTGCATTTACATCTATTATGATGGATTTTTTTCATCCCTCAATAAATCATTTGATACAGAAATAGTTCCGTCGCTACATATGGAAATTTTTCGTCGTAAAAATTGGAGATGAATGACTAATTGTCCCTCAATTAAAGAAATTTTCTTGTCATTGGAGACGGAAATTTTCCATCGCAAATTGGGGGCGGATAATTAAATGTCCCTAAATTAAAAATCCGAGACCCCTTCCCGCGTGCGCTCAAATCTCAAACAATTTGATGAGTTTTGAGATATCGTTCCCGATCAAAACGATAGAGTGCTTCTTCACCCTTCTCTTTGTGCAGAGAGAGGAAAAGTGTTTCCGCCCTGGCTCTGAACACAGCAGATATGCCTTTTTCATCTTTTTCTTCTTCTTTCTACTCTCTTCCATCTTCTTCATCATCGGTTTCCCCTTTTCTGTTTTGTTTTTGTTTTTGTTTTTTTTTTTTAAGCAGAAAACCTTGCTCTTCGCGCATAGAGAGAAGAGAAGAGATCCGCCTCCGCCCTTGGTTCTGAACACAGGTATGTCTCTTTCTTCTTCTGTTACTATTCTCTTCCATCTACATCCTCGGTTCACTGATTTTATTTTTTTGAGGTAGAAAACCCTGCTCTTCGCACATCGATAGAAGAGACCAGATCCACCTCCGCCCTAGTTTTGAACACAGGTATGTCTCTTCTAGTTCTGAACACAGGTATGTCTCTTTCTTCTTCTGCTACTATCTCTTCCATCTACATCCTCGGTTCCTTTTTTTTTTTTTTTGCAGAAAACCATGCTATTTGCGCACAGGGAGGAGCTACTCCTTCGCCCAAATCGTTACTTTGTGGGCTTTCTTCACCAAAATTTATGGTACCTGTTCTCTGTTTCTCCTGATTTGATGCTTTCATGCTATATAGGGTTTTAAGGATCCTCCAAGTGTTGGTTGGGGTTGTAATGGACTAGCTATACTGGGGGATAAATGGCAACGGACTTCGCCACATTGGGTGGAACTTCATCATAAATTTTTGAGTTTCCGACAGTGTTTATGTGAGAGTAACCGATAACGATTCTGGATTGGTTGTGGTTGGATCACTAAATTTATAGCTGGGGTGGGATTTAAAGCTAATATATTTGATTTTCTTTTTTTCTATTTGTATTTTCCAATTGTAGATCAGAGTGATGTAGACAATGAGGGCAAACGTCTAATCTAACTCTTAATGTGCTTTCATATTTTGGTGGAAACTCTTGTAATGTAGGCTTGATTCTTGGATGCAATGTTAGTTGTTATGTATCATCTCAGAAGTTTAAATTATTATTATTTTTTTTTTTTATTGGGTGGGGTGGAGGTTGAGGGTGATCTCTAGGCTTACTAGTCTGCACTATATTAAAAAATTATTCTATCTGGTTCAGTCTCAACCTACATCCACAACAGAGTCTAATGTCTTTACTGCCTTGTTTAATTGTCTGATTTATACTGAATTGGGCACTCTTTCATTGCCTTGTTTAATTGTCTTTTGTTGAAGATAAAAATGAATCCTTATATTTAACATATCTTTGCCACCCAGACACTCCATCTGGATGAAATGTGCAGTGTCAGACACCATTATTGGACATATATATCAAACTTTTGACATCATTACTAGACATTGTTTTTTGGTCATATTTGTAAACCAATTATTGTATTTCTACTTTTTCTTTTCCGTACTTAGTTTCTTCCATTAGATTCTTTTTCTTTTCCCTGTCTAGTTTCTTCCATTAGAATAACTGTTGGAATATTACCAGATTACCCAAAATTGGGTTTCAAAAGCAAGATTAAGTTCTTTCCTTAATGTTGCTTTGATTCAATTTCAAACCCCTTTGCAAAAATGATATTTTTTCCATCTCTCTTTTACACTACTGTTTGATATATGATCTTGTTTCTTATCCCTTCTCACATAAATTCTGTTTCTTGTATTGCCTTGCATGCTACATGACATTATGGTGGTGGTGTTGTGAGGTCAGTTACACTAAACTTATGAACTGTATTTTGATATTGCAAGTCCTAATCTTGGTATCCCTACAATACTGTATTGTAGGGATACCAAGATTAGGACTTGCAATATTTATACTTCATTTCCAAGTCAAAATAGAACACTGGCATGTGTTTCCTACGAGTTAAAAGAGAGGGTTTCTTGAGAGTTTTGTAGGGATATCTTAAACTCTCTGGGCATCCAATCATAAATTTGTAGACGCAATGGCTTTTAATCAAAGAGGATTAGTCACATTCCTAGTAGTAAATTGTTTTCCCCCCTATTAGTAAAGAAAGCCCTATTAGTTAAGAAAGCTTCCACTGTACTTACCAGGAAAAAAATGTCTACTCCTTAAGGTGCCTTCTTCTTGAGAATGTCCTTTTGGTCCCTGATATAATTAGTTTCTTCAATTGCATGCATTTCTTTTGTGAGTGGATTCCATGGAACAATTGGATAGACCATGTGGACATTTCATCCATTGTGGTATGCATATCGGATACAGTGTCACAACTGTGCTTTTGATGCATCTTCCCCTGTAGAAGAACCAAACTCCTTTGCCAAAAGCCATCTTGTGCAACTGTGAGTGGGCATCCGTTTCTCTGCATTCATCTAATTCATTTGAGATTAGTTAGATGAAATTTAACTGCTTGAGATCGTAGATTTTGATATGATGCTATATCCAATCCCTCTTCTGAATCTGAACCTCTGTTATCTAGATATAAAAAATTCCTCTTGATATCCACCCCAATTCAGCACTGCCAAGATAACTGTCAGGTTTATGTCTTTGCAGGCACGCACCTTGTTCAATGACTGCCGGAAGTTTTCAAAACTGGTAGACCCTCGGTTACAAGGTTGATACCCAATGCAATATTTATACTTCATTTCCAAGTATTTGCTTGTTAGTTTTCTAGACTCTATTTCTGTTCGGAAGGTGAGATACTCGTTCGTGTTTATGTTTTGGATTTTCTTTTTTGGTTATTTTTTTTGCTTTGAGTCTGACTTTTGAAAGAGATCATTATTTAATGAAAAGTTAGCTGAAGTTCAATTTTTTTTTTTATTTGAATCCAACCTATGATCCAAGAATATATTGAATTTCTTAATTTTTTTAATGAAAAGTAATTAACTTTATAATTTTCTAAAAAAGTTCCATGTAACATGGATACACATGTAGGAATCTGGATCTGGGATTAAATTAATCAATAAGGTGTTGGTAATCTGGTTAGAGCCAACTTCTATTTCTGTGATTCTAAAGGTTAAAATGTACTACGAAATCTGTTGAAGCTGTAGGCTCAGAATCACAGAATTGTGTTCTGTTCATTTCCCATTCAAAAATTTCAACCACTCTCACCCTCAGCTCATCAATCTGTCATTTGAGTGCGAGTTTGATGCCCTTACTTGACGTATTAGAGCACTAAGGGTGAAAAGCATGATATGAATAGAACTACAAAATAGACCTATCTCAAGTAAAGGAAATGAAGGTGGGTAAAATTCAATAAGTGCAAAATCAGTTCCAAAATGAAGAAATAAAACTGACTAGCAGAACAGGATCACCAAAATAGAGAACTAGAGAACAATTAGGGAGAAAATTGATAACTTGTAACAGAGTGACAAGATGGGGCAGCTTTTCTGGTCAAGTGCTAATAAGAATCAATAGAAAATGCTTGAAAAATATACATGAAAACAGAACTCTAGATTGGGCTGTGCATTAAGCCCTAGCTAACTGGAAAGTTAGATATCCATAACTTGAATATCAACTAATAGTTCTCAGAAATTGAACCCAGAATTCAAGAGAACTGATGAATGGAAACTAATATGCGAACTTTGAGATAAATATGATCAATATTCAGAGAGAGATTAAAGCAAAGCAATCAGCAAACTTGAATGAAACAGGGGAGCCACAAGTTTAGAAAAGGAGATTCTGATCTGCTGCATCATAGAATTAGAAAATAGAAGATTAGAAGGTAAATAGGCCAGGAATCCATCTAGTTGAACCAAAGAATCTACTCAAAGAAGTACATAAACCACAACAGATATGGAGAGAACTGAACTGTGTTTTCATAAAATCAAGGTGTAGGTTGTGGGCCTTTACATTTATGGAAGTTAGAGGAGACAGACTCATCAACTATGAACAATACAATAAATCAAATTGCGGTAGGAAAGTGCCCCTAGCTAGAGGCTTAACATCTGGAGGATTCCCTAACTAAACTTTGACGATTTCATTTACTTGTATAAGCCATTACATGGACTAACCAGGTTAACAGAACAACCTCATCCTACAAGACTGACACAATCAAAACTATATCTAGTTAATTGTTGTATTAGTTGGTGATCAGCTTTCCTTCCAGTAACAAATTATTCTTTTAACATCTCTAATGCTCAACACAGCATCTATGTGCTCTCTATCTAGACCAGGTAATAAATTAACATAAAGAATGATCTCAATAAATAATTAAATAACTACATCCCAGCAAAATTTCCTATGACTGATGCCTAAATAATCAACTTTCCTATAACTTTCCCAGAGGAACTTTTATTACCAATAAAATGAAAACCCAAAAACTAGAGACCTTACTTAAACAGCAACATTTAAAGAAGGGTAAGAATTAATGAATAGTAGTAACTTTTACAATGCATCCGACCAATTATGAGAGAAGGAAAAAGTGAGAGCTTTTGCAAATATTACCTCAAAAACTTCTTCATACATGTGTACCATTTCGCTTCAATCCTATGTGCTTCAAGTAACCCTCATAAAGTATTTTGATAGTAGATATTGTATAAAAACTGAATCCATTTCAGTAGGATAAAAATTCTTCCATAAAATGGAGATCAATTGATTGGATTGTTTTGTCTGAAGATGGAAAAGACCACAGGTAGATACATTTCTGTCCAAAAAACAACATGCCATAAACTAGTGCTCCTACATAAAAGAATGACTAGCAATTGAGCACATAAGTTTAGGGCACATGCGTTCTGTGGCAAACGAGAATTTGGGAACAAAAATAGTTTTATCTATCATTTTGTTTGAGGATGATATAAATGTTTAACTTGTATAGATTTATCTAATGTTAATACTTTTGGATGATGTAATCATTAAATGTCTAGTTGGATCTTCTAATGTGTAACAACAAGGTAAATATGTCTGAAAATATCATAATTATTTTTTTTTTTACTTAAAAACTTTTAGGGACGGAATTTTACTGTCCCTAAAAATTACAGCCCTTGTTAGTTGGGACGGAGATAGCTGTCTCTAAAATGAAGACCCTATTTGCGACAAGAAAAATCTGTCCCAAAAAACAAAGTCTTGAAATTTTTTACAACGGAAAAACTCCATCTCAAATAATTTATGCTCTTTTGCAACAGAAATAAACTGTTGCTACATGGCCTTAACAACACCATATTTTCAACAGATATTTTCGTCAGTTTAATAATTATTTGCGACGGAAAACTTCCGCCTCGAAATCTGTTGCAATTGACCCCTTAGGGATGGAAAATTTTTTCCATCTCGTAAATTATACGACAGCCGTTGTAACGACAGATGTGTAACGGAAATTTTTACTATCCCTAATAAGTATTAGCGACACTATTTTGGTATTTGTGACAGAAAATTTCCGTCCCAAAAACCTATTTTTCTTGTAGTGAGTTTTCTTAGATAAAAAGGTCAAAATTCTTCAAAACACAAGCACAGATAAGAAAAAACAAATAATAGTTCATTAGTAATTTTAAACTTTGAAAGTCTTAGTTGCTACTGTTACAATGCTTAACCTAACAGGATCTAATATAGTTGATTTCTGTTTCAACACAAGTATAACTATTTCAATGCTTCATAAATAATTAAATATGGAGGGAACCAAAACCCAATATTCAATACCTAAACTGCACAATCTGAATAAGACAGGACAATATCTCTCATTTATGCAGCAAATCTCAATGTCCTTTCATTTAGAATAAATTTGGCTTTCACCTTTGAATAGAGAGAGAGAGAGAGAAATTTGTCTTTGGCTTTGGTAGTATGAGTAAGGGCTACTTATTTGGTTAGTGCCATTAGTATATTATCATATCAAGATTTCTATTTACAGGTAAAGGAAGATATATATATATATATATATATATCTAAGAAAAAAAAGGGAAGAGATATATAAGTCATTCTATTTCTAGTCGTGTGCCCAATCCTCTCCCTTAAACTTTAAACAAAAAGACACGAGCAAAACTCATCAATAAGCACAATTTTTATCAGTAAGAACATCATAGTTTTCTCAAATATCAATGGATGATAGAGAAATTATAGAAATGGAGTTGGGACAAAAGATCAGCCTTATACAAGACATCTAAGAAAAGAATTAACCCATGCACAATGGATTGATGGAATACCTACCAACATGACAAATAGTATTATAACTTAAGTTAAAATTTGAAGTATATCCATCACCAAAAACTAACTATAGTACCAACATCATAAGAAACACATCAGCTAGCACACACTAGTATTCTAGCTCACAGGGAGGTCTCGAGTTCGATCCTCTTGGTTGTTATCTACTTCCCCTCCCTATAAAAAAAAAAGGGAAAAAAGAAAAAAAAAAAACATAAAATAGATAACTGATACTTCAATAAACGAAAAAAAATAAAAATTGGAGAGAGACAGAGACAACTTTATTTCTACATTCATGCCTTGTCAAAAACTTTGTATCTAGACAACTAAAAAGAAGGTTAAAGAAAAGAAACTGAAATTCCTCTTCTTTACCCGCGCTTGGGTGTGTGGCTGTAAAGTGCAACAGAAGAGAAAACCACGAGGCATTGTCATATATGGTAGTCCTTATCATCTAGCTTCCATGATTCATTCCTTCTTTTACTCAATTATTAATAATATCCAAAATACCTGGCACATCTAATATCCATTTTAGAACTCTTACTAAAGTTGAAATAATACAGTTAACAAAGAGAACACTCTTCAAAAAATCATTCAAGAGGGTTTCAGAATCAAATTACAAAAGAAAGGTTCCTCTGACAAACTCAAACTTACCCTCTCTATTAAACTATGGCCATCAGTAGCTTGGCCTCTTCTTGCTTTCACATGAATCACCTCTTTTGATTTCTCCCTTTATAGTAGTAAGTATTATAAAAATATAATAATATAAAAAGGGTACCGACAATTTAAGAAAATAAAAATGAAGTGAAAGAAAAGATAACGAAGAAGAAAGGATAAAATTGTCAAGTAAAAGATCTGCCATTTTATACTTTCATATAATAATATAATATTTGTATGCAAGGTAAAGGAAATGAATTATCATCAGTTGTATTTATATATCAAATTGATTTAATATATCACACACATACATATTTAGGAAAAATATTAATTTTTGTGTAAATATAATGTAAATGACAAAAACAAGGTCAACCCTAGTGGGACCCAGCTAGCTGAGACATCCCAGCATTTAAATCCGCATCGGAACCATTTGCCGAGCAACGGTTTCCAAAATAAAGCGGTGGATTCTGGCACGGATTTTCGACATATTTAAAACCACCGTCATAAGTCTTCAAAAGATTACCAAAAAAATCATAGGTCATCAAAAGCGGTGAAAAAATCCCTCGTCGTAGACCAATTTTCTTATAGTGGGTAAAAGTCATGGAAGAAAAATCTCTTGATAGAATCATTTAAAAAGTAAAATTTATTTGAATATTGAGATAGTCTCACATCGACGGTAGGTAACTCAACTATTTTGTATAAGAGCCACAAGAAATCATCTCACTTCAAGCCAATTAGTTTTAAGATAGAAACGTTAACATAGTATTAGAGTGGGTACGTTGGGCCTCTATAGCCATAAGAGGCCTGCACGTAAGGGGGAGTATTGAGATAGTTCCACATCGACTGTGGGTTACTCAACTATCTTATAGAAGAGCCATAAGAGGCCACCTCACTTCAAATCAATTGATTTTAAGATGGAAGCTTTAACATTGAAAATTAATCTTTTGTTGGAATTTTAAGTTTCAAAATAACAAGTCTCTTCCTTTTGTTTGAACTCTTTGATACTAGTAAAAGCATATGAGCTAAAGTTTAATCCCACATTGAAAATTTGTGAAAGTTTCCCTAGGTATATGTATAAAGTTGAATCTTAAGGGTGTAAGCCCTTTGGAGAGGTATTCTCCCTTATTATGTGCGAGCCTTGCTATATAAGCAAATATAAATATCTCTTATCTCAAGGTTGTTGGGCAATCTTTCAATCAAGATGCTCAAGAGTCGAGATCAATAAATAAAAAAAGATTTGGCAACATGGGAAACGGCATGGCTTTTCTCAATAATTTGAGGGTCATTCTTATTATAATGTACATTGAATTCTAATATTTCGATCAGATGAAAGGTTGATTCAAATATGAGAGACATAAATTCCATTCATTACCAAAAAAAGAAAACCCATTATCATTCTATAAGATCATAAAACTAATAAAAACTAATAAAAACTAATAAAAACTAATAAAAATAAATAAAAAAAATAAAAAAATAAAATGAAATAAAGTAAATAAAATTTGTAGTGCAAGCATAAGAGGAGACATTTTAACAAAGGTCGTTTTGATGAGATGCAAAGTTGCTTCATCTGCTACCGTTCTATGAGAAAAAAAAAAAACCATTCTATAAATCATAAAACTAATAAAAAAATAGAAAAAAATAAAATGAAATAAAGGAAATAAAATTTATAGTGCAAGCATAAGAGGAGGCATTTTAACATAGGTCGTTTTGATGAGATGCAAAGTTGCTTTATCTGCTACCGTTCTATGAGAAAAAAAAATCAAACTAAGTGTAAGCGTAAGAGGGGACATTCTAACAAAGCCTATTTCTATGAAATGCATAAGATTTCCTTGTCAATGAGAGACACAAACGTTACTACACTCTATGAGACACCAAAAAAACCCTAAAAAAATCTTAGTTATGCATAAGAGGGGAAATATTTCAATGAAATGAAAGTTTGTTTCATCTATGAGACATAAAATCCACTACCATTTTATGAGACCCTCCACCCCTTCAAAAAAAAAAAAAAAAAATCTAAATGTAAGCATAAGAGGGGACACTCTAATAAAGGTCATTTCGATGAGATGGAAGTTTGCTTCATCTATGATAGACATAAAGGCCTCTACCATTTCTATGAGACAAAAAGGAAAAAAAAAATCAAATTCTAACTGTAAGAATAAGTGGTGATATTCTAACAAATGACCTATTATTGAGGTAGGCCATGCTTTTTGAGTTCCTCTCCCCCTCTCCTTCTCGAGCTATGTCAAACAATGCTCTCAAATGTTATATTGTGACATAACACATATGTGATAAGCATCAAGATGTGGTGCCTAAGTCTTGCAATCTTATTTCTTTCTCTGTGAGGAAGCACGAGCATGATTTAGTAATATTTCTCCACAATGCCAGTGCAGTTTTCTTTTCACCAGATATGTATATATTTTTTTCTCACATACTCTGAATTTGTAGATCTTGTGTGGATGATACATTTTCCAGGACAACTATTGGTGTGACAAGTTGATTCCACCCTACACTGACAATGTGGGAACCCTCCCCTATATAAAATAGTTTACAAATGTTTCAACGGAAAAGATAAAATAAGGAAATATACATAGAAATTGTGAAATCCTAATACAAAATTATTAGATTAGGGACCAAAATATGCTCAGTCTTGTCTGATTTGATTCAATTTTTTTTTTAAATAATAATAATAAAGAGGGACAAGATGTTCTCTAGTCACGTGGCTTCTGCAATAGTGGAGTCAATGATAGTGTGCATAGGGGCATCAATATGGATGCAATTTTTTATTTTATGGGGCCGGTTATTTTGGCTTTTTCCCAATAAATATATTAGAAAGTAAGGGATTTAATTCATTGGTTGGCGGACCATGGGAATTTGAGGGCATGGGAGGAGAGAAACACAAATTAAAAGGAAGGATTTTATCCACCCTTCATCAAATAAAGAGGGAAATATTCCATTTTAGTGGTCTGATGCTTTAAACCACAGTACAATTATCTGGTTGGTGGAATACAAAATTTCTCCAAAAGTTCAATAATAAAATAAAATATATTTTTTTTATGTGATAAGGAGAGGGGAAATATAGCCCCAAAGGGAAAATTAAAAACCTCTATAAGGGTAATAAAGCCTATTAAGGACTACAACCTAGACCCAGATGGGAAACAAGAAACCAAGGACTCATAGGCACCATTTGATAACGTTTCTACTGTTTCTAGACACCAAAACAGTAGAAATGATTTTTCACGTTTTTGGGAACAGAGACGGATTTTTTGATATTTGATAAACTTGTTTCTTGGATCGCCCACACCAAAATCTACAACACCAACAATGATGTCAAGGACTACCTTCAAGGATTTTTTGACGTTTGATAAACGAGTTGCCCTTTGATCGATTTTTTATCAGGCCTTTCCCAATATTTTGGCCTCAAATTATTTCTAAAACCAGCGAAACAAGTATAATATGTTTCGTCATTCACATTTCTTGTATCATAAATTGCCATAAATTTCTATTTACATTCCTAAAAACAGGAGGAACGAAACAGATTTATCAAATGTTTTTTAGGCTGTTTTTCCGTTTCTTGGCACAAAAAAACGTAAAAACATGTTTCTAGGAACTTTATCAAATAGTGCCATAGACATATCCGGTACAACACAGAAGCCCACATGGGCGTAAAAAAAAGAACAAGAAGCTCATAACAAAGCAAGGGCAACCAAGACAACTCTAGGTAGGGTTCCGCAAACCCTAACTAATATCTCAACACTTCATCTTCCAAGCAGCTGTCAAGACGAGAAAATCTCTTCCGGCAAGAAGGAAACCACGGTTGAGGGTTGCTAGCCTTGCGTAAGGCCACGACCAAGCGAGCAGTTGGCCTAGTGGAGGTAACAGACATGGTGGAGAGGCACGGACCTTGTGGAGGGTGATGATGAAGTAACTTAGTGGGTAGCTGGTAGCCTCGCGGGCTGCTGGACATGCAGCTAGTAAACCTAGTGCGGCTGACCAGCAAATGATAGCAAGCTAAGTGGGATGGTAGGCGATGAAGCAACCTTTTTGTAAGCTGCGCACTTTAGGGCAAGCCTTAAACTCAATCTCTTACACTAGTGTATTGTACCTCTCTCGATAGGTCATCATAAGAAAATACTGCTAAATCTTTTTGAAGTGAGAGAAGGAGGGAAGGCATGCTAGCATGCTACAATTAACATTACAACTAGCTGAAAAATGTTAGCTAGCGAGGCTAGCGCGCTACTCTGGATCGCTTCTGAAATCGGAGCTTGTTGCTGTTAAGCCAGCAAACATAGTCAATACAACCTACAAACTTGGTCCGAGACCCAGCAAACATGCTATTTTCAAGTTGATTGATAGATAACTTGATCTATTCTGATAGATCGAAAGAGTAGGAATGGATAGAGAGGTAATCTATCCATAATATGGGAAAATCTCCTATTTCTATCTATTGATGAGATAACTATCTATTCTGGATCCATTAGAAAGAAATCAAAGAGAATAAATTCTGAGTTCATGCTGATCTATATGGAAGGGAAGTTCTATTGATGCTTTCTTATTGAGAATGCAGAAGAAAAGAGAACTTATTTTGAACAAGAAATTTTGGTCACTTAGATCTTTAATTTCGCTGGAATTCGTTGATTGCTCTGTACGAAATTACAATGGAAAAACTCCTAGTCATTGTAAAATCACTAAAAGGAAGGTTGGTCACAAATTTGGAGAGTTTGTTTCTACATGGAAACGAAGAACTTCGAGAAAAAATCTTGGACTAGGAACAAAAAAGGGGAAAAAGTAAAGTCTAAGCACATATAGCACGGAAAGGAAATATGATTTCACATTTCATATTCACTCTTTTGAGAGCGCCGGTGGTGTAAAACAGCAACTGGAGAAAAATCAGGAGAACAGGGCTAGAGGCAATGAGATTGGTGAGGCCTAGAGGGAATGGTGACTTGCGATGTTGGTGGCCAAGGCACCACTCCTTCCGGAAACCTAGCTCCAGCAGACGAGGAAGAAGAAGAGAAAGAGTAGAGGAAGCAGAGACCGGGGGGGGGGGGGGGGGGAGGGGAGGATGATGAAGAAGAAAAAAAACAGTGGAGGAAGAAGAGATAGGGTGGAAAGGGGACGATGAGAGAAGGAGAAGCGAGGGTGGCAGTCAAGGAAAGTTTCTTGCTTAGGCTGTGTTTGGTAGCCAGGAGAAGAAAAGAAAAGAAAAGAAAATTGTACAAGATTCTGTACGATTTCTCTTTCAGAAACTTCTCTTTACGTTTGGAGCACTCCCAGATGAATAGAAGATTCTCATTTAAATTTTTAAAATCACCTCGGGAGTCTTGTTATTTTCTATCGCCATCCAAAAAATTATCTCGACTTTCAGACGACATAACTTATTTCACGGCGAGAAAACTTACCTTTTTTTTATTCTTCCCCATTACAAATTAGCTTATTCTTTCGGCAAGCACCAAATCACTGTGGCAACAAGGCACCTCCAGCAAGCAAATGATCAGAGCATGAGAGAGTCTGAAAGGAGGGGAAAACATAGACTCTAGGGTTGCATATGAATATATGAGCTTATCTACAAACCGATACTCTGTTTTGGAAGGAAAGAAAGAGACTGGAGAGGTTTAGGTTTTCTATGGCTCACCCACTTCCGACTGGGAGAATATGCTATGCAATTAGAAGTTTTTGATGAAGTAGAAGAAATCTTCACATCATCTGTAGCCTACTCGATAGATTGCTGGAGTAAAGAAGACGAACCAAACCACTGGCCCTTCTGAGCGCCCTCAGAAAGAAAAGCCCCAATATGATTATCAATTTCATTCCAAGCCATATCCTCTTTGGACCTGAAATATTCATTGCAAATTGAGCTTTGGCTTTAGATTCGACAGATGTGGGTTTTGTCTTGAGAGGAAAAGTGAAACAAAAGTAGATATCATTCCAAAGCCCAGATTCTAGGCAATTAAATCCCTCTTTAACTCTTTTTTTTCCCTCTATCATGGAAAATCAGAAATGCAGCCCAAAAGCCCCTTTCCAATCTGCTCAATCACTTCTTGCTCTTCACATGCAATTGAAGGCTTTGATTCTTCTTTCATCGTCTCCATACTCAAAACCGTTCAAGCCCCCACAACAGAATATCGGTTGTTCCATCTTCAGCCATTCCCAATGAAGGTCTCTATACTTTGGAGATTGTAAATAAGAGAGGAGAGAGAGAGAGAGAGAGAGGGCGACAGCAGTAGTTGTTCAATGGTTTTTATTCTATTTTTTCTTTTTTTCTTTTCCTTTCTAATCAAACAACCAAACACAATAAATGTTATTTTTTCTTTTCTTTTCTTTTCTTTTCTCCTCTTTTCTTGATTCTTTATTTCTTTTCTTTTCTAGGTTACCAAACACAGCCTTAGGGTTTGCTAGGCGTTCTTTTTTTCTCTCACTATTAGACCTTGCATATTGATGTTCCCAAAATAAAATCAATTTAACAACAATAAAATCAGCCACAAACCGGTTGGTTCACTAATTCAGAATTGATGATCAGATATGATTTGTTTGGTAATCAGAAGTTGTATTCGAGGTGAAGTGTCTTATCAAACAAATCAAAATCAAGAAACAAAAGAAGGGGAAAAGGTTTTTTTACGTGAGTGTGGCCCTTGTGCCTAGACACACATGAAGAGGGACATGACTAGCCCACCCCGATGAAATGAAAAATGTCATTTTTGTGGTTGATTCCTCATGCGCTCCTATTGACTTTTGTGCGCACGGAGGAACTGCACTCGCCACTGGAATTCTTCCACATAAAAGAAAAGCGATGCTTAAGTACATTTTCTTATACTGATTATTTTTAATATTATTATTATTCTTTTTAAAAAATAATTTGATAATCCATATGAGGAAGGCAATGTACCCGTTAGGTTCAAAGAGCCTTTTTCCTAATTTGATTTTATGGTTGAGGCGCATTAAGGATAGTTCAATATATATAAGATGGCTCATATAGTATAGTCTAGGTGGAGCCAAAAACTTCCCACATAGCTAATCAATAGTGTAATCTACCTATGTTACAATGTATTGGATTGGAGAGAAGAAAGATGATCAGCCTTCCACTAGATCTAAATAGCTATAAAAATGACATTTTCCCCAAGATCTCTGAGATGAAAACTTTTTATGTATGCCTTACTGCATGATCCCTTAGAGAATGCGACAATTAGAGAGACATCCCCAGTATAATACCAAATTATGCTCGCATTCCTTACCGTCAGTCGTTGTTAAGTGAGGAGTTGAAATGACGATTGCACCCTTTTGACTAAAACACATGACCAATTCATATTTTACCCAAGTCCCTCATTACCCTTAACTTCCACTCACTTTCACCGTGGAGTTCAAAGAGGATTTCCTACGCACAAGAAGATGCGGCGTAGACCTCCGTCGCAGTTGCTCTTCACGGAGAGTAAAGGCTTTGGGATGTAGAGTACAAATTTTTTTTTTTTTTGGATGAATTGTACGGAATACAACTAGAAAACTATATTCTTGTTTCTACCATTCAACTTCACCAGATTTGCCAACATTATTGGCTTAAGAAATCTAACCGTTTACAACAGGAGCATGGACTGATCTGCTTCTCCATACAAAGAAGCTACAAAAGCAGAGTTCTTTTATTGGGTCACAAAACCAATCACATATAGTGAATTCCTACCATTCACTGCATCTGTGTCCATGTGAGCGCACATGAAGCAGGTGGGTACTTAGATGAACATATCGCAAGCAAGATCCATACTATTTGTTCAAGTACTTTAAAATGGAAGTCATGATATTGGGCACATCCATTTCCAATGTAAGTTATGTTTTGGATACATGAGTGCCACGCGTACAGATAAAGAAGACTCGTCAAATGTTGGATATCTATCTGGTTAGTGAAGTTTCTCTAACTGAAATCACTATCAAGACTAGTTCATTTATAGAATCAATAGCTAAGGATTGACATAAAAAATGATACCTTGCAACAGTATTTTCTACTTTCTTCCATGCAATTGGACCTTGAGCCGAAGATAACTATGAAGCAATATCTGAAGAAGAGCACAGTTTCGATTTGGGGATGGAGGTTACTTTTCTGATTTAGGATTATAGGGTTAAGTTAGGGTATGTTAGGTACTTCAGTTTTTAGAAGGGTATTTTGGTATTTGTAAAAAAATATACCAACTGATATCAGCATTTGAGGTATATTCGGTAACGACTAATGGCAAGGGGTGCGAACATAATTTGGTAATATGCAGGGGGTGTCTCTAATTGTGGCATTCTCTAGGGGATGTCATTGTAAATTACCCATTCTAAAAATCAAGTGGCAATTGATCAACATATTTGAGTTTCGGATCAAGCTCATCTTAGCGAATCTAAATCAGGTTCATGTACGAGAACAATCTCGTACGTTCTTGGTCCGTAGATTGAAATTCACTTTCTCTCTCTTTATTTAATAGATTCTAAATCCACGGATCAAGAACGTACGAGATTGTTCTCATACGTGAACCTAATCCGCTCTCCATCTTAGCCCCTTTTTCATGCTTGATTACGATGTTTCTGGTTTCACTGCTCATGGATTTGGCATTCCTGACTTCATTAATTTCCAATCTCTCCTTCTACGCCATCCTCATGCCCCGATCACCTAGCTACGAAGAATACCACAATTGGACCCAAGAAGGGAGTTACGAAGGTAACCAGAGAGAGAGAGAGAGAGAGAGAGAGAGAGAGAGAGAGAGATCCTCTACTACTAATTTGAAAACTAATTAGATGGGGTGGGTTGTAAGGTAGGGACACAGGCTGGGGTGGAGTGCAGGGTTGGGGAGGAAGAACATGTGAGTAATCACACAGGGAAGAAGAAAGGTCGCAGGGTGGGACTAGGCGATGGTTATAGCAATGGTGGTGGTGGTGTCCGAATCATCTCCTAGACCATAACCTTCTACAACGATCTCATATCAATTAAAGGATGTAGAGATTATGGTCCAAGAGAGGAGCTAAAGCCTCACTTGAGGTGATGAATGAGGTTATAATTAGAAATATGAAAATAAGTATCCCAAATATATTTCACAAACTTTAGGTATTCTGTAATTTTTCAAAACGTTGGAACCCAAGTGTCATTTACCAAAAAAAAAAAAAAATTTCCATGTGACTAATTTCCTCCTCTGTTTAGGTTTCAACGAGGCATCAAATCACATCTGGCCGACCAGGCTACGCCCTCCTACCCGCCGGTCACTCAACCCTCACCTTCAACTCTGAAAAATGCCGATTGTCCACCATCTCCCGCTGGCAAAGAAAACGAGGCCATGTGAGGAGTTTTTAGATTTTGCTTCTCCTCTTCTTCGCCATTATTCTGATTTCACGAGGTTTCCGCCCAGTTTTTAGGGGTTTCAGGAACAGGTTTGTGTTTGTTTATCTTTCTATTCTCTCTCTACATCTCTCTGTCTTCCATTTTTAACATTTTTGAAGAACTTTTCGATGTAATTTCGGCGGGAAATTGTGTTTCAAGCGGAGCTCTACCGTTGATTCTCCCATTTGTGCTTTTGATTAGAAGTGAAGCAGTTTTTTTTCCCACTTCCTTTGGTTCTCATTTCTGCGACTCTCTTTAATTTGCAGGAATTGAAGGAGATTTCATTGAATTTTCAGTTTTTAAGATCTTGTTTTGAGGTACTACTCTGTTTCTGCTTCCATCGACCATCGATTTTTGTTTTGGTGAAGATCGTAGAAAACCCTTGCGAGTTGCTCAGTCTTTTTAATTCTTAGGTATTATTGCTCTTCCTGTTTCATATTGGCATTTCATTTACATTTCTCCCTCAACAATCTCATTCAAAATTGGGCTTTGTCGGCCATTCACCTTAAGCTTTATCCGATACGTGTATTTAGAAAAGGGAGGGTCCTCAAGGCAGCCTTAACCCTTATAGTAGCATTGAGACCAATCCTTACCCAAAAAAACAAAGCATTGAGACCAATGAAAGCGGATGCAGAAGCATCAAAAGGGCTGAAGGGTAGGATAATCATTTCATCCCTGTGTGCAAAGAAGGTTAGGATAATCATTTCATCCCTGTGTGCAAAGAAGGTTAGGATAATCATTTCATCCCTGTGTGCAAAGGGCCACATTGTCTTTCAGACTTTATTTTTCCTTAAACAAAAATTAAATAAAAATAAACAAGAGGCTATGGGCCTGTTTGATAACGTTTCTGCCGTTTCTGTCGTTTCTGTTTCAAGAAAAGGTAGAAACATAAATTTCCGTTTCTAGAAATAGAAACGGAATTGAAGGTGTTTGATAAGTCATGTTTTTAGAAGTCGATAGTAACCAATGAAAGAATGACCACAAGTTGTTTCTAGAAACGGCGAAACAAGTTGAACTTGTTTCGCCTAAGTCGTTTCTTGAATCATAAATAAGTAAAAATTTCTATTTCTATTTATGAAAATAAGTGAAACGGAACAGTTTTATCAAACGCTTTTTACTCCGTTTCTGCTGTTTCTGAAAACAGAAACGGCAGAAACGCGTTTCTTGAAACGTTATCAAACGGGCCCTATATATACTGAGTAATTTGATTCCATAGTTTTAAAAAAGAAAGAAATAACTATCACTAGAGGCCATAGTTTTAAAAAAAAAGGAATTAACTATCACTAGAGGCCAACCTGTCGAAAGCCACCTGAAGGAAAGCGCCTCCCACAACTTGCATGGCCATGGTAAGTTATGAAAACAAAGAGAGCCCAACAGCTGAACCAGAAATCTGGAAGAAGAAATAGAGGAAGCAGAAGGAGGATGAAGATGATAAGGTGATATAAAAGAATGAAAGCCATTTTATTTGGACCAAACGATTGATAGAGTCTTGGGCCAAGTTATCAATTCGGCTGAATAATTCAGCCTAACCAAAATTTTCCGAATTTAATCAAAAATTTTGACCGAATTCGAATTAAAAATAAAATTAGGTAAAATTCGCGATTTTTTTCAAAAGTGAATATAAAACGCGAATAATTCGGATCGAACCGGATTAAACCAAATTATTCGGTCCACTTAAACAGTATTTAAAAAAAAAAAACCAAAAAATAAAAGAAAAAACCCAATAAGCTTTTTTGACCCTTTTTTTGATCGAATCCTTAAATTAATCAATCGAATTATTCCGAATAATTCTCCGCCCGAATAATTCTCGAATCCGAATTTACTAACTATGGTCTTGGGTCCACACGTTTTTCGTAGTTTGGCTCATAGTACAGGGTACAGGCCCACAACGGTTGCTATTGAAATTTCTTCTCCTTCTTTCACTCTTCATTTGCTTTCAAAGTTTTCGTGTTCTTCTCACTCATCTCTCCTTCCACATATTTACGTTGAAATTTCCTACCCGTTTCTCACTCTTAGAATTTTGTGTAGTTCAAGTATTGAATGGACAGTAGCTTGCCAGTTGGTTCTGATAGCTGCTACTTTTCCTTACGTTTGGACAAAAATATGTCGGTCTATGCATATGGATGTGGTAGATCTATCATGGATTTTTCTTTTCTTTTATGAGGAGAAAGTTATTGAAAAGCATTTGAGAAGAGAATCAGAGCCTCGGATAATCAATTTGATTTTATGCCAAAGATATCATCAACTGAAGCTGTATATTTTCTTAGAAGACTCATGGAAGCCTTTAGAGTTGTTAAAAGGGATCTTCATATGGTCTTCATCGACTTGAAAAAGGCCTATGACAGAATTTCTAGAGATTTAATATAGTACATCCTAGATAAGAGAAAGGTATTGTGTAAATATGTGAAAATAATTAAAGATATGTATAATGACGTAGGTAACAAGTGTGAAAACCAGAAGAGAAAAAAAAAATATGAAGTTAAATTTCCTAAAGTACCCCCTGACATCATTTCTATTTATAAGGTTTAAGTTAAGGGCTCATGCCGTGGCGGTGGACTACTGCGCTAGTCTCTTCGAGGATTAATTGAGGTACACGCAAGCTAATTTGTACACCTTGGTTGACAAAAAAATAAAAAAAAGTTAAGGGTTCATGAAGGTTGACTAGTCCTATCCTATTCCCCTGTACCATGGCTCAACTCCTGTGGTTGACATAACACCTTTAGTTGGAGAATTGCATCTTATACCAAATATTTTTTTTATATCATTTTTAATTATTATTTTAACATAAAAAATATTCTAGTCATTTTTAAATTTTAGTTTTTCAAACCTATCTGATCAATATTGGTCGAGACCAATTCCTTGTCAAATGGAAATGAGAAAAACAACAGTGTTTACTTTCTGTTCACCTCTTCTTGGTCTACTTGGGTTTGGATAAGTGGATTAGCTATCCCTCTATTGGGCCCTACCACTTAACGTTTTTTCTTTATATTTTAAGCATATAATAATTTTATATTGTTGAAAAAAAGAAAAAAAGAAAAAAAAGACTAGCATGCTACTCAAGTTAGGTTACCAGTAGGAAAATTACCAAAGAAAGTTAGTGCAAGAAGCAATTTGCCAACTAAAGGCATTATGTCAACCGTGGGAAAATGATAGAAATGGTCAATCTTCATGAACCCTTATAAGTTTAGCGGTCTAGATAGATGTGATGTCAAGGAGGTATTTTAGGTAGTTTAATTTTAATATTTTTCTTTGATGGGATAAACAATAAGTGATTTGAGGAATGAGAAAATCTTTTCAAAATCTCTACTGGTAGTTCTTGGGATTTCTCCTTTAAAAATAGATCGGATCGATTGGGTTCACCCGAATCCTTGACTGATCTGATATACCAATATAATCCGATTCAATTTCAACTAGAGCCGTCAGTTCATGAGCTAGATTCAGAACCAAACCAAATTTTAGACATGCATTTCAGATTCCGGTTGTTTGATCTAGATTCGGTTCCAATTTCGATTCGATTTCTTGTTCCTGTTCATTTTTTCTCCTTTTTTTACGCCCTTAAATTCTCTTCACCTTTTGTTAAAAAAAAAAAAAAAAAGCATAACGATTTCTTGTTCCTGTTTATTTTTCTCCCTTTTTTAAACACCCTTAATCTCTTCACCTTTTGTACAGAAAAAAAACTTTCACCCACATGGTAGAATTTATTTCACCTTATCACACGGCATGCTTAATTTCATTTTTCCAATTTTACCATTTATTTTTTTTCACTTTTTAACTCGATACATAGTAGAATTTATTTCACCGTTTCAAGTTTCAACAGCCAATGAATTAAAGTGATAATTGAAAAATGAATAGATCCAATGGTATAGGTGATAATTATGACAACTTTTTGGGGATAAAGTTATATGTTTTTAGACGTGGAAGAAAGAATCTGATGGACAAAAGATTCAAATAATAGACAGAACTTTCTCTCAATTGGTACATTCGTAGAACTTTCTCCCCTGGCATGACTAATTTTATAACACATTAATTGTGATTTGGAGTTTCTAATCATTAGATATTTATTTAGTAAAAAGAAAAAAAATATAATAAATATTTACCAAATGATTTAGATTGATTGATCATGTATAAAATTTCATACTCAAATTCAATAGTTTGCTTATATTAATATTGAAAAATGACCAATTTTGCCACACAAATGTTTTATTATGTACACTTAGGAGACCATCGTAAGGTCCTTAAAACATCCTTCGAGCTATTAGATATTAGCTATTTGCAAATGTTTGAACATAATTATAACTCCCACTCTTATACAATTCCCTCTCAAGGGATTCCCCCCACCCCCCTCTTAAGGGATACATGATCTAACTTTGTTTAGGTCGAAACTTGACACGCAACCTTCTGAAGCTGCTTGTCTATAAAATTCGATTCTTGCAAGCATGTATTTAGGTATCATTATCAATATCAATCTCGATGGATATCAATTTGATTGTGATGTCAATCACTTTCACCTACTCTTCATAAAAGAAATAGGTTTTTTTTTTTTTTTTTTTTACCCCTAATACCCCATCTTGGGTCAATTTTCACCAACACAAATAAAATATGGTCGACACAATTAATATGATATCCATACCTGAAATCATGCTTGCAATTGTACCGAAAAAAAAAAAAATTGTAAAAATGAAAAACAGAACAACGTGTTAGGAAAGATTCGGAAGAAGTTGACTTTGACTATTGGCCCGCCTTTTTTGACTGTAATTCCTTGCCAAGATGCTGTTGACAGGTTCCAATTAATATGAAAAATGGAAGAATGAATATTTTAAACGCCATTTATATTTGAAAACTACCAAGCAATCTTATAGAATGGCAGTTCATCAGGAGGCCTCTTCTTGGAGTTACGAAGTGTTCTTGAGCTTTCATGGCAAAGATGTTCGCACCAATTTCGCCGATTACCTCTACCAGGACTTGGTTGGGGCTGGAATTCGAACTTTCAGGGACGAGGAGGAACTCAGCAAGGGAAACGAGATTGCTCCGAAACTACTCAATGCAATCCAGAGATCAATAATCTCCATTCCCATCTTCTCCAAGAACTATGCTTCAAGCAAGTGGTGTCTAAATGAGATAACTGAGATATCTGAATGCAAAAGAAGGAGGAAGCAAACCGTGTTGCCTATTTTCTACAAAGTTGAACCTACGGATGTGCGAAACCAGACCGGGAGATATGAGAAGGCCTTTGAGGAACACCAAAAGCGCTTCGACGAGACAACAGTGCAAAAGTGGCGAGATGCTCTGAAAGAGGTTGGGAGATTGGAAGGATGGCACTCTAAGAAAGACAGGTAAGTCCAACAGTTCCATTTTTGTTCCATATTTAAGGGTTCATACGTCTTCATATTCCAAAAAAATTTGGCTGTTACCCTGGTTGCAGCCTAGGAGGGTATTTGTGAATTCCAGGAAGAAGGTGAATTATCCAAGTTAGAATTGTGAAATTCACAATGTGATTGGGTTTGAATTTCTTATTTTACCCAACGAGTGGGTTTTGTATTTATAATAGTTCAAGTGTACAGTTGGTTACAGTTGGATAAACTTCATTTGAAATGAGAGTTTATCAATCTAACCAGAAACTGAGAAAACATGTAGCTGAAATATAGGTATAAGTTGAGTTTGAATTTGTCAAACGAAATTCAAATTCAAATTCAAATTCAAATTTTGAATAGGAAATACATTCCTTAACAGCCCCCTCAAGATGAAGATGGGCATTTGGAGATCTTCAGCTTGTCACGTAGATAAAGAAATCTGGTGGATGATAAGGGTTTGGTGAGGATGTCCGCGAGCTGGTCTTTAGTAGAGATGAACCGGACATGAAGGTGACCTTGAGCAACTAATTGACGAACAAAATAGAAATCAACTTCAATATGTTTTGTCTGAGCATGAAATAAAGGATTCATGGTAAGATACGTAGCTCCTAGATTGTCGCACCATAGCACAAGGGGTTGAGAAAGAGAGACACCCAACTCTTTTAGAAGTGATTGTGTCCATATGAGTTCAGCAGTGGCATTTGCTACAGCTCTATACTTTGATTCAGTGGAGGAGCGAGCAATGGTAAGTTGCTTACGTGCTAACCAAGAGATGAGGTTATCGCCAAGGAAGATAGCAAACCTGCCTGTGGATCGACGGTCATCGACACAACCAGCCCAATTGGCATCAGAGAAGGCCGTTAACCGTTGTAAGGGGATTTAAAGATCAGAAGACCATGAGATAAGGTATCTTTAAGATAGAGCAAGATGCGCTTAAAGGCTTGCCAGTGATCATCAGTCGGGGCCTTGAGAAATATGGCATACTTTATTGACTGAGAACGCTATATCTGGACGAGTAAGAGTTGCATATTGTAGCGCTCCAACAGTACTACAATAGAGCCGTGGATCAAATAATGTTTCACTAATATGTTGAGTAAGTCGAATGGAAGAAGCCATAGGGGTATGAGTTGGTTTGGCCCCATCCATATGAGTTCACTTCAACTTTTGTTGTGATAAAATGATGCCATCAGCATGGGGTACAACCTGTACACCAAGAAATTAATGTAGAGAACCCAAATCTTGAAGAGCAAACTTATTATTTAAGGTGATAATGATTTGTTGAATCAGGGATAGATCGGAGCCAGCAGCGAAAATGTCGTCAACATGCACTAGAAGATATAAACGAGCACCTCCCTTGGTAGAGATAAAGAGTGAAGCATCGGTCTTGGAACCTTTGAACCCCAAGGATAATGGGAAGGAACTCAGCCGGTGAAACCAAGTGCATGGCGCCTGCTTCAAACCATAAAGTGATTTGTGAAGCTTACAGACATGGTGTGGTTTGTCTGGATCAGTGAAACCCGAAGGCTGAGCCATGTAAACACATCTTCAGCGAGTGTGCCATGGAGGAAAGCATTACTGATATCCAGTTGATGCAACTTCCAGTTGTTGGCAATAGCAAATGAGAGAATGGTACGGATAGTGGTGGGTTTAACCACTGGAATGAAGGTCTCTGTATAATTGATGCCCTCTTGTTGATTGTACCCCTTCACTATTAGCCTGGCCTTGTAACGTTCAATAGTACTGTTTGCCCGTCATTTGATGCGAAATACCTATTTGGAACCAACAACATTGATGTGGGGTGATGGGGGAACCAATGATCATGTGTTGTTATTTAAGAGAGCATTGAACTCTTGAAACATAGCCTCTCGCTAGTGAGCATATTTGTTGGCCTCTGTCAAACAAGATGGTTCCAAGTCAATGGTGCATTGAGAGAGATCAGCAGAAGGCAAGGGATACTGTTTAGATGGATTTGGATGGGGGCGAAGCTGCATGTGATGGGATCGTTGAATAGAGACTCCAGGAGTAGAGGCAACGAGGGGTGGTGGAGAATCTGTTACATTCTCAACGAGAGCACCTGTTACATCACCTGCGACATCCTCATTAGTAGTAATTACAGTGGTAGCAGGTAAAGGAGTTGGCTGAATGTTAGTATTGGGGTTGGCAGAGATGATTGGAGATGACGTGGGAGAGGTTGGAGACGGTGGGGGAGTGGTGCACTGATTATGTGGGATATGAAAGAGAGAAGGATACATAACTGTGACCATACCAGTTGCTTCAGGAACCCTTGTGGTGAGAGATGATGTTGATGAAATTGTTAACCATGGGGAGATATCGGTGAATGCAGGAGGGGAGAGATGAGTGGTCGACACGGCGTAAGGAAAATGGGATTCAATAAATTGGGCATGACGAGCCATATAAAGTTGTCCGATGAGAGGATCATAGCAATGATATCCTAAATAGTTTAAACTATATACTAAGAATCATGGTTTTAAGTATCTCCGATACCGATACGATACCTTCCGATACGTATCTTAAATTTAGCTGATCGATACGATACACACCGATACGATACGTAAAATTTTTAAAATCCTTTCGTATCGATATATATCCTACAATACATATTGATATGCATCAATATACCACCAATACACATCGATACGATATGATATGCCTCGATATGACTCTATGGAAAATATAAAATTGAGGTAAAATGTACGTTTCGGTATGTATTGGTACGTATCGGTGAATATCGATATGTATCGATCGATACGTATCGATATATATCGGCACGTATCGGTGAGTATCGATATATATCAGTACGTATCGGTGAGTATCGATACGTATCGATGAGTATTGGTACATATGTCAGTACGTATCGGTGAGTATCGATACGTATCGATGAGTATCGGTATGTACCGATACAGTGCGCTACGGTCATATAATGGCCAAGATGGGTAATTTTTCAGAAAAACATGATTTTTTGAAGGGTTTTTGTTCCAAAGTTGCTGTCAGTCATATTTCTCTAACTAAAGTGGAAATCAAGGTTGGGAACAAGGATTTTACATTTATGGGACAACTACAAACCTTGAATTCTTAGTACGATACCCTCAATTTAGTGTTTATGCATAATACATGTTATCAATAGCTTTTTTTAACAAATTCTTTATGCAAAAGTGTTTAAAAAAATATTTCCTATCCATTTATGTGTGTATCTTTAGCGTATCTTAGTGTATCTCCGATACGATACGATACCCTCCGATACGTATCTTAATTTTGGCCGACCGATACGGCGACCGATACCGATACTTTAATCCTTGCTAAGAATACACATTCTTTGGAGCGAAAAGAGAATTTGTGGGCATTGTAGGGACGTAGTAAAGGGTATACGGCACAACCAAAAATTTTAAGAAAATTATAATCTGGTGGAGACTTAAATAGGGACTGAAATGAATAGATATTCTTGAGTACCGGTGTGAGTAGCTGATTGACCAAGAAGACAATAGTGTCAAAAGCTAACTGCCAGAATTTTTAAGGGGTAAAGAAACACGATGTGATTTGCCCAAAAAACAAGAGGAGCACTTATTAAGAGTTTTAGAAAGATAGGGGAGCGATTGAGAATGGAGGAGATTGCGGTGATGATTGGGATGATCCAAACTAGCATATGCCATCATCTGCAGACACACGTGTACTGATGTGAGTGGCTGGAGCGACAATAGGTTTGTGAAATTCACAGTGTGATTGGGTTTGAATTTCTCATCTTACCCGAGTGGGTTTTGTATATATAATAGTTCAAGTGTACAAATGGTTACAATTGGATAAACTTCATTTGAAATGAGAGTTTATCAATCTAAACAGAAACTGAGAAAACATGTAGCTGAAATATAGGGATAAGTTGAGTTTGAATTTGTCAAACAAAATTCAAATTCAAATTTTGAATAGGAAATGCATTCCTTAACAAGAATTACTTGCTGTCCTTCTGGTCGCTTGTTGTTGTTGTCTTAGCCTCTTAGGTCATATTTCGCCTATATTCATGGATGCATTTAATTTGAGTAGTTTAATCAGACTCAATAATCTATCAACAATAACTTAATGCAATCATGTTCCACGGAGTTGTGTTTTATTGCTAAGTATACATATTGTGATCTTTCTATCCATTTGATTTTTTTTTTCTTCTAAGATATAGAGAAACATACTTGAATGGTATAAAAATACAAATTTTTATTAATAACTGGAGAAATGATAATGGTCTCGTGGCTGAAGGAATCTTTTTAGTTTGCATAGTGCATACTCATATCTGCCATGTTGCGGGTTAGATGAGGTTGATTTTTTTTAAGTTTGGACCCTCATATCTGCCATTGACCACTTTGAGAGCACATTTGACGACTGGCAATGTAATGTAGGAGTAGGTTACACAACGCAACTAACCCCCAATATGTTACAGCCCAAACCAAATCAAATCTAACCCTCAAATGAAACTTGACAGATTACAGAAATAGAAGTAGGAAATAAAGGATCAAGAACCAGAAAATAACCCAGGTAATTACTTCGAACAGCAAAGGACAAATCAGCAGAAAATCCCAATAGCAGGAATCAATACCCTAGAGAAAACTAGGCCTGCAGCTAGGGTAGAATAGGAGTACCTGCGGCATAGTTGTCAAGGCGTCGCCTAGGCGATGACTAGGTGTCAAGGCGGTTTGCCTGGGGCCTAGGCGATAGTCGCCTTGTTGCATTGCATGTCGCCTTCTGTTTTGGCACTTATTTATGTCAAATATCATTTAAGCAAATAATTTACTTAAGATATTATTCATAAATAAGTAAATACCCCCTATTTGAATCCAATAAAAATAGTTTAAAAATAAAATTCCAAAAGGATAAAAAGTCAACCCCCCAGTCCAACTTTTAAATGCGGGGGCTTTCTCAATTATGAAAATTTTATAAATTCTATCATGTTAAAACATTGCTAAAAAAACCAAAAGTCCGGTAAAATAATCTTTTGTTTTGATATCCATAAAATTATTTTCATTCAGGTGGTTTTAACAGCATTCGGGCACTTAAGAATAAGTTTGACTGGAGCATAACATAAAGCTGGTTTTATGTTATAACTAATAAAAAAAGTCTCATGTAAAAATAAAATAATTTGACCAGTCAAACTTATTATAGAACAAGAGCATTTCTCTAAATGTTGATTTTTTATAACTTAATATGACTTAATGTTAATTTTTTATGATTTGATGTGGCTAAATGTTGATTTTTAATGACTTGATGTGGCTTAATCTTGATTTTTTTTATGATACAAGGTATATATAGCTTACTAAATATGTTAGAAAATAGGGAAAATAAAAATAACACTTGGTCACCTCGTTTGCCTTAAGGCGGGTGCCTTCTCGCTTGAGCGCTTAGACAACCCTCTACCGCCTTAGTTCGCCGTGGTGTTGTGACAACTATGACCTGCAGTTGGAAGTAGAGAACTCAGAATGGGTCCAAACCTGGATCGATTTTAGGGGTTAGGGTGCTGAACAAAACCCTAAAATATCTTCAGGTTCTGCTGGTTGATTTGGAAGATCTACATTTTCTTGATTTCAGGTCTTCAACCAAGGAAACTGGAAGGTTCTTCAAGAATAGCAGCAACACACTTCAGATGCTCACCAAACTAGGATCGAGTGATCCTCTTGGAGACTAGAACAAAACCTTAAAAGGGTTTCTTGAACAGATTTCAGAACTAAGAGAATATGGTCAATCGATGGGCTTCAAAACCCTAGCTTTCTGCTGAATCGATTCTGGTTTTATGCACTTGAACAATCTTAATATCTCCCTTCACTTGATCCTCACAGCAGTCAACAAAAAAGAACGGAAAATAAAGTAGAATAAAGAAGAGATCAATCAAGATAAATGTGGGTGGGAATGCTATCTCAGCCTGGGCATCTCACCCACAGCTATCACAACTGTTTAGAAGCAAGTAAACTGCAATAACTTTTATTCATTCAAATCTGATTTGTGTCTAGAGTAGCTTCTCTTTAGCAGTTGGACTCAAATTAGGAGTGTAACTCCAATTAGTAAACTAAGACAAATTAGACTCTAACTACTAATTTAGGAAATAATTAATAGCTACTTAAAGCTTCCTATTATGGCCCGATGGGCCTTTATTAGAGATGGATCGGTGGGCCCATCTATGCTGGCCGATGGGCCTTTAATAGATGGAGATCGAATCAGCCTTAAGGCTGGTCCGACGGCTACTTGGGCTGGGCTTTCCTCTTGCGATAGTGCAGCCCATGATGTGGATCTACATCACAATGCTCAGGCAAGCACCTCAAGTGCCTCTCAACCTTCGGATGGGCATTGGGCACACTGGCATGCTGGAGAGGATCTTGTTCCCTCCGTAACCCAAAGCCCAGAGCTTGGTCGTGGTCTCCTCCTCTCTGCATCTCTCTTTCTCCCCACCTTCCCCCGCTGTCTCCCTCGTTGATGACTGAATAAATACGATGAGCCTTTGCAAGGGGAGAGATAATCTCAACCGCAGGTCCCATATGCCTTGGGATCTGATTGGGCTAGACCATCTTCTCCTTTTCCTCCTCTCTTCTTCAATACTATAGAAACCCTTTTGGAATCACCAAATTGGATGTTCCGCCCATCAATGTCACCATTTGCTACAACTAAGAAGCACACATCCCCTTGAACACTGATACGCATAAATACAACCAGCCAATAGGGAAGAGACACGTGTACCGACCACAAATCATTATCCTAGCTAATCACAACTCCACTAACTTCTCCTCCAAGGAACAAGTCCGTTACACCAAGAAGTTTGACATCTGGCCCACACCATGCACGAAGTACCAAGGAGTCTTAGTTGAGCTCCCCTGCAATCATCACCCTATCCTGCCTCCCAACCCAGAGGAAGACAATCTGAGTAGATTAAGTTCCACCAACAACAGCCTAGAGAGGTTGAATTGAGTTGACCATGGACAGGAGGAGCAAGGCAGCCATGCATAGGATCCTAGGGGTCCCGGGCCAGTAGCCCGCCAGAAAGCCCCTAGGCCAACCATGAGACCACAAGTTGACGTGAGTCCACCTTGTGAAGCCGTGGAGACAGCTTTGGATCAATAGCTTAGAGAGCTTCAAGCAAAGGTAGGCAAAGCCCTTGGCAACTAGAGTGAGCTTGAGGAGATTGACGTGTTCAGCGACTTCCTATTGTTCGACCCGATTATGAGGACCCCACTCCCAACGGGGTTCAAGATGCCCAGTTTCTAGATGTATGATGGGACCAAAGACCCATGGGACCACTTCAAATCTTTTTGTCCATCATGCTCATTCGATTTTCCCTAGACACGATACCATGCCCAGTGTTCTCAATAACCCTTCAAGGACCAACCACCACCTGATTCTATAGGCTCGAGTCAAGATTGACCCAGATTTTCAAGCACTCCAGCAGGAAGTTCCTGGGAAGTTTTATGAACACTTGATCACATAGCAAGACGTCGACGAACTTGATGGTGGTAAAGCAAAGACGAGGAGAAAGCCTCTAGGACTTCATCCAACTCTTTAACGTTGAGAAGCTGTGAAGAAAATCAAAGCTTGAAGAAGAAGACAAAAACAAGAGTTAGAAAATATTGTTCACTAAACATAGTTGATGCAGATCAAAGCTTGAAGAAGAAGACAAAAACAAGAGTTAGAAAATACCGTTCACGTGACACTATTCCTTTTGGGTCAATATCTTCTATTTTAGTTTCATATTTAGTTTAGTTTAGTTAGTTTCTATTTTCTTAGGGAGTAAGTTAGTCAATTTAGTTTCCTATATAGTTAGTCAAAGAAGTTTCTATTTTGTAAATTAGGTTAGTTTTCTTTTTGTGTTTAGTTGTTAGTTTCTAATTTATTCTTATTTGGTTAGCAAGTTAGACACAAGTTATAAAGTCTTATTTCAGTCTATTAGTTTCCTTTTTTGTTATGTCTTTGTGTCCAAGTAATGTAAGACTATTTAAAGCCCATCAATTATAATGAAAAGATAAATTTGAGTTAAACAAAAAAGATGGCTTATGTTGTTGTGCTGTGGGATGCAGTTGGGTGAGATGCCTAAACCCGAGGAGGTGAGGTGCCCAAACCCGAGAGGTGAGATGTCCATTCACTATAATGTAGGACTAAGTTTGATAAGTCAAACTAGATCCAAACTGCAGGAAATTTTAAACCAAAGAACAACCATAAACCAGCCCCAACATTATAACAGAAAAATCAGAATAGTACGTAACAGTCCAGCAGGCTATCGAGTTCAATAGGGAAGCTAACAACTCAATCGATTTCAACAATTCAGCAATTCTATAACTGAGATGGTTGAAGAGCAATATAATAAGAAGAAAAGAAAATAGCTTGAAGAAGAAGAGAACACTTGTAGCAAATCCTCCCGGGCTGCCCACCGCAATGAGTCGAATAGATCAAACACCAATCCCTTCCATTGTGATCAAACACACAATCTACCCAGCAGATGCATAGCAGCAATCAGCAAACAAGTTTTTTTTTTTTTTCATTAATCAAATCGTAGGGCTTAATGGGAGCCCTCTCCTTTATTTATAATAATGATGGGGGTCTACAAATAATAGAAACTCACTAGTTTCCAAAACTGAAATATGAAACTAAATAAAAGCAAGTCCTCTAGTTACTAAAAGTAAAAATAGAAACTAGGAAAATACAAAGACTGAAATTAGAAACTAACTTTTGACTGAATTTAGAAATTAACGAATGACTGAAATTAGAAACTAATTAACCCCATCAAAGCCCAACTAAAAAGGAAACTAATGAAAAAAGGAAACTAACTAGTAATCCCGTACTCAATCTTAGAGCCTTTCTTTTAGACCCATAAAAGTGGCTCAATACACTCCAAACCACATGGACTGAAGGACCAACACACATACAACCCAACTGTAGGCTTATTCCTAATAAAACAAGCCTATTTTGGTTATTAATCTGCATCAACTCTCCCCATCTTGAAAAAATTCATCCTCGAATTTTGCAGTGATGAGGTGGGAACATGTGCATAGCAGCTGTAACCGTTCCCAAACAGAATTCAGGTTGCTTGTAGACTTTTGGAAGGTAGTCTTCAAGGCGTGGAGCATTCTCTTCAAAGAACCATGATGGCATAACAAACTCTATATGATCAACCTTTGAATCAATACCAACTGTGAATGTCGTGTGCATAGAGTTATCAATGTTGGTAACCTTCTCATTAAGGATTGGAACAAACTCTTCCTTCTCATAATGAATCTCAAAGACTTGTTGTGGAGTTCTTTCAATCACTACCTCATCTTCCACGGCTTTAGTCTTATCTACTATGCTCTCTTCAATGTAGAATCCTTCAGTGGAGTCTTCTTCCATGGTTCAAGCCACTTAGACATTACTAATCAATGAATGCCATAAGTGCCATCATCATTAGTGTCTTCCTGGTCATAGTCATACCTAGCATCGTCATCATCATCTTCCAAAGGGTAGGGATAAAGGGCTGATTCATCTTCCCCATTGGAGTCTTCAACTTCAGCTACTGCATTGACCCTCTGCTTACGTGGGCAAGACTTTCTCTGCTTATGTGGGAAAGACTTAGCAAAATGTCCTACTTCTTGACAATAAAAACACTATACCTTGTTGTTATCTGTTATGGGTGTCTTTCTTTTATAATTAGCCCGTGGAGGAAAGGTGGCCTTTGGGGCTGCTAAACTATTAGGTTTAGTGGCTGAAAAATTCTTCGTGACCTCTCCAGCTTGATAATCAAACCTTCTACCAGACTGTGCTATAAGCTCCTCTTCTCGTAGGGCCTTGTCAAAGCAATCCCTTACTGAGTACACATTAACACCAATCGTCCTGTTGATTTCAACTTGCAATCTCAGTCGAAACCGAGATAATAGTTGTCTTTTATTCTCTCTTATGCTTGTGTGAGAATAAAGTGCATCAAACATGTTCATGTACTCTGCAATAGTCATAGTCCCTTGACGAAGAGAATTTAGCTGGTCTTGTATGCGAGCTTTGAAGTTGCGTGGCAAGTATTTGTCAGATAGTTCAAGCTTCATCTCCTCCCAAGTAATAGGCTCTCTACCACGGTCTTCCAACTCTTGCTCATGGGTTCTCCACCAATCACGAGCAGCCTCAACTAGCTTAGCACGAACTAGTGTCATCTTTCGTTCCTTAGGTAAGTCATAATAGTTAAAATAGTCATCCAAAGCCACTATCCAATCATAGAACAGTTGGGGGTCATGTCTTCCATCAAACTCCTTCAAGTCAAGCTTAACCTTCTATGAGTCTCTTGAGTACCTTTGCTGTACAGGACGCTCAGTCTCAAAGTATCCCCTTATATGTTTTTCAAAAGTAGGTTGCTCTATATGAACCCTCTGTGGTGCTCTCAGATTACGGATATGTCTCCTTTTAGCTAATTGAGCAGTTACAGTCAATGGGGCTTCCACTTTAGGTGGTGTATGAGAATCATGGGTATGTGGTTGTGATTGGGTCTCCATAGCCAACAACCTTACATTCAGTTCAGTCTGCAAAGTTTGCTATTCAACCTTCAGTTCAATTCTTATATTCTGGAGCATCTCTATAATAAAAACTAGGGAGAGGGTGTTGTTCTCAGCCATGCTCTGATATCACTTAATGTAAGACTAGATTTGATAAGTCAAGCTAGACCCAAACTGTTGAAAATTTTAAATCAAAGAATAACCATAAACCAGCCCCAACATCATAACAGAAAAATGAGCATAGTACATAACAATCCAGCAGGCTATCGAGTTCAATCAGGTAGCTAACAACTCAATTGATTTCAACAATTCAGTAGTTCTGTAACTGAGATGGTTGAAGAACAATATAATAATAAGAAAAGAAAATAGCTTGAAGAAGAAGAGAACACTTGTAGCAGATCCTCCCGGGCTTCTCACCGTAAGGAGTCGAATGGATCAAACACCACTCCCTTCCACTGTGATCAAACACACAGTCTACCCAGAAGATGCATAGTAGCAACTAGCAAGCAAGTTTTTTTTTTTTTTCATTAATCAAACCGTAGGGCTTTATGGGAGCCATCTCCTTTATTTATAATAATGATGGGGGTTTACAAATTATAGAAACTCACTTTAGTTTCCAAAACTGAAGTAGGAAACTAACTAAAAACAAGTCCTCTAGTCACTAAAAGTAAAAATAGAAACTAGGAAAATACAAAGATTGAAATTAGAAACTAACTTTTTACTGAATTTAAAAACTAACTAATGACTGAAATTAGAAACTAATTAACCCACCAAAGCCCAACTAAAAAGGAAACTAATGAAAAAAGGAAACTAACTAGTAATCCAAACCTCATGGATTGAAGGCCCAACACATTTACAACCCAACCCTAGGCTTATTCCTAATAAAACAAGCCTCTTTTGGTTATTAATCTGCATCACACTAATTCTTCTCCTTCCTTCTCAAGTCCACCATCAATTCTCTTTTCCTTTCTTCTTATTTTTCCCTATTGTTTCCTTTGTTTTATCTTTGAGATATTGTGATTTGATCACTGTTTGAAGACCTGAAGATCATCCATTACATTATATTGAAGATCAGCTAAGGGAGACCAGATCGATATTAAAGTGTCAAGTTTTTGAGGGTGGATCGACCAAGGCCAGATCTCAACCTTCTGAACCCCAATCAGCCTCTTATTTTGTGGGTTATTTTTGCTCCTACAAGGCTCCCTCGACCCAAGTTTGGTGGCCAACTGAGCTCCCTGTTACCTGTTTCTGCAGAGCAACTTTAGTTTCTATTTTGGGAGCTATTCTCAGATCTCCCAAATCTGAGATCAGGTTACAAAACCCTTCGAAGGGTTCGATCAGCACCACGAGAGAAGCATTTGATCAAATTTTGAGCTCCATCAGAGTAGTGGTGTGTGAGTAATCAAAAATCTCCCTATTCAGCTAGATTTGAACTTTGGTTCTAAATCTGATTTCAGATTTGAAATTGTGGGATCCTGACTGGGGTTGGGTAGTTCCTACTGATGTGGATCCAGGTTCCAAAATTGGAGTCAGATCTCTTAGGGCCCACTTAATTAATAAATAGCATAATCTTGTAACCAAATACCAAAAGAGAATGGCAGTTCTGTAAATAGGTGGAAACTTCTAACAAGTAATGGCAGAACTGTAATTTGCTAGAAGTTCAGGTCATGAAAAAAATAAAGGAACAGGGAAGGTAATGTGAGTAACAAATGGGTAAAATTGGAATGACAAAAGAATAGAGAAAGTAGATATAGACGTAAAAGATAGGGGTATAATAGGAAAAAGAACTAAAGGGAATTAAACCACACTCATGATTCTCTCTTCTCCTTCCCTAGACACCCAGCAAAGGCGGAAAAAAACCCAGTAGCTTGCGAGAGGGAAATCTCCTTCAACTCTCCTCTATTAAGCCTGAGATTCCAGGCGATGATGCTTCACTAAAGGGCCTCTTGATTCCAGATGGGAAGTACTTCAAAACAGCAATGCAAACAGGGGGTGTAGTGCCTGCAACCCAGATCTGGCGGTAGGTTTAGGTCACCTGAGTTGCAGGTTTTTGTTTCTCACAGCAGGAGTCACCTTCAGGCCTGATATTCAGGGGTTAGGGTCGCCTTGGGGAGGGCTTCCTTCGACCAAAAGCTTGACCCAAACAACTCACACACAAAGGAGCTAGAAGCATCTCAGTAAGGCTGCAACTGTCACCCAGAACAGGGGCTGGGAGAGAGAACCAGCAAGAAGAAGAAAGAAAAGAAGGAAAAGAAGAACCAGGGGGAAAAGAAGAAGATGAAATAAGAAACATTTCAGAAAAGAGAGAGGGAAACCACCCATGGCAGCCATCGCTTCCAACCAAAACATAATCCTCAAATTCATTCAATTCTAAAACTGAGTTCTTCTTCATTACAAGGCTATTTAAAGAAAATAATGACATAACATTGGATGCTAATTAAAAATGGAAACTAAACCTAAATAGCAACTAAAATAAAAATCAAATCTAAATAAAAGATTGTCAATCTAATCTTTGACCAATAAAGGAAAGTAAATAAAAAAATCCCAAATCAAAGAGATCCCTTCCATTGCCCAATGCATCACCTACCTACCTTTACATTAAATGGAATCTATCTTCAATACGACTATAATTCCTTTAATGCAAAAGGGCTAATGATGAAATTCTACCATTACAATGAGACAGGTTGCTTCTCGAAGCATACTTGTTTGATGACGTCATTAGAGCATTTAATGAATCAAAGCCCCTCACGTGGTAATTTAAATTGAGGTCCTTCATGTGGTCATCTTCAGCCACGAGGTCAAAGCTCAACCAGTGAGCCGAGCATGAGCTAATAAGCCCAACCATCGAGCTAGTGCCAAGCCACACAGATTTTACCGACCATGGCATCAGACACTAAGAAGACCAATGAGTGTCCGATTTTTCAAGCATGCAGCTCAAGATGCTCGACTTTCCTGCAGCTCAAACTCTATTCAAGTAATTATCAAAACACTCAAACGACCATGTTCGAAAAGCACCGGCCAGCAAACCTGGTGTCAGAATCTATTTCCTCAGCTCCACATGGAGGCAAAAGGAGTAGGGGGGCATCTGATACACATAATACAACCAGCTAATAGGGAGGAGACATGTGTACCAACCACGGATCATCCCAGTCAACCACGTGTCCATTAAATTCTCCTCCATGCAGCAAGTCCGTTACATTTGTGATGGCCAAGGGAATAGCCTTTATTATCAAAGCAGCTACCCATGACTCTCCATTATGACCCACGATCAGGTTAGAGGTCACAAGGCCACCCATGTTAAAGGAAGTGGGCGACAGCCCTCCGGTAACCGTTGAGACCGGTGAGGATAAAAGGAAGGAGATCTAGAAACGAGGTATTGATAGTCACGCACCCAAGCTCTACTCTGTTTCCATTTTCCTCACTATGTGCTCGGATTTTGACTCAAGCATCGAATGTTCCCCACTGGAGCCTCCTATGGTCATCACTCTCTTGCTCTTGGTGTGCAAGACCAGCTGAACCAGAATTTGTAGCATCAAACACCATCTGCTCTCGGCAAAGCCACTTTGCCTCCACTTGAAACACCCTGTTTTAATCATCTTTAGCAACAACAGTTTTGTTTATAGAAAATTCCCTGTATGTTGTTCCAAAATAAATTCTCCATTAAGTATGATCTTTTGTCATTATTTTGGTATTTCTAGTAGTAGCTATTAGAATATAGGTTACCTAATCAATTGTGAAAGTCATCACAATTCAGTCTTCGGAGAAAGTACTTGTGCGAGTGGTTTCCAGCGTTGTTTCTAAAAACAAGAATAGGAAAACAATCGAACTAGACAAGAGGGGATTAAGGGGAAATTCTAAGGCCTCGAACTCAGAAATGAAGGTTCAAAAGGAGGAAAGAGAACTAAGATCCAAAGCTATGACGACAATCTAAATCAAGTTTTTCTCTAAAGTGAAATGGGATTACATCATCAAGATCCTCCTTGTAATCATGTGGTATAGACAATGGCTGTTTCTGCAATGGTTCTTTAAAAGGGGCAATCCCTTACACTCTCGTGGCGTCATCACCACCCTTGCCATCTCTTCCCCCACTCTTGTCCTTTTGCAACTCCACTCCCTCGCGTGTGGGGCTCCTCTATGGTGCAACATAGTGTGTTGCACATATCCGACTGGTGGGAGCACCTAGGGATGCATACCGGTGTGCTAGAATGTGTGCCCGGGTGCTCCCAACTGCCTGATGTGTGCTGCACAATGCGCTGGCCATAGAGGAGCTTGATCCCTCCCTTGTTGAGTCACTTTTCCTTGAGTCTGGCGACTCTGGCCCATTTCTCTCTCTCAAATTACATTATTGGATATTTTAGTGTAAATTACATCTGAGGTGCACTATGTTTTTTTTTTCTTTGGTAGAAGAGGTGTCCTATGTTTGAAGAAAAGACTTTAGGGTTCCTCTAGTCGAAAAAGTGACATTTGGGGTTCCAAAACAAGTTTAAACAACGTTGTCTTAACTAATGAGTTTAAATTATTTCAATTTTCTAAAATTTCCCATTGAAAGAATCAACTCTAATTTAAATTACAATATGTTCCATCCTTTACAATCCTCAAGCACCCACCCTCCTCTGGCGTGATTAAGGGTGTCAATTCAGTACCGATATTGAACATCAATAATGAAATCATTCCAAATTATTGTACCAAATACTGGTTTCAGCTCAGTATGATTTCGGTACATTTTTTTATTGGAATGAATATGTTTCGGTATAACATATTTTGCCAATTTTTTTTCCTTTTATGTATATATTGTCGGTATTTCATTTCGATATTCAGAATGATTTCGGTATTTTGATATAGTATTCGGTACATACCTAATGATTGTGTTCAATATTGATACCATATCATACCAAGGAAAAAAAAACCATTTTATCATCTCGAAACTGTACTGAATCTCTCCTTTGGTATGGTTTTAGTATTGGTATTCGGTATCGGTACCAAATTGACACTCTTAATCATGCTAGAGGAGGGTGAGTGCTTGAGAATGATAAAAGGTTTGAACATGTTGTATTTTAAACAAAAGTTGATTTCTTTCATTGGGAAAAATCTAAAATTTGAAATATTTTAAACTCATTAGTAAAGCCATAGTAGTTTTAAACTTGTTTTGGAACCCCAAACGTCACATTTTAAATTGGAGGAACCCCATATGTCCTTTTTTCAAACATAGGGCACCTCAAATGTAATTTACCCAATATTTTATTATTGGAAAATAGTTTTTGTGGGGAGCATGGTCTATATGGCCAGACACATGGTGAAATGACCGGCCTGCCCCCATGAAATGCAAAATGACCCCAGTTTATGCTTCCTTTCACACTTCTGTTTCCCGCAGACACGCTTAGGGAAGTGGCTCCCCACAGGAAACACGTTCCTTTTTATTATATTGCCATGTGATAATATGAGGGTAAAAAAGTCTGGTTACAAATTCTATTGATAACTTTTTTTTCTTTTAGTAAGAAATTCTATAGGTAACCTTCTTGGTTACAAAAGATGCCCCCCTTTTCTAATAACACCCCTCTTTTTATGACTGAACCGATCCTTTGCCCTTTTGCTCCAATAAGACAACCCCTAGAACCATGGATAGCCAAAAATCAATATCAACTTTATTCAGATTTTTCCATATTATGATATATTAGATGTAGATGTAGATGTAGATATCCCAGTTTTAGTTGTTGATTTTCTAAGTAAAAAATACCATTTATTTTGATAAATTACTAGCTTACAATTTCTCTACTTTCTTTGTGATTTTATATTATTAATTTATTTAATTTATTTCTATATATAAATTTTTTACTTAATTAATAGTTGGAAGAAAGAATGCTACCCGCCGGCGCAAGTACAGACAACGGTGCGGAATGACCATGCTGCCCCCATGCTGAAGATGCTCGCACTTCCTCCTATTGGCTGTGTGCCTGGTGTGTACCTATGCCAATGGGTAGCCTTCTCTCGCTCTTAATAGTTTTTATCTAGGGTTTTGTGCACATAAGAAAATCCTGTAGTTCTTTCCATATTTGTCTTTTGCAGATAGTTTTCTAAGAGAGCTGAATATCCTTGATCTATGTTTTGGGTACCTTAATTATTTATTATCTTTTTTTACTTTGACTATTGGATGATGGCCATGTGTTAACATGTGGTCAATTCAAACTATTGAGAATTTTTAGTACATGTATTAGAGGAAAATTTAGCTGGTTTTAAACTTTTATATTCCTTTATTGGTTGAACCTCCAAATAGTCCAAATTAGATTATGCACATGTTTATTATGTACAAACCATGGTTCTATTTTCAGCATAACTTTGTTTTGCAATACCTTTAAGATATGTTTTTTGGGTTTTCACATTATTTACTTATTGAGGTGGGTGCTCTATGTTTTTCAAGAAAACATAGTTACTATTAATGCCTGCTTAGTGAAAAACTAGTTGGTGAATCCTGATAGAAGGTTTGAGAAACCTTCTTGCACCTGTCACAATGGAAGCAATATACCGCTAAAGACAATGTATACGCACCCAACTTGGGTATTATCAGTTATGAGTTCTCTATTTCTTAGATTGTTATAAGAAAATAGGGCTAAAGGTCCAAAAATTGTCTCTATAGCTTTTGCTGATTGTTCTTTTTATATCACTGGAAATTCACCTTTAATGTGGTGCATCCAATGATATGTGGCGGTATTGGCTATCGCCTTTGCATGTAGCTTTTCGTGATGGTAATTTACCGTCACAAAATATAAAATTTTTAGCGACAGTATTTAGTATTTACTACCACTAATTGTAATTGTTTGTTAGCTAACCTAGTAAAGGCATAAATTTTCGTAGTGGTTGATTTACCTCCACTAAACATAATATTATTAAAAAAAAAATTAAAAAAAAAAATACTCCCACCACCACCACCTCTGCCAGTAGAACCCAACATGCCCCCCCCTTCTCTACCCTTCCTTTGCCCTTCAACCCTTCCCTGTCCAACTTCGTACTCGCTTCTTCCTCTTTTCTACTCCCTCTCCCCTGCCTCCATCCTCACCCTCCCTTGCAACTCCCTGTGTCCTTATATGGCTCTCCTTTTCCTTGCCCCCACCTTTGTCCTCCTCCTCTTAACTCCTTGCTTCCCTTTCTCTCCTCCATTCCCCCTTTCCTACCCTCACCTTTGCCATTCTTGCAGCTCCTCATGTCCTTCTCTAGCCCCCCTCTAATATCTTGCCCCATCTTTGCCCTCCCCTACAACTCCCCATGCCCTTTCACGTCTCCTATCTTCCTTGTCCCCACCTCTAACTACCCCTGCCCTACCCCCATCCTTTGCAATCCCCTCCCCTACCATCCCCCAATCCCCTTTGCTTGAACCATTTGTAATGCCAACAGGACATCCATCTCCCCTTGCACATTTTCTCGTCCATTCCTTTGGACTCCTTCCTCCCAAGGGCAAGCTTAGAGGCGATAATATAAGAAACACAAATCGTAACACACTAAAAAAGGTTCAAAATGGGTATCTATTGAATTAGAATAACAATATTGCTTTCCTAAAATTCAGTAATGAAGGAAGAGTTAAAAATAAATAAATAAAAACAGTGAGAAGTATATTTATTAGGTGTGTCTAAAAGAGAGTGTTTCTCTCTCTCTCTCTCCACCCTCTGAAGTGACGTTGACTGTCAGAGCATGTAAGACCATATAAATAATTTTCTTTATTACCCCTATAGTTATGGAAACATTTCAATGGTCGCAAATTTTAAGTTGTTGTCAGAAATATCAATATTGCCTCTATTTCAAACATGTGAACGAAGACAGTTTCATCTAGTTACATGCTTAGTGTAAACAACCATGGTTACACCGGCATGACCCTTTTTTTTTTTTTTTTTTTTTTTTTTTTAATCTCAAGCCTTATCAATTGCGAAGAGATAGTATTGAATCTTTTTAAAGGTTTTTAAGTCGTCTCTCTTTCCCATTATATGGACATGACACCACAAAGCACTTAAAATATTTTGAAAGGGACATCTTAGATGCCATTTTGTGTTTCTTTTTCAAAATGATGATGATCATGATGTCCTATTAAGTAATTTTGTCTGTTAATGTAATAGGTTTTAAATACCTTTAATTGTGTTTGACCATTTATTTTGAGATTATTCATTCTCTTTAATATATAATACTGACTATGGTTTATAGATTTGAAGAAGTACACAGACACTTGGAGAGATTACTTGTACCCAGCAAAGACTAATTCAGTAAAATCCAAGCCTAGCTATGGGCTTGAATGATTCTTCTTTACTTGGGCTTGATTAGTAAATTTGAAATCCAAGTTTCATTAGGCTTGTCTTTAAGATTTCAAGTGAAAAAGGATTGACAAACTTGATGGCCAACCATAAAGGGGAGGAAAAATTAAGAGAGAGAGAGAGAGAGAAATGATATACATTCAAAGTCCACTTACTAGTTATACATTTTTTTAATAAAATTACATTGATTTCAATTTCTTTTAGCATAATAACATTGAAAAGTTCTCTAATGTATTCGAGTAAAAATTTTGTTTGTTGTCCTTTAGCTTCTCCTTTCTTTTTTAGTAGGATTTTTTATTTTTTTTTTATTTTTAATATGTATTCACTTATATAAAGAATGATTTGGGTTTAAGGGTATCTGAGAAAAAAAAAAAAAATTGGGTTAGGGGCACCAAAATGTGATATCGTGTTTTCAAGCTTTCTTTGCCCTGATTGCTAATCTATTTGCTCACTTGTGAAAGTATTGATGGATAATCAATACAAAAATAGAAACAGAAAAATATGACACTAACCCATATTAAGACTTGCATACTCTATAAAATTTCACATAATTCACTTGTGTTTTCTTCCATGTTGATTTTTTTTTTTATTAATTTCCTTATGTACATTATTCATCGCCCAAAGTATTTATCCTTTTTTTGTTTGAATTATGCAGTTATGAAGGAAAGTTAGTAAAAGAAGTTGTTAAAACAGTTTCAAGTAAATTGAAAAAGAGACTACTCTCGCATGTTTCTGAAAAGCTAGTTGGAATTGAATCTCATATAAAAGAAATGTTGATGCTATTAGATATTGATTCTGGCAACAGAAAAACTGTGGGAATCCATGGCCTTAGTGGCATTGGAAAGACAACAATCGCAAGGGTAGTCTGCAATACAGTCTTTCATCACTTTGAAGGATATTCATTTGTTGAAAATGTTCGGGAGAATGCTGAAAAACATGGGATTCACTATCTACAGAACCAACTTATCAAAGATATCCTGAAAAAAGAAAACCAACATATTTCTGATGTAGGTGTTGGAATTAAAGTGATCAAGCAAAGATTCTGCAAAAGAAAAGTTCTTATTGTTCTTGATGACGTGGATCAAGATATTCAAACGAGGTCTTTGGTTGGGGACCATGAATGGTTTGGTATTGGAAGTAAGATCATTATCATAAGCAGAAATAAGGATATTTTAATTGCTTCAAAAACAGATGTGATTTATGAGCCCAATTTAATGTCTTCAGATGATTCTCTTAAACTTTTCAGTCATTATGCATTTGGAAGGGACCGACCTCTAGAAGATTATTTGGATCTCTCAGAAGCTATGGCGAAAACTATTGGAGGACTTCCTTTGACTCTTCAAGTTATAGGTTCATCTTTATTTAAGAAGGAGAAATCAGTATGGAAAAGCATGTTGAAGAAGTTGCAAAAAATACCCAATAATGATATTATGAGAATCTTGAAAATAATTTACGATGGATTAGAAGATGCAGAGCAACAAATATTTCTTGATACTGCTTGTTTTTTCATCGGAATGAATAAAGATTTTGCATTTCATATATGGGAAGGGTGTGATTTTTCTCCTCAAGTAGGACTTGATGTTCTTTGCGTAAAGTCCTTGGTAAGGATTAGTGAAGATGGCAAGCTAAGGATGCATGATATACTTCGGGATCTTGGAAGGGATATTGTTCGTCAAGAGAGCATAATAAAGCCAGGGGAGCGTAGTCGAATATGGTCTCAAGAGGAAATCTTGGATGTACTGGTTAAACAGACGGTAGGTATTGAATACACTTTTGTTATTTTTTGTGAGAAGCCTGTGAATTAGATCTTTGATGGCTTTTTCTTGGGTTATCAGAACAACCTTAGTTTGGTATTTAACTAAGTCGGTCTTTTATTTTGTAGGGAACAAGTAATTGTAAAGGACTCAGTATTGACTTCAGCCGACTCAATATTGACTTCAATAGTCAATCAAAGAGCCAATGTTTGATGAGTGAAGGATTTGCTGCAATGACTGAACTAAGGTTACTCCAAGTTGATTATGCAGAATGTTATGTGATCTTCACCAATTCTTTTTCAGAACTGAGATGGCTTAGTTGGAGAGGATGCCCTGACAACTATGCATTAACCAATTTTTGTCCACAAAAACTAGCGGTACTTGATCTATCAAATAGTAATATCACAGAAAACTGGATTGGTTGGAACTGCATCAAGGTCTTGAAAAACCTCTCTTTGGTTTAATTTGTTTATTTCAAAAGTAGTTAAAAAAACTTCATTTTTTTTTTTTTTTATTTAGTCCCTAATCTAATTAGATAAGTTACTATTTGCAGCTGGCAGTAAATCTGAAAGTTCTAAGTCTCCCGTTTTGTCATCAACTATCTAGTACTCCTGATGTTTCAGCAAATCAACTCTTGGAGGTATTGATTCTTAAAGAGTGTGAAAACTTGGTTGGGATCGACATATCCATTGTTTATCTAAGGAACTTAGTCACATTAGATATGAGTGGCTGCAAGAGACTAGTGGATCTCCCAAATGAAATTTGTCAGTTGACTTCTCTCAAAATACTCAATTTACAGGGATGCAACCGTCTAGATAAGCTGCCAAAAAAATTTTCCTGCATGACCTCCTTGACAACACTTGATGTAAGTGTTTGCATTAAACTTGAATCGCTTCCAAATCTTCCTTCTAGTTTAAAATCTTTTGATGCTTCTCATTGCATATTGTTAAGATCACTTCCAATGCTTTCAAGCCTTAAAAATTTAGAGAAATTGCACCTTCGAGGTTGCATGGACCTTCTAGATATCTCAGGTCTTCCCTCAAGTTTGACTAGCCTAGATGCTAGTCACTGCTTTTCAATTCAAGACATCTCAGGTCTTCCCCGAAGTTTGACCAGCCTAGATGTTAGTCACTGCTTTTCAATTCGAGACATCTCAGGTCTTCCCCGAAGTTTGACCAGCCTTGATGCTAGTCACTGTTCTTCAATTCGAGACATCTCAGATCTTCCCTCAAGTTTGACCAGGCTTGATGTGAGTCACTGCTCTTTAATTCGAGACATCTCAGGTCTTCCCTCGAGTTTGACAAGCCTTAATGTTAGTCACTGCAATTCAATTCGAGACATCTCAGGTCTTCCCTCGAGTTTGACGAGACTTGATGCTAGTCACTGCTCTTCAATTCAAGACATCTCAAGTCTTCCCTCAGGTTTGACCAGCTTTAATGTCAGCCACTGCAATTCAATTCAATACATTTCATGTCTTCCCTCGAGTTTGACTAGTCTACATGCTGATTGTTGCAAGTCACTGGTAAAACTATCAAGTACATCAAGAGGCATTAGAAATTTAAAGACATTATGTCTTAAAGAGTGCACCAGCCTAGAAGAAATTGAAGATGTGAACAAGAAATTGGACTCTCTGGTGGTCTTGAACATAAAGGGGTGCACATCATTAAAAAATTTACCAAAATTGAAAAATCTAAAGACTTTGAGTCTCTATGACAATGTCAGTTTATCCGATTTTGAAGGCAAGGGGATGAACTCTCTGGAGGTGTTGAAGATAGAATGTTGCAGGTCATTAAGAAAAATGCCAAATCTGCCAGATTCAAAAAGGCTGAGGGAAGTACAAATCATAGACTGTACGGTATTGTCAGAGATTGAGTGCATTGAGGATTTTGAATCCTTGGAGGTATTATCAATTAGCAATGCCATATCATTGACAACATTACCAGATATCTCAATCCTAAAGAACCTGAGGTATTTTAGAATCAAGAAATGCTACGGGATGAAAAGATTACCTAATCTTTCAAACTTAAAAGAGTTGCGGCAATTAGAGATTGAAGAATGTTGGAAATTATCTGAAATTCCAGACCTTGACAAATTGGAGTCCTTGGGGAAGTTGAAAATATCAGGATGCATGTTTATGAAAAGTTTACCGGATCTGTCAAACTTGAAAGAGTTGAATTATCTAACAATTGAAGATGATAATGTAGCCGAGATTCATGGTGTTGATAGATTGGAAATCTTGAAGTATTTGGATATTAGTGAATGCAAGTCCTTGGAAAGATTACCGGATCTCTCAAACTTAAGAAGTTTAAAGGAGCTAAAAGCTCAAAACTGCAAGAAGCTAACTGAGATTCAAGCTGGTAATGGATTGAAATCTTTGGAACTCTTGGATGTTAGGGGGTGTTTATCGTTGGAAAAATTACCAGATCTGACCAAGTCAAAGAACTTGCAGCACCTAAATGGTAGGTTCTGCAGGGGCCAAACCAATACTGCTAAGAGTAAAACTCTTGATGACTAGTTGCAAAAATTTACAACTAGGTTTGTCAAACCTTCTGACAGACACAATTGTGGACATCTATTCCTGATGATACGCCTAGTATCATTCGGTTGAACAGACAAATTTATTCATGGTACTACTTACTCTTTCTGTCTCTCACTGTTTGCTTTTGTGTGTGTATGTGTGTGTTCGTAATACTCCATTAACTCTTTATAATTTTGGCCTTTTTGGCCCTTTACTCTTCTGTATATTACTCTAATAAATTATTCTTTCCTCAGAAAAAATTGATATCAACTTATCATCTCAACAAAAAAGGAGTCTAGTAGGTTGGCCATCTGTGATTATTACCTAAAGGAAATCATATCCTTGAAAGGTTTTGTTTTGGTAAAGAACAAATAGAAGAGACCAGTCAGTCCAAAACTGTTGGGTGGACTCACCATCCTTTGATTAGCTGTTCAAGTAGCAAGTGTGCTTCCCACAAGACAGCCTCTATACAGATTAGTCATGTGTATCCTGCAAGCCAATCAAAGTAATATCTAAGGTATGGACTTTGATTCGCAGACGTTAGATTCAATTTTCAATATATCTAGTCTACATAGTTTGCCTTCTATTCATGCTCATAATCTTCAATAAAATCCCCATTTATAGATTAATCTGTTTGTTTCCATGTAAAAAAAACAGAGAAAGGATTTTCAACTATTTGTTTCAACGTAAAATGTTAGGAAAGTAATAAAAAAAAAAAGGAAAAATTACATGAAGGAATATTTTTCATATAAAATATCATTTGCATGGAAAATTTTACAATGAGAAACATGGCCTTAGCATGAAGGTCTTACTCCATTCTTTCTGCTCATGTCAGAATGAATAAGGAGAGCAAGGCAAAGTGTTTCAAGCACCTACTTCATAAATTGCATGGCTCTAGATCCATTAACAATCTTGTATTTTATGCTATAGTTCCTTGTTCTGATTTCATATTTTGTCATTGATAGCATTATGTTTATTGTTTAGACTGAAAATTACATGCTTTCACCTCCGTGGTTTTTTATATTTTTTCATTGTTAGGTACTGCATTCACAATGGCATGGTTCATGTGAATTCAGATTTATCACCTATATTGGAGGGGTCATCCACTTTGATGGGATGTTCGGAGGTGGGGATAGCTATATTGAGTTTTGTATGCAACAAAAATCTGCCATGGACAACACAATTATTGCTAATGACTTCCACATAAAATTCCTTAACGGATTTTTATTCTTTCCTTGGTCGCCTGCAAGATTAATTTGAATATTTTTTTGTTTGTAACATTTATTGAGCTACCAAATTTCTATTGCAAATACACATTTAGCTAATTTTGGACAATTTAGGTCTTGAATGAACTTATGAACAAACAAAGCAGTCATTTTTTTAAGACACAACATTTTGTTTGGTGAAGCACATATACATAACTGAAGTTTACTGTTAGCTCATACATATTTATACTTTTGTCATTCTATTAAAGATTATTGCCCAAATCCAAACCCACATATGGTTCTTCTTTTGGCCAATATGATTAGGATTAATAGTGAAAGACAAGTTAGATAGGATATTTCTTTTCGGCAATACCTTTCATACCCTGCTCTGTTTAAGATAAATATATATACACTATTTTTCTGCATTGAGTTTAGACATTTTTGGAAAATTTTGTAACCCATGCCATCTGCACAAGATTCTTTTCCCTTTTGCAGCTATTTTTGTTTCCAATTTTGAGTTCTTGTTGAATATGAAAGATATACAATACTGTTAAGTGCAACCGAAAAACCACCTGTTTCTGTAGTAGCAGAAAGAGGTTTCATGGCCATGCATCAAATTCCTCTTGATTCAGCTAGTCTTCTGTGAGTCTATACCAAGACATAATTTTATGTTGTAATTATATGTAAGACTTGGCTGAGATTTGGCTGAGAGTTGCATTTATTTGTTTGAAAATTAGTACAATTGGAAATTGTTTTAGTGATGCATCTAATCTTCCAGCAATAGTTATTACAGATCTGCTCTTCCAGCAAATTTAACCATAGGATTCATATTTGCCTAATTCTGTGTGTGTGTGTGTGTGTGTGTGTGTGTGTGAGAGAGAGAGAGAGAGAGAGAGAGAGAGAGGTTCTTTGCCTGACAGTGGAGTCCATGTGCCAATTTGATAGAAAATCATAATGCACGTGGAAGCATCAATAGGAGTGGGATTTTTTGTATTTTCACAAAGGGGTGTAACTGTCATTTTGCCATGGGCTGTGTTTGGGCTGGAAAGCCATGCTGTCAAGCAATGTTAATGCTTTTCGTAGCTTCCTGTGCCTAGACACATGAGCCCACAAAATAGCCACCCCATCTTTGTGAAATAAAAAATCTCATCCATGTATATGGTTTTCTGCACTCTCATTGCTAGGAAGCAATCGCTTGCCCAATATAAATTTGTCAATGGTGCACTCCATAGTTATCAATTCCAGTAACAATAACAACAACCCTTAAAACAACCCCCACGACTCCTCCCCCCCCAACACCCAAAAAAAAAAAAAAAAAGAAGAAAAATTTGCACATCCATCCATCGATTCCAATAACAATGATCACATGCAACAAGTAAAAGAACAAGAGACACCCAAACAGAACCTACTGAAAAAAAATAAAAAGAAGGGGAAAAGCATGAGAGAGAGTAGGGGTGGGAATCAAGGTGTTAAACCCCAACAAAACCACGACTGGGCTTGTGGGCCTGGGCTATTACTGTTTGGCCTTTTTGTTTTGTGGGTGTGTGGATTAGATAACTAAAGGAGATAGACAGCTTATGTCAGATTCCCTCTCAAGATGGATCCATGAGGATGGATCGGACGGCTTCCGTTCTTGATTGTATCAGTCATATATTAAGAAACTGTGGCATGGATAGAGGGAGAGGATTCCGTGAAGATGTGGAGAATGGAAATAGAAAGAGATTTTTTTAATTTTTTTGGATAGAAAAACTAGAAAGAAATAAGGAAAGTGTTTAGAAGAGAAGCAAGGTGGATTCAAATACTCCGTCCCATGTGGGACCTCCAATTTTCGAAGTTTAGCCATGTACACGAGGAAGAATCAGATCGGCATATACATAGGGGAAATGGTCTTCTCTAAGTGAACTAAGCCCACCTAACATGCCAAGTGGAGACAACGTTCCCAATAGTATCACTATAGGTACTAACCGAGACCAAAACTGAGAATGATAGGGGAGGAGGGGGGGAGGGGAGTGGGGGAATGCTGGTGCCTACTCTACCAGCCGAGGCTGCAACTAGTGCTCTATGCACTGGATTCACTCTGAGATACATTATTTTATATGGCTTGTATTTAATTTGAGATAAACTTGTTAGATTAGAAAAGTATCACTTTTTAGTCCTCTCCGGTAACTGATACATGTTAATATATATTCTTATGCTCCTACATCTGATTTAGAATGGTTCTTGTTATGGATTGTGAGGATAAGATAGATCCTGGCAGTCTTGTAGGATGGTGATAAGTGTCCGACTCATATCATCGGCATCCTAGGAAGGTTGGGGTGTGACATCAATGGTCCAAATTAAATGTAGCGTTTACAAGTTGCGAATGTTTAAGTGTTGCTACCACTCAATGGTCAAAATCATAAGGTCAACTTTATAAGGAAACCCCTAAACAAGGTTTAATATGAAAATTAAAACCCAAAGACTTAGCACAAGGTTAAACATTAAAAAATTCAAAATGAAAATTTGTCCTTAAGGGCAAAATGTAAAGTAAGAACTTTTTATTTTATTTTTTGGTAACGAAAGTAAGCACATGAATTCATATTTAAATGTAAAAGATTTACTATTCGTGTTTGGCAATATTTAAAATCATAAAAAACCACAAAAATTTATTCACAAGGATGAGATGATGAAGTGATGGAAAAATTACAAAAACGCTCCTATTAGGCAAAAAGCATGAATTTGAATATGCATTGAATTTAATCCAAAACATGAGAAATCCATCACAAGATCCTAAAACTTTGAAACAACAAACTAAGTATTTTGAGAACCAAAATGCCCTTGAGATGAGCAAAAAGGGAAAAGTCGTCCTTCACGTTTTTTTTTTTTTCTCCTCGCCCAAATTCATTTGAAAATTTGACTTATGATTTTGAAGGCTTTAAAACACATAAACATGCAATGCTATGAGGTAGATCTAGGCCAAAAGTGGTCAAATGATAAAAATACCTTTCAAGGATTAAATGAGTCATTTACACTTTTATTTTTTGATTGGTAGGGAGGGAAGTAGGTAACAACCAGAATGCTCGAACTTGAGACCTCCTGGTGAGCATAAGTTTTTTGCACATCATAGGCCACAGCTCACCAATTGAGCCAAGCAATTGTTGTTATGAGTCATTTACACATGGGAAGACATGAACTTTTTTTGGTAGAAATGGCAAGGCATGAACATGTATTGAAAGCATGGGAATAGTGCAAAGACAAGCTAAACATAGTCCACATATGCTAAACATAATAAATATATATATATATATATATATATATTTATGGGTTCATCTATTTGTAACCAAGCAGGTTACAAACAAAATTTGTAAAAAGACATTAGATACCCTAGTACATAGTTTAGTTCAATTTTAATAGAAGGTAATTGACGTAATTTCATAATATTAATTGACCACTATTAATTGATTTCCTTTCCCCAAATTCATCCATTTAGTTCAAGGTTATATTAGGAAATCCGACCTCAAGATCCCATCCCAATCTTCTTTATTCACTTTCCTAATTTAACTCTTTCACAAAAAAAAAAAAAAAAAAAAAAAAAAAAAACTATGATATGCTTAACTCATCGTAGCAGTAAAACTAGAGATTGAACTTTCTTTGAAGAAGATCGAGTGTTTCATGAAGGAGATCGAGAAAAGCAATAGTTACACAAGAGAATCATTGGGTTTGATTTCATATTGCGAGAGTTCAACCTATTACTAAGATCATGCACCATCCACGTGATTTGTCTTTCCAAATTCCCAATATCCAAATCCAATTCAAAAAAAGTATATTTAAGTCTGATATCAAGGAAATGATATGTATGGTAGGAGGATTGATTGTAACCTTTTACCTATTTTAGATTAGTGATATGGGTGAATTTAGATCTCTCACATAACAATTATGGATTACTGATATATGTAGATTGTAATAAAAAAACGATTGATTGGTACCCCTTTCCTTATTAAATAGGATATCCAAAATACTTACTTCATTCAATCTACACATATTCTACTGCAGACCCAATACCACTTTTCACATATGAATATAACCATCCCAATGATCTCCACAATGCTAATTATAGGGATGAGCTGGATCGTACAATATTGTGCTTTAACCAGGCCTAATCTAGCCCAACTCAAACCGGCTTTGATTTTAACCATGATTTATATAATTTAATTTAGGGCTATCATCCTATCCTTTTATTCAGAATAATGAAATCTAAGTCATGGTTTCTTATGCTCAGAAATCAATGTCTATGAGTACTAATTCCAATCCAAATCAAGCGATTAGACGATCTGATATCTAATTCTTGGTGAAAGAACCAATCTGTTTGGGAGAGGCAAAACTAATATTTGATTCACATATAATTTGTTATAGATTAGGAATGTGTTTGAAATTTAAAAATAAATTGAAGTTAAATTATAAATAAAGTCATTCATACGGTATAAAAAAACAAATAATTAAGAAACATGTCTTAATGTGTAAATTAAGAGAAGTTCTTCTCGACCTGCGAAAAGTGAGTAACCGACACTCCCTTTATTATTTTTATGACGATAAATTTACCTTAATACCCATAAAATACAAACTTTTAATAATTTTTCATTCAGTTCACCAAAAGTGAAATAATAGTTTAATCCTTAAAATGACAAGAATAATGATTATCTATTGATGGACATAAAAGAGAGGTTATAACTTATGTTGTAACCACCAAAGTGACAAACAGATTAACCCCATATATATATATATATATATATATTTGGAATTTTCTCATATGTTTAGAAATCAAGTTGTAATTACCAATACCCTTGAGGGAAAATATTTAAAATACAATGCAAGCTGATATCAACCACTGAAGACGTGTGAATTAGCTCACAGAATGCACCACATGAAACATGTACTAATTTTCCATAAATTAAAAGATTATCAAAAAAAAATTTTTTTTTTCAAAATTCCTAATGAAAACATTTAGACCATTCAAACTTGTCTTGAATCTGAATTTCAGAAAGTTTCATATTGGTTTCAGATACGTTTGTGCTATAGTTATTGATCCCAGAATTTCACAAACATTCCTTTGTTTTATCTCAAGTCTAGATTTTTGGGGTTTTTAAACAAGGACAATTGATAAATATTTGAGTGTGGATGTGATCAGCTAATTGATTAGCCTGTATACGACATGTAAAAGCAAGTATGCTAGAAGGCTGAGAAATCAAGACACGGCTATCTAGCATTGATCTCATGATGAAAACAATATTGTGGATATCGGGATGGGGATCATTGCATACGATCAACATGTGCATGTGAGCAACGTAAGAAAAACAATAGAGCATGAATATAGAATACTTGATTGGAAGGAAAAAATGCATTTTTTAAAATTTTTTTAATTTTTTTTTTTTAATTTTTTAAGATCAATGAAGAATATATAAATGCAAAAGAATGATTTACAAAATTCCCTCAAAAAGGGAAACTAAACAAAAAACTTAGAAAACTTCTCCACCTTCAGCATTGTCATCAGCAGAGAAGCAAACTAAGATCAAAAGACAGAATATAATCAAAATCAAAGATTCATGAGAAGCAGAATCTTGAATATTGTTTGGTAAGCATTCCATTCTAAAAATTCTAGAACACGGTCAAGAATGCACCCCATTCTGGAATGGGATATCTTTCCATTCTGCATTCTCCATTCTCCAACTCTGGAGTTGATGAAAATACCTCTGCCACTAAATGTATGGAAGGCACCTTCTCTCCCAAGGAATAGCTTCTCATTCTTTCAAATCTCCAAAAACTATTTTTCTTTCTCTCTCTAGAAATCGCTTCTCCCAAGGAATTCCCACGAACATTGCTGTGGAGGTGGAGGGTTTTCACCATCCCTTGGGACTTGAGGATCGATTTAAGCAATACTATCTAAGGTACCATTCAAATTTTTATATTTTTATTTGTGAGTTATTGATGTAATGTTGTCCATGAGGTGTTTAATAAAATGTTTGAGCATTCTAACATAAAAAATACATTTAAACAAACATTTATCCAAACATTGTTCTCATTCTCAGTTAAGAACACATTCTGTATTTTCAGAATGGAAATGCACATTCTCAGAATGGGAATGCATACCAAACACTACCTTCCATTACGTCCCATTCTATATCATTACAGAGAATCGAGGGGGAGAGTTCCAAACTGAAGAAGACCTTGTAGCTGCTGCATGTTTAGCAAGACCATCAGCGACCGAGTTAACCTCACAATAACAATGAGTAATGCTCCATTTTATCTTGTCCAAAAAGCTCTTATAAGAAAGCCATTTCTATGTGAAACTCCATGGAATCATCCTCTTAGAAATGCACCAATCTACCGCTTGGGAATCACATTCAACTTCAATCTAATTCAATTAAAAAGGAGAGGCAATTTTAATTGCTCCAAAAAACCCCTCAAATAAAAAATTAGAGGCAATTCCTCCAAAAGAAGAGAAACAACGAAGGATAAGAACCCATGTGATTGCAAACTACTCCCCCAGAACCAGCAAAGCCAGGGTTACTAAGAGAACATCCATCAATGTTAAATTTCCAGTAGCCAATTGGAGGACGAACCCAATTCATCTCTTGAAATTCCTTGTTTTAGGCACAACTCTCTTCAAGTTCAAACACATTGAGATTTGAAGCTCCTTCATAGATTAATCAAAACTGGAGCAATAGATAATAAATCAATTAAATCTGAAATAATAGCTTCCACCACTAGTTTGGGCATCCTACAGTAGTTGACAAATCTACACCGATTCCTTTCATTCTAGATCTGATAAAGGATATAGCTTAAAACTGCATACCAGACTTGCTTGATCAGGGCTGAGGAAGACTTTCTTTTCCACCTTGAAAACAATTCTTGAATCGACAGGAAGCCAAGCCAATGGAGATCAAACACCTTAAGGAACTCAGCCCAAATCATCCCAGAGAATCTAAAATTTAAGAAAATATGTTTAGCAGATTCTGAACTATCCATGCAAAGGGAACATCTGGATGCCAAAGGAACTGCTTTCGCCATGAACATATCATCAGTGGGAACTCCGCCACGAATCACTCACCAAGCTAATAGAGCAGTATGCAGTGATATCCCATTGGACCAAACCATAGGCTTCCAATGAACCTGGGCGGAAATAAAACGAAAGATTTCCCAAGTAGAGCGCACCGATAAGCTTCCCGACTACATAAGAGACCAGACTCGCCTATCCGGGAAATGAACCGTGGGAAGAGGGAAATTCCTAACCATAGATCCTATGATCTGAAATTGAGGATAATGAACCTGAGGAAAATCCCACTTCCCATCTTTTATAAAATCTGCAACTTTCGCTTTAAAATTTTAGGCTGAAGAGAAATTATAGAGATTCCAAAACCAGAGTTTCAAAGAGCCACCGATCATACCAAAAAGAAATCTTCCTCATCCCCAACGATCTACCACTCTTTCGAAGCCACAAACTCCTAGACCTTGTTAATCCCTGGAAAAATAGGTGAGCAAACATAAGAACTATTAGGAACTCTAGCAGGAGAGAGAAACCGACCTCTAAGGAAATTGGGAGCAAGGGAATTATCTGATTTCACAAACCAAGCTAATTTAGGTAGCATAGCTAAATTCACATCTTTCAACCAACAAATTCCCAAACCTCCTTTTGATTTAGGTTTACAGACATCTTCCCATTTAACTGTGATAGCCCTTGAATCCTCAGAATCTCCACTATAGACAAAATCCCTAATCCATCGCTTCATAATGGATATAGATGAACTCGGCCATAGATATATAGAAAAATTATGAATGGGTATACTACCAATAACTGACTTCACAAGCTCCACCCGGCCTGCCATAGAGAGCAACTTGCTTTTCCATCTCGACAGACGAGCTTTGAACTTATCCATAAGAGGCATGATAAGATCCTTCTTCACACGACCTTTAAAAATATCAACCCCCAAGTACCTAGTAGGGAACTTGCACTCAAGGATGTTAGTAATCTCTTTGATACAACATTTCTTTAGAGAAGGAATCTTGCCCAAATAATTTACTTTTATCCATACTAATGGTCTGCCCTGAATAAGCTTGAGACATATCAAGAAATCCCTTAAGGTGCTTGACCCCTTTTAAGTCTGCATTAATAAAAATAAAAATCTCATCAACATAGAGAAGATGGGAGGGGGTCATAACATTCTAGGACCAGGGAGCGATCAAATCTTTCCCTCCAACACTAGAGAGCGAATGCCGTAACAGAGAACCTCCTCTGCAATAATAAACGAGATAGGAAAAAGAGGATCCCCTTGACGGAGACCCTGTTCCACCCTAAAGAACCCAATCGGCCCACCATTAATCAAGACTGATAACTGAGTGGAGATTAAAATCCGGTGAATTCGATCAATAAGAGCTAGAGAAAAACCGAACTTAGCCATCACATTAAACATGAGCTGTATCATACGCTTTCTGAATGTCAAGTTTCAACGCCAAACCTCCACCAAAGAACTTAGAATGCATCAGGTTTGCCAGTTCTGAAGCCATACAAATATTAGATGAAATAACCTTACCTCTCTGAAATGCACCTTGCTCTTCTGATATCAGCCTAGGCAGAATAGTTAACATATGTATCGCCAAAATCTTTGGAATGATTTTAAAGAAGAAATTACCCACGCAGATAGGGCGGAATTGACCTACTTTAAAAGCACCCGGCACCTTAGGGATAAGAGTGAAAAAATCGGAATTGACCCACCCCTTTAGTAACAATACCCTCAGAGAAAAAATTCTGCACTGCCAAAACAACATCATGCCCTACAGTGTTCCAATAGGAACGATAGAAAAGCCTGGGAAACATTACTAATGCCCATCACATGAGATAACCATAGAACAGTGGTCTTAGTAACAACTAGATACCACTCTTTGGGAGCACCCTGGAAACATAGAAAACCACTCCTCGTTGCACAAGCTGCAGTCAAGCATTGCTTGAACATTACCCACACGATGATTATTATTCCAAGTAAATTTGCATCCTGATGAAGGAATAGAAATAATAGACGACAAATCCATCATAGTCACAAATCTGTTCGCAGAGATGATACTAAAAGTGCCCAACCCCCTCTTTTCATAAGAGAAAAGGGTGGCATTAAAATCTCCAATCACCAACCATGGAATTCTAGACCCAGCTAAAGAGCACAAATCACACCATAACTGCCTTCTTTCAGCCTTAAAACAACTTGCATGAGCTACAAAGAGAAAGAACTTGTAGTTGTTTACCTCCAGAAACAACGATAGATGTTGGGAAGATGATAGCGCTATATCCGGATCCTTCACCTCCTCCTTCCACAGCATCCACACATTGGGGATCATATCAGACCTTGAATTTGTAGTGAGCTCTGAACAGAAACCTAAAGCTAAAAAGAACTGACGAGGACATCTATCCGGAGCCACCTTTGGCTCAGCAAAGCAAATATTCAAAGGATCATAAGTCTTAATCTATCAGGACAGTTAGCGTCCCACTCGAACTCAACCTCTAGAGTCATACTCACACTCAACAACTTCTCCTACATTGTAGGCATTTTCAGTGAGCACAAACTCTAGAGACTACTTGTAGTCCAAGACTACCTCATGAGATAGCAGAGTTGGAATAGGACTCTCACATGTGATAATAGACTTTCTGTCCATTACTCACAGATGTTAACTGAGTCCTACTCCATTACTATTAGAGTTTGAGTCTCCCACATGTGATAATAGAGTTTGTCTATAACTCAATAATTGTAATCTCTATATAAGAGCACCATTGTACACTCATTAAAGCTAATGCCAATATACAATTTCAACATGGTATCAAGAGCCGCATAAAGCTCCACCGAGCACCCTCCTCCTCCCTCTTCTACCATGGCCGAACCATCCCCACCTCCCACATCCCTATCTGGTGCTCATCATATGATATCTCTAAAGCTCACATCTAAGAACTATGTTTATTGGCGCACACAGGTCGTACCATATCTCACTGGCCAACGCCTCTTTGACTATGTCACCGGTGATAATCGTTGCCCTCAAGACCCTATGAAAGCCAAGGCATGGCGTGAACAAGATGCCTTTATTATGAGCCTTCTCATCGCCTCTCTCTCTGAAGAAGCCTTTTCATTAGCAGTTGGATGGACCACTAGCAAAGAGATCTGGGATGCACTCCATGCTGCATTCAGTTCTCCATCTACAACCAGGATTCTGTCTCTCAACGTCTCTTTCAAAATCTGGTTCACAAACCAGATGAGACCATTACTCAATTTCTCCATCGAGCCAAGCATCTCTCCGATGAGCTGGCAGCTACAGGGAAGCCCCTCCCATCAGAAGACTTTAACATCCACATCTTCCGGGCCCTACGCACTAAATATCAAGCCCTTGCCTCCATTATGATGGCACAAAAGGAGCCCATCTCCTACACTGACATGCATGGTCTCCTTATGAGTCACGAGAACCTTCTCCACTCACGCCTTCCCATTGTTGATCCTACCATCGATGCATCAGCCCATGTCACTCACCAAGGTCGTGGTCCTCCTTCCACTGGTGGTCGTGGTACAAGCTCCTCCCGAGGCCGTGGTCGTGGTCGTGCTAGTGGATTTGGTCGCTCTAATGCATTCGCTCACAATCCATGCACAATCTGTGGACGTACTAATCATCAGACAGACACTTGCTACTACCGCCCACAGGGACCTACCAGAGCCGCCATTCTACCTACCCTTCCCCATCCCTATAATCGGCCACCACCTCAACCCAACGCCTACCATACTACACCCTTCCCTACCCCTCAACCCCCTACCATCGCACCTCCACCCCATCACCCCACACCTCCACAATCCTTCACCACCTCTTGGATCCCTGATACTGGAGCCACCCACCATTCCACCCCTGACTTAACCCAATTCTCCACCTATGATCCATACACAGATAATAACCAACTTGTGGTTGGTAATGGTAAGGGTCTTCCTATATCTCACATAGGCATTGCTTCCATCTCTTCTCCCTCTCGTTCATTTTCTTTTTCTACTGTTTTACATGTTCCCACTCTCACTTGTTCTTTGTTATCTGTTCAGCAATTTTGCCGTGACAATAATGTTTACTTTGAGTTTTACTCTTCCTTTTTCTCTGTGAAGGATCTGAAGACCAATCAAACCCTCTTTACTGGACACAATAAGCATGGTCTCTATTCCGTTCCAGCGTCACCTTATGCCAATTTGGCCTCTGCCTCATCTTTCAGTCACTGGCGTCATCGTTTAGGGCACCCTCATAAACGTGTCCTTCGTCTTATGTTACCTGGTCATCAGCTCGTGAAGTCTCCTTCTTTATGTTCTACTTGCCAAATGGGCAAAGCTAATAGATTATCACTACGTGAAACTAGTACTCGTAGTTCTTTTCCTTTGGATTTGGATTTTAGTGATGTATGGGGCCCCCACCCCACGGTTTCTTTAAATGGGAATCGTTATTTTGTTATATTTATTGATGACCATACTAAATATATTTGGTTTACTGCTTTAAAGTTGAAGTCTAATGTTTACTCTACCTTTCGTACTTTTCAAGCCTTGGTGGAATGTCAGTTCTCTCGCTCCATCAAGGCCATTCAAATTGATTGGGGGGGAGAATTCCGTACTCTCTCATCTTACTTTGCCAAGTTGGGCATCCAACATAGGTTATCTTGCCCTCATACTCATGAGCAACAGGGGACAGTTGAACGTTGTAACAGACACATTACTGAAACTGGGATTACCCTACTATCCCATGCAACTGTTCCCCAGGCATACTGGGATTATGCCTTTGAAACCGCGGTCTTTCTCATCAATCGCATGCCCTCCTCTGTCACAGGTAACAAATCCCCCCATCAGTTAGTTACAGGCAATTCTCTGGACTACTCTTTTCTAAAAATCTTTGGATGCCTTTGTTATCCATGGCTCCATCCTTACAATCATCACAAGGTTGAACCCCGTTCTGCCTCATGTGTTTTCTTAGGATATAGCCCTTCTCATCATGGTTATCGTTGTATGGATCTCATCACCCATCGTATCTACATATCTCGCCATGTCAGATTTGACGAATCTACTTTCCCATTTCACACTGCACCATCATCCTCCTCAATCCAGCACCCTCCTTCTACCCCTCCCTCGTGGGGCATTGCACCTAACATACCTACCCCTCAACCTCACCCTAGCCCTCCGTCTATCCTCCCAAACCCACCCATCCCTCTCCCTGCCACCCCAGAACCGCCCCTACCCGAACCACCCTCTCCCATATCCCCTCCTTTCTCACCTCACCTAACCCTAACCGGCCCTAACCCTGACTCCTCTACCACCCCACCCCGTCGCACCAGAACCCTACACGATCTCTATGCTGACCCCCTGACCCTCTCTGCCATCACCACACCTGACCCGGCTGAACCTACATGCTTCTCCCAGGCCCACAAGGTTCCTCATTGGCGTTCTGCTATGTCTGATGAATTTAATGCTTTATTACGTAATGGTACTTGGTCTCTTGTGCCTTACAGAGAAACTATGAATCTGGTTGGCTGCAAGTGGGTGTACCGCATCAAACGGAAGGCAGATGGCTCCCTTGAGCGCTATAAGGCCCGGTTAGTTGCTAAAGGATTTCATCAACAACCTGGTCTTGACTATCATAAGACCTTTAGCCCTGTCATCAAACCTAATACCATACGAACGGTCCTCTCCTTGGCCATATCTAACGGATGGGCTGTTCGTCAGCTTGATGTTCAAAATGCATTCTTGCATGGTATTCTATCTAAGGAAGTCTACATGGCTCAACCCCAAGGTCTTGAAGATGCCCTGCGCCCTAATCATGTTTGTCGCCTCCATAAGTCCCTCTATGGGCTCAAACAGGCTCCTAGGGGTTGGTTTCACAGGTTAACTGAGTTCCTCACTAGCTCTGATTTTTGGTCATCCCAAACCGACACATCACTATTTATCTACATGCAGGGCTCTGTTGTCACATATGTCCTTGTCTACGTCGATGATATCTTGGTTACAGGGAACTAACCAACTCATGTTCAGACTCTCCTTCATCAGCTTGCTTCAGAATTCTCTATCAAGGATCTTGGTCATCTCAGCTTTTTTCCTTGGTATTAAAGCCCTATATCGGTCTAATGGTGTCCTCCTCTCTCAACACCGGTACATCACTGATCTCCTCCAGAGGGCTGGCATGACTAACTGTAAGCCCATCACTACTCCCATGGCCACCACCTTTGTAGCATCTTCCATTGGGGGTGTCCTTCTTTCGGACCCGACCAGGTATCGCTCCATTGTCGGTGCTCTCCAATACATCACCCTCACCAGGCCTGATGTGGCTTATTCAGTGAACCGTGCCTGCCAGTTTATGCATGCCCCCTCCCAAGACCATTGGACACTAGTCAAACGGATTCTATGCTATCTCCAAGGAACCAAGGATCATGGGTTATTCATCTCCAAATCTAGTTCCCTCCAATTACAAGCATTCTCCGATGCTGACTAGGCTGGTGACAGTACGGATCGCAAATCCACAGGAGGCTATGCCATCTATATGGGTCCTAATCTGATCTCCTGGGCCTCTAAGAAGCAGAAGACAGTTGCACGCTCCTCCACCGAGTCTGAGTACAAAGCAATGGCTGATGCCTGTGCCGAACTCACTTGGCTTCGCTCTCTCTTTGAGGAATTAGGGATCCCTGTTCCCATTGCACCCATTCTTTGGTGTGACAACATTAGGGCCACTTACCTTTTGGTCAATCCGGTCTTTCATGCTCGTACCAAGCATGTTGAAATTGACTTCCACTTCGTTCATGATAAAGTCGCCTCCAAGGAACTACTAGTGCAGTTCATTTCAACACATGACCAGATAGCCGATATCCTTACCAAAGCTCTCAGCTCTACACGGTTCTCCTTTCTACGGGACAAGCTGTGGATTCGACCATTCAAATCTCCACCTTGAGGGGGTGTATCAGGACAGTTAGCATCCCACTCGAACTCAACCTCTAGAGTCATACTCACACTCAACAACCTCTCCTACATTGTAGGCATTTTCAATGAGCACAAACTCTAGAGACTACTTGCAGTCCAAGACTACCTCATGAGACAGCAGAGTTGGAATATGACTCTCACATGTGATAATAGACTTTCTATCCATTACTCACAGATGTTAACAGAGTCCTACCCCATTACTATTAGAGTTTGAGTCTCCCACATGTGATCATAGAGTTTGTCTATAACTCAATAACTGTAATCTCTATATAAGAGCACCATTGTACACTCATTAAAGCTAATGCCAATATACAATTTCAACAAACAGAATGTTGAAGAGGATCGTGGTGATGGTGGATTTCATGTAGGAGGAGGATGTAACTAAGTAATCAATGGCGGAAGTGGAGGAAGAGAGAATACCGATGACTGGGAAGAAAAAGGAGTAGAAGAGATGAGGGCAGTGGATCGAATAATAGAGCAAATGAATGTTGAAGATGGTGATGCTCATGGTATTGGTGGCTTCCTTGTAGGAGTCAATGAAGGGATGGATGGTGGAAGTGGAGGAAGAGAGAATATTGATGATGGAGGAGAAAGAAGAGCAGAAGAGATCAGGGAAATGGTTGGAATAATAGAATGACAGAATGTTGAAGTTAGTGAAATCCCTTTAAGAAATCAAAGAAGGGGAGGAGGACATACAGTAGAGAAACCCAACCTTAAAGAAATAGGTAATGTGCAACATGGTTGTACGAGGTAAGATTCTTCAATGGATAGAAGATTAGAGTGCATGGAATCTATGCTAGCATCTTTGACAAAGTCTGTGAAATCATCCAATGAAGATGTGGAGGCCTATAATTCAAGGAGGATGGAAGAATTGGACCAGAAATTACAGCAGATGTGTAGGGAATGCATGATCTTGGCAAAAAGACAAATGAATAGTTTATGAACCATAGACACTTCTGTGAAAGTATAAAAGGTGATTCAGTGAATCTCAAGACTGCACTTCAGGAAATTCCCCCTCCTCCTCGTGATAATGGTGGTGATTGTTTGAGCACAGCAAGTGTTGGGAATTTCCTCAAGCCCCACCCAAAACAGATGGAGATGCAAGTAAATAAGAGGCAGGAGATAAACAAGCAATGGAAATGATAGCAATTTTGATGGGCAGTTGAGTTTTGGTCTGTTAAAAAATGGAAGAAAGTGTGTTACCATAGTCCTGTTACGACGATTCCATTTGAACCTGACAACCCATATCTTAACGCCTTACTCGATTGTATTTGTTGGTCTGTGAAAATGTTTACAAAGTTGATAATGGGGTGGTTCATGCCTCTCTTCTTTTTTTCTTTTTTTTTTTGATAAGTAATTTGTATGTATTGAAAAGGAAAAAAGAATGTACAAGAAAATGCAGCCTCTATCTCCATCTTTGGATTGACCGAAAGAATGGAGGAGAAGCTCCTAGAAAACAAACCAAGACAAGCCCTGCATTACAAAGAAAAAATGCCAAGGATAAACTAAGACATATTACAATCTGTAGAAAATCTTGAAAGTTGAATCTTCTATCACTAAATTATTCAGCTCCTCAGGGAAATCATGAGGCTGAATAATACTCTCTACCTGAGATGTAGCCATAGATGCCAGGTAATCCGCAGGCTTATTAAGCTCCCTCTATACATGCTTGATTTCCTTTTTGGAGTGGGTACTAGAAGTGTGAAGAATCTTGCTTTTAATGGCACTAGTCTCCCATGGCCCCTCAATTTCTCCATTTAGCATATATACAGCCAATTTGGAATCTGAACGAATAGAAATCTCCATCACGTTGTTTTCTATACAAATAGAAATTCCTCTAAGGATGGCCAAGAGCTCAAGCCATAAAATATTAATCTTCTCCCCAAGACCAGTATAAGCAAGTAAAGGGGTCCCCTTCCTACCCCAGACTAATCCTCCATAAGAAGCTCGAGCTTGTGAGAGGGATCCATCACAATGTAATGCTACCATATTACTTGAAGGCATAAACCAAGAGCATGCTTTGGGATCACAACCTTCCAACTAACATGAATGCCCCACTTAGTCATGAGGAATTGATTTCTAGGATTGCATTCAGCAACAAAGTTCGCCCTGGAGCATTTAACTTTGACATTTGAGACAATTGCTTCAACAATTTGAGGCCTTGTCCTATTTTTAGATTTAAAAATCCTGAAGTTTCTCTCTTGCCGTAGGTGTTGCACTGTGGCACAGAAAGCTAATTTCCCAATTAATTTCAATAGATCCCCATCATGAAATTCATGCTTGATCCATGTGGCAATGTCAAGAATGCTTACAGGGTTCCTCCCCTTTTGATTGCAAAAAGCAGCTGCATCCCCCCATAAAGCATAAGTAAAAGGGCATTCAAAGAATAAGTGATTTCTGCTTTCCATACCTGCCCAACAGAAGGTGCATTGAGGATTAACATTTATCTTTCTCTTGATAAGTTGATCTTTTGTAGGTAAAACATCAACAAGACTCCTCCATGTTGTAAATGAGTGTCCTGGAATATTTCCATCAAAACAAACAATCTTGGCGCCAAGAAGTCCTTGTTTCCTTCTTTCGAACAATCTGCCAGGCTGATTTTGTAGAGAGTACCCCCGAAGAGTGCCCTTTCCAAACTACTAAATCCTTCTCAGAATAGTGAAGTCTAGGTATATGAGGGAGCCCTCCCCAAGCTTCCATAAGATGTAACGAAGTAGTAGGAGTAGGATGCCATTCCCCATCTCTTAAAATTTCTTCAACTGTGGCCAAGTGAGATAAACCAGCATCATACCTTCTATCAAATGTAAATCCGATGTTGTGGACAATTTTAGATGGGAATGTTGTAGAATCAGCAGATTCTTTTCAGTTTATGTGCTTTGTGTAAATTAGTATCACTTATGGCTTTGATGATATACACTTCAAGAGATCATTCATGTCTGCATGGAAAGCTAAAACAAACTATTTATCTTCTTTTTCAACTATCGGAACTGAAATGGTCCTTCTTCATAAGGGCAAATAATATGGATATCCGGGTTATTGGTGAAGGATCATATAGGGATGTCATTGTGTACAGCAAAAAGCAGTGTTTTAAAGAGTAGTTTCTGTTCACTTCAAGACCGCCTGTTCATGTTTCTTTTCTTTGTGCATGTCTACATTCAAAAAGAGGAGACAAAACATAAGATATTAGGACAAGCAACCATTCATCCAAGTTGTACAGTTCATAAGCTAAATGTTAGACCATTTTCAAACACGACGTGCTACCAAGCTTGTGGTGAGTTCCACCAACGATCGAACCATGGTAATCAACTCTTCCAACTCAAGTTGCAGTTCTCCTCCTTCCTCAGAAATAGGTCCAAGATGACTTAAGGTCATACCCTTGGATGGACTCCATTTTTGTTTATGCCTGATGTAATAAGAAACCCAATGGTGTTGAGGCAATGTAACTTTTTGGTAACTTTTTATAGCCGAATACGAAAAGTGGTGCATGAGTACAGGCAAAAATCTTGCGTTTTGATATCCCATCCGCATCCCAAGTATCGATTCCGAATATTAAACCCTAATATTTAATATGGAAGCAGGTGAATCAGTGAATGGTTCATTCCATATTTTCTAAAGAGGGTTGACCTATAAAGATATCAAATCTAAATTTGAATTCGAAACGATACATATCAATTTCATCAGTTAACCGGTTCATCTCTCTACCCTGTTCTTATCATTTTCTCACTCCTCCACCTCCAAAAGTTGTTCTCCTCCTAAATCCAGTTCACCGATTCCCAATACATGCCCAATTATGATTCTGAAGCCTAAATTAACTAGGGATCGAAGAAGATCAATCATTTCTCGTCATGGAGAAATACTGATGTTGATGACAACAAATACCAGTTTGTTCCTGTGAACAAGTAGATCTTAATTAGGGGTTTTAAAAATGAGTATGGCAACCCAATGTGTATTAATCTGACTCTTATAATGTTACATTTTACATTCATTAGTTTGAACAGGGATTATGGATGAAGCTCAATCGTTTCCCGCCCTAGTTCATGATAACATTGATAATGCAGGTTCTGTCATCAATAGAACACAACACACGATCTAGGGAGAAGATCTGTAACGTGCATAAACGGGTAACTGAGAGAATAGGTGAATAAAGATTGAAAAGATTGGGGAAATTATAGTCACTGGAGAAATCAGCATTATGGAGGAGGGCTGACATCCTGCTTGGGTAATGAAGCCTATCTTATTACGTATGCTTTTGATGAACGACCCCTCCCCATTTGTTAAACCCAGCTATTTAAAATTACGAACATGAACTACGTATTAGTTATCGATACCACCATAAAACACAATCTCTCTCTCTCCTAGTTACCCAATTTCCTTCCACTACCACTCACATAATTAAAACTATATAGCCACTTTCTGTACCTACCATCTTACTACCACAAATAGACCCTATTCCCCACAACTAATGCGATGTTAGTATATCACACAGGTACAATAAAAAGATCTATCCCAATCAATCTAGAATAGCAAGCTTAACTTCTAGACATGTCATTCAATCGAGGGATTGATTTCTCACAATCAATGAAAGACCAACATTGCAATTATATTTAGAAGACGCCCACAGTTGCTAATATAACAAGGCAAATCGAGGTAAACGCAAATGAAATGAACGATAAAATGAAATAGACTTCATTACAAGTAGAAGAGTTAAGATAAGATAGGGAAACTGACCTCCTCCTCCTCCCAAAAAAAAAAGAAAAGGATGTTAATTGAAGGAATAACATAGAAGATTACTAGTAGGTGGTTCCAAAAAAAGAGCAGCATCTAATCCGTCCATAGCCGCATTGAAAAACTGAACAATTTTTTTTTTTAATAGAAGCAACTGATGAACTAGGGGTGTAAGTTTAGCCTTGACGATCTGAACCCGGCCCTAATTGACCCTGAGCCCGAACCCTATCTAACCCAACTATGAGGGCCAACCCGATCCAACCCTGTGTGGGGTTGGACCGGGCCTGGGTTGAGGCATAGAAAATCCAGCCCGCCCCTAACCCGCCCTGAGTCTAACCCTGATTATTGTTGTGTTCAACTAATAATGTTTTCTCACCCTAGTATACACTATATGACTATATAATGTGTTTCAAACATTGGACTTGGAATATTGGACTTTAATTTTTTAAACTTTCAACTGAAGAACAAGTCTTGTTTCTCTCTTACATTGGATTTTGTATTCACATTTGAGTTTTCTATTATAGTAAATGGAATTATTGAAAATTTAGAATTGAAAATGTTGATTTTTTTTTTTTAACACTTTAACATTGCATATATTGACAGGAAACAACTCCACCTACATAATATTTTGGGTTGGGCTTGGCCTATTTGGGAATTTGGTGATAATTCTCAACTTGGATTTCCATTGTGGCCAAGATTTAACTAGGTCCATAATGTCATTGCATCCTGTTGTATAAATGAAGAAAGTAACTAAAACATGATAAAGAAGCTTTTCTAAGCTTTTGAAAAACCGACAAGAGAACTTCATTAGTAGAAGTCTCTTTAATCTTTTAGTACATGCAAGCACTTTGAGGAATTTAGGGGGCGGAGGGTCTATTAAGATCAATGTTTTTCAGAGTTTGAAGGTTGCAAAGTAATTTGAAGAATTGGAATTGAAATCGGAATTAAATCGTACTTGTCGGAATGTGATTCCACTAAGAAGACCATCTAGGGTCAACCCGACCCAACCCGGCCAACCCTGAGCCCTGTAGGGTTGGGCCCGAGCATGAACCCGGTAGGGTTGGGTTAGGGTTGGGTTGAGTTTGGGGACCTAGGTTGGGTTAGGGTTTTAAGCAACCCAGCCCAACCCGGCCCTGTTTCACCCCTATGATGAACCATCAGCATCAATATTCAAGTTAGGAAAAAAATTCATTTTATTTTTCTAATGCATAAAATAAGAATCCCAATCAAAGCCGATGCGAGACCTAAAAAGTTTTCGTTTCTGGCTCTTCTCCTGAGCGTTGATCACCTAGGCCAACCAATAGCTATCTAGACGATAGAGATACAAATCGAAAACTGTGGACGTTTCTGGCTCTTCTCCTAAGCGTTGGCCACCCATTTCCCACCACCTGTGTACAAACAATAGATATACAAAACCAACAACAATACGCAGAGAACTAGTAATATAGATAAAATTGATCAAGTCAAACTACAATAGAAGACACCAATTTTTAACGTGGAAAACCCTCTCAATGAGAAAGGTAAAAACCATGGGACCTAGTCCAGATCAAACTTTCACTATGTAAATAATGGGGTTACACAGCTCTCTCCAGATACACTAGAGGCTACCAATAAACATCAAAAGTAATACACTACTCTTGGATAATAGAATATCTCACCAAATAACAAGGTGGAATCACATAAACAAAAACACTTTCACCTCAACTGACAATGGTAAATACAAGAACTGTCACCTTCTCTGCTTCCCTGGATACGAAGAACACTGTCATGCCACTATCAATCTCTTTGCAGAAGGCTCACCTTCTGGTTTCACAAATCAGAATGAAGGAGAAGAACTGAGAGCAAAATAAACCTCTACAACTCGTTCTCTTTGATTTCTTAGAGAAAGAATATGAGAAGTTAGAGAGCCGAGACCGAAAGAGAGAGGGACCGAGAGTGAGAAAGAGAGCTCGGACAGATAGGGGGAGTGAGAAATGAGGCCGAGAGTGAGAGGTAGAGGGGGGGCACTTACTTGTGGCCCACTCTAGTAAGTGCCGCACTCTTTCTCTCTCGTCTTCTTTCTTTCTTTCGTTCTTTCTTTCTTTTCTTTTTTTTCTTTTTTTTTTTTTTTTTCAAACAAAGGTCAGTTGGCCCTCTTCACTTGACTTGACTTGGGGGAAAGACCCAACACACACATTGATCGCGCGAATAACTATAGACGTGACTTGAGCGATCAGATCCCGATCCACAGTTTTCATTCACTGTTTTGTTTGCAGTCTAGCGTCGTTGATAGTGACAGGAGCACCAGCTGGTGACCTAAATAGCTCAGTCAATGTTTTTGGGGAGAAAGCTCCGTTCGAGAATCTTTTTATTTCTCAACCAATTCATCTAAAAATATGAAAATGAGAGTGCTGGGACCGCGTTATTCAAAAAAATGCACTTTGGTACGCATATATTTACCAAAATACACTTGTTATATTCCCTTCACCCAAACACTCTCTTTTCCCCTTCCTATCCTGAAGCCATGATCCGAGAAGTTCCCCTTGCAAATATCCATATACGCGCATAATCCAGAAGATAAACAGGTGTAAGTGACCGCCTCTGATTCCCAGAAACCTATATATACATCAATCCCTCCCAACCTTCTCTCCAATACACTCTCAAACCTGGGAGATCTTCACTAACAAATATCTCTGTTGTCTCTACTAATTCAATTACCCTTTTCTTCCTCTACTGCTCTTGTTCTGTTTCTGTTGTTATCATTCTCTTTCAATTCAAGCCCAAGTTCCCAAGAGTTCAATCTCATAGAGATGGTGAGGAAGGTGGAGAAGCGTTCTCTATCTATCAATCCTGATTGCAGCCACCTCGAACTGGTGTTCCGGTACTTCGACGAGGATGGTGATGGCAAGATATCGGCGACGGAGTTACAAAGTTGTGTGAGGACTATGGGCGGCGAGCTGTCGACCGAAGAGGCAGTGTCGGTGGTGGGATCATCAGATTCGGATGGAGATGGGTTGCTTGGTATGGATGATTTTGCGAGGTTAATGGAAGGGGATGGAGAGGAGGAGGATTTGAGAGAAGCATTCGGGATGTATGCCATGGATGGGTGTGATTTTATTACTGCAAAAAGCTTGAAGAGGATGCTGAAACGACTCGGTGAGTCGAGGACGATTCGTGAATGTAAAGGTATGATTAGTGTTTACGACTTGAATGGGGATGGCGTGCTTAGCTTCGAAGAGTTTAGAGCTATGATGCGTTGATTAAACAAAAGGCCATTCAATCCTCACTTCTTGTTCCACATATTTCATGGGAGATGGTTGAAAGGCAGGGTAGTCTTTAGGAGGCTAGTGCGGAGATCAATGGAAGAGCATATAGAAGTATCACATGAATTAGATTTTCTGTTTTTCATGAAGCACGGCGGATCATCTTATCCCCTATGTGGCAGGGCATGGGGTACAGTGCTTTTCGGGCTTTTTTCTCTTCTCATATGCAAATTAATTTTTTTTTAATTAATCAAATGCCGGTTTAGTTGGATAATCTCATGTTTTTTAAATTTTCAATGGTTGAAAATTATCACATTATCTCTCCAGTAGAGATAAAATGAATGTGCAGATCAAATATTTATCCAGAAAATCTTAGTCTATAAAACTTTTTGATATATTGTAAAGGGCAAGTCTTTTTTGTCCAAGAGTGGCCACTGAGATACAAAGACGCGGTCCCTCTAACATCCCTTCTGGCTATGGCGCAGGGACCACTGGACAAAATACTTCATCCCTACTATAATAATTGTTGAGAGTTATAAATTCCAAAGGTCCATAGCATTTGCTATCAAAAAGTAATTGCTAAGCAAGCTGTAACTAAAAAATCTTCTATCTGTAATTTGTCTGAACTTCAATATTAATTTATAAGTTTTTCCTTTGAATAAAAAAAAAAGTATTTAAAAAAGAAGTCCAGAACTTTCATGCCATTTCAGCCGAAATTA
>NC_056562.1:19140314-19144708 GCF_013358625.1 Macadamia integrifolia
AATTATAAAAAAAAAAAAAAAAAAAAAAAATACAACAATGCTCAAGGGAAATAATAATTTAGACAACCATATAAGAATGCTCCCATTATGGATGACTATATATGATGAGATTCAATACTAAAATCTGTAGGTCCCATTTGAATGAGAATGATCATGGTGGGAGCGTCATAAGAAGAAGAATGGAGTTAGTACTTGTTTTTTCTAACTTATATCATTGACTATCTTCCAAAGGGGGGCGGGGGGTGTTCGCACAATTTACATTGCAGTGGATTTCCATATCGACCAAATAACTGCTATGTGGTAGTTTGGATGAGGTCAACATGTTAGGGCAGGGCAGGTAATCACAAAATCCCTTTTCTCTCATGTCAAATTTCATCGTAAATCGAGTTTTGTGAAGTGAAGATAAAGCTTAGAAAATGGGGTTGATTACCCACTTTTAGATTTTCATTTACAAAATTATCCATCAAAGTTTTAGTTAATTCAAAATTAAATTTTCTTTTACATTCTTTTACAAAATTACCCACTTTAAGTTCACAAAAAATTTATCCAAAGAAAAAAAAAAAGGTAACAAAAAATGGGTATTCATGTAATTTTTCTAAAATTAATCACGATCATCCAATTAATGTAAACATAATAATTGGTGGGTATTTTTGTTAACTTTAACTTTTGGAGAGTAGTTTTATAAAGGGAAATCCAAAAACGGGTAAACATAGAATTTCCCCTAAGATTAATCACGACCGTCCAATCAATGTAAACATATCATTGGTTGCTTGCTCCAACAGTCACAAGAGTTCAGTTTTTGGTTTACAATAAGTAAACCGACCCATCAATAATGGGAAACAATGTGCTTCCTTCCCAACCCCGGCTCTACGAGTGAATCCATCTAGGAAAGATGATTGTACTCTAAACCATTGATCCTACTCTTTTCTCTCTTCAAACTCTAAATACTTTGAATAGAAGATGGCAATTGTTAAGTAGCAACATGGAGAGAAGGGATTTGGATTTCACACTAATGTTGGATGTCAGGCACTGTTACACGTGGAGGCAGGGCAAGCAGATTCATGTTTCCACAACTTACACGGAGATGGTAAGCCAGCTCCCTTTAAGCTTCCACGGATCTTATCCTTCAAGATTTGCTTCCATGGAGATGGTAAGCTACCATCTCCCTGTAAGGGTTTTTCACGGATATTTGGGTTTTTGCTGTAAATAGGTGATCGAGGCCACCGTGTAGAGAGGCTGAAACATACCGAGAGAAAGAAATCCCTATTTCAAAAACACCTGCCAAAAAAGAGAGAGAGAGAGACTCTTGCAAAGTTCAAAGCTAATCGTTCAAAGCTCGTTGAATTCGATGCCCTAGTATAGAAGCCTTGCTCTAGTTTCGGAAGCACGTGTCATCCATTTTAGGTTAGAGCAGAAGCCCTACTTAAATTTTTGTGGTTAATTTTTCGGTTATTTTGTTATTATAGTACGAAATTAATGCTTAAAAATTTGTATTCCTATCTATTTCATGACATAGGGTGGAAACTATGTCCATATTCTCACAGCTAATTCCTGTTCTAGGAATATAGCACAGAAGCCGTGCCCGTATTCCCACTGCTAATTTTTAATTTAGGAATATAATGCGGAAGCCCTGCCGTATTTCCACAGCTAATTCTTGTTCTTGAAATATAGCGCGAAAACCCTACCCGTATTCCCATAGATGAATCCTATTCTAGGGATAAAGTGTGGAAGCGCTGCCCAAATTCCCAAAACCAAAATCCATTTTTAAGCCATGGCACGGAAGCCCTGTCAGATTTCTTACCCAAGTGTCAAAAATTTTAATTTCTCCAAGAAAGTGAGAAGAAAGTAAAATCTTTGCCCCTAAGTCAGGGAGAATTACTGGAAATTTCATTATAGTTATCAGTTGTTATCATGTAAACCTTAGATTGTAATTATATTTGTGTTTGCATGATATAGATCCCATCTTCGCATTTATGTGTTCACCACATAAAATAGCGACATTTTCTTATCATTTCATGCATCACTTTATGCATTTGTGCATTAAATGATAGTCAACTTCAGCATTCCATGTGTTATCATATGTGTTCCTCACATAAAATAACAATCATAATCATCATTTCATGAGGCATTGCACATCAGTTAATTACATTTTTATATCAATCTATGTAACTTATCATTCTATGTAACTTATCATTTTATTCCGTGTGATATCTTAATAGTTTCTACAATTATTTCATATAATAGTATACATGTGTTATATTATCTCATGTGATAACGCTTCCAAGCTTAGGCTTTTATAATTTTTGGGGGAGAATATTCAAAATTCAAGCATCCAGTAGAAATACCATAAATTCTGGATGAGGTGGGTGCCTAACACCTTCTCACACTCGTAATCTGACACGGACCCCTATCTTTGGAACAGACCAAAATATGAAGTCAAATTTGGGGGTTCCATCCTTTCGCTGGAATCCAACCCCCTACTTGAGTTCGATCCCTCAATTGAAATTGGGCTCCACTACAGGGTTCTAGGCCCTGAATCCTAGTTAGTGACTGCAAAAATCATGCTTTTCCCATCCCCCATAGTCGTTAGACAAGTTTGGAGACATCACCCTGCAAGACAAACAGGTTAGAGGAAATAAACGGAAAAATGAAAATAGAAAACATTCCACAGGAATCCCAAGGGAATAAAGGATCTCTCTCTCTCTCTCTCTCTCTCTCTCTCTCTCTCTCTCTCTCTCTCTCTCATCCATCCCCATTGTACTGTGTCAAGCTCTCATAGATTTATGGAAAAAAGCAATGTTAGGGTCTCCAAGAGTCAATCACTTGATCCTAGATTTATGCTTAAAAAAACTCTCTTCCTAAGGTGGAAGGGAACTTAGTCTAGAGGACAACTCTTTCTCCTCATCAGCCAAAGTGAGATTCTGAGAGTTAGCTTGTAGTCTAGTCTAGACAATAGAAATGAGAGCTCTACAATCCTTAACCCCCTCAGAGGTGTTACTAAAAGTGCTCTTGTTCCAATTTTTCAAGGCAAGCTTGATTGATATTAGTTTTTGAGAAAAATTGGTAAGAGGATAGGATCTATCCTTAATTTGTAAATTCCAACCATTATTCACAAGATTCAGAAAATCACCATGGGTGGCCCACATGTCAAAGAATTTGAAAAGGTTTAGGACCAAAAGGGATATAGAGCAACCATGATTACACCTGGACTATGATAAAAAATGCCTTGGGGCTCAAAGGAAACTTGGGAACTTGGAAAAGTGGAAAGCCAACTGTCATTCACAAGCACACGGTCTATTCACATTCAATCCTAACACCCGCTAGTCTTTTGTTAGTCCATGTGAATTTAAAACCATACCACCTAATGTTAGCTACATTTATGGTGTTAATGCAAGAAGCAAAATCATTTAAAGCATTATCATCAACAGGAAGGCCTCCTGTTTTTTCATGGGCAACAAGCACAATATTGAAGTCACCAGCATTACACCAGTTGTTATTGCCCAAATGATTTGACTTGACTAAAAGAGAGGACCAAAGATTACCTCTATAAACCATGGAATTCAAGGCATACACGACAGTGAAATAGAAAGTCTGATTTATCTACAAAATAGTGATTTTAAAGTGCATGAACTGATCGGAATTATGTTCGTTATAAATCATAAGGACAAGAACTGTCATGAGGCACTAAATGTCACTACATTGTAATGCTTTAAAGTGACCTCGTGATAATTTGAAATGTCATTAAGCCTTACAAATTAAATATCTAAGTGATCAAGGCAATATTTTGTGACTTTAGAGAACATGATTAGGTTTTGATTCCTTATATATACAAGATTAATATCAAAGGGGATTAGGAATAGCCATAACGTTTAAAAATCAGCTCAGCTCTGGTTTAGATAGTTTCAAGACTTCTTCTTCAAGCGTTCTTGGGACATATTGGTTTTGGTCTTGTTGCTAACATCCAATGGTTCTTCTCAAATTCCTTCATGCCTAGGTCAGTGAAGTAATGAACCCTACATTCATCTGTCTTATTGATAAGCTTGTGTATGTGCTTTTTTATTTATTTTTGGATAGCACATTGAACTATCCATGTGGCTGAGAGCCCTCATAGCTCTGGCACAACAATGCAATTATCAGGGGCGCGCTCTACCACTGAGCTAATAGCCCATCGTGTGGGTCTCCCACTAGGCCTACTATGCCAAAAGCGAGAGAATCCCCATCCCTCTCTTTCCTTTTGTGCCCCCATGTCGACAAACAAGAGGGGCATGCGGATCTCATTTTAACAGCCGGCATAGTAACAATGAAAATGGCCCCCTCTTTGGTGAGATTATATGAGCAAATGCCTGAGCCAAAATATGTCATTGCTATGGGAGCCTGTACTATTACGGGAGGGA
>NC_056562.1:19144728-19145120 GCF_013358625.1 Macadamia integrifolia
TTACAGGAGGGATGTTCAGTATCGATTCTTATAGTACTATTCGGGGATTTGATAAGCTAATTCTTTTCGATGTCTATTTTCCGGGATGTCCACCTAAAGACGGCGGATGAATAGAACCTTTCAACGAGATAGTACTTTTTCAAATCTCTCAAAATGGAATCTGTTCTGCTCAAGACATCATCTCATTGCATTTTGTGGAAATCGTTGATACTACACAGTATATAGCTAGCCTGACAAACCAATTGATTTATGTGTTGAATTACAAATTGAGAGGAGTTGTGGATATCATATGAAAACACTAAATTAACTTTGACTTTGGTTTCTAATAAAGAAGTTGAATGTATTTACAAGATAACTTTTTTTTTTTTTTTTCATTACCGTTAATGAACTTA
>NC_056562.1:19145231-19215368 GCF_013358625.1 Macadamia integrifolia
TGCAAAAGATTAACTGCATGGAGTTTTTACTATTGCATGTATTACCATACCAGGGATCAAACAAAAAGGAGTGGACGGTTAAAAGAAAGCCCGACTCCAAGTTGTTCAGGAATAGTGGTGTTGAGTTTCTTGATCCTTTGCGTTAGGATTATTCAGCTCTATTTCTCGATGAGGGTAGGGAAGGGGTATAACTAGGGGTGTCAATATATAAACCGAACTGGTAAAACCGGTCTGAACCGCGCCTGATTTAGCCTGATCCAAACCAAATTGAGCTCTTATTGGGTTGGTTTTGGTTTGTGTTTTTTAAATAGTTCAATTTTGAATTGGTTCGATCTAAACCGATGGTTCACCTGTTGACCCAGTAATTGAAATCGAATATGGAACCAAGCCAAACCAAAGCACCGAACCCAAACTCTGTAAGACCTACTCCTAACCCTAAGTATATAAATCCTGAAATCCCTAATCGTATAATCCTTATTCTTCTCTATTTGTAACCCCAGCGGCGCCAACCTCTCTCTCATTTCTGGCTCTCCTCCCCTCGTTCGGTAAGGGCAATGACAACGGCAAAAGCAGCAAGCTTGTCCTTCTCTCTCTCTCTCTCTCTCTCTCTCTCTCTCTATCCACTGGCCTCTTTTCCCTTAAACTGGCCAGGAGTTAGGGTAGACAACACTCATTCTTCTTGCAAATAGCAGCAGAAGGCATAGGGCGGAAGATAGCAGCAGAGTGCATCGTCTCTTCCCTTAAATCCCTTGCAGCATATGATCCTCTTAGTGATTAATGATTTATCGAAAGGGTTGATGCAAGACATAAAATGGACGGTTGCCTTGCAACATTGGAGGGTTAACATCAAAAGAGGCCCATGCCCAAATCCAAAAAACCACAATTGAAAAAGACAAAAAGGAAAAATATGAATCTTTTAGAAGAAAAAGACTGTGAATCAACTTAAAAATCAACTTCTTGTGAATCAGTCACATTTGAGGGCTTTTTTTCCCTTTTTTTTTTTTCCACCAAGTCCAAGCTTGTGCCAAATCCCAAAACCTATTACAGGGGAAGAAGCTCCATGCCCAAATCATCAAAACAGGCCTGAAAAAATGGGAACCACTCCCTAACAACTTCATCGATGTGTGGTAAATGTGTTCTCCACAAAGCTGCATTTCACCTGTTCGATCCAAATCGAAATAAATCCAATAATCCAAACTGGTGCCAACCCAAATCTAAACCTTATCTAAGCTAGAACCGAACCGAAACCGATAAATCCTAAGTGCGTCAGTTTCAGTTAGTGTAAAACACACACCGAAACCGATGGACCCGAACCTAAACCGTACCGACCCAGACCGTTGACACCCCTAGGTATAACTCAGTGGTATAGTGTCAGCTTGACATGGTGGAAGTCATCAGTACGAGCTTGTTTATCCTTAAACACCCAATATAAGTTTTTCTATTTTGACTTGGTCCCCCACCATGATCGAATGAGAATGGATGAGAGGCTCATGGGAGGGACTTATGTCACCACAAACAGAGACTAAAGCAAGTGTCAGATTTAAAGATGGTGTTAAAGATTACAAAATGACTTATTATAATCCTGACTATGAAACCAAACATACAGATATCTTGGTAGCATAAGGGAGTTATTTATGTTCAAGCAAAGTTTCAACAATACCATTGTGACTATTATAGATGTAAGGGGTCGGGTGATTTCTTGGTCCTCCGCCGGTGCTTGTGGATTTAAGGGCACAAGAAGAGGGATATCTTTTGCTGTTCAATTTTTTTTTTTGCTAATGAAGGGTATCCAAGCCTTCAACCTGACTAGTCCCACACGCCCATACCTTTTGCTACTCAAACCACAACAGAAAATACTATTCATACAGTGGTGGATCAAGGTATGGAATGAGCAGAAGTGGCTATGGAAGATCCTCTTTCTTCAAAGGAACATAGTGGAGAACTAAAAAATTCAGCTTTTGCTTCGATGTAAGTCCTTGTCTTTGTCTAACCTCATGTTTGCTTATGATCTTCTGATTTTTGTGAGGGTTGACATTCCATGAGATTTCGCTGTGATAGATACATTGGCGACAGAACTCGTGAAGAATGGAGAATGAAGTGAGGAATGGAGATTCCACTGCAGGATTGCTGGTCCATGGTCAAGATCCAGATGGAGGGCGCTTCAGACAAGGCCTCATCACGGATTTTCTCAGACCAGTCCCCAGGAAAGATGCGAGGCCAATCAGGGAGGAGGCTGCTGTGGTTACGAAAAAGCTGCCAGTCTCGGGTGGAGGAGAGCAGTCAGGCAAGAAGACCTTTGTGACTGTGGTGGGTAGATCTCTACCTGATGTAGATTCGCTTCCTGAACCTATATATGCGGGCTCCTATACCAAAATAGTGATTCCCCAGGATGCTTATGAAGAGCGGCTCTCTAGATTTTGCTTTGCATTGATTGGAAGAGAAAACTTTAGAATGATATCGATGAATGATATTAGACAAGAGGCTAAGAACTAGAACCTAAAGGGCCAAATTAGAATGGCGCCAATGGGAAGGGGTTTCATTTTGTTTCAATTTGAACTAGAAGGAGACATGTCTACTATATGGCAAAGGAGGCCCCCTAAAGTTGGGGGACAATTCATCATATTTCAAAGATGGACACTGGATTTTGATGTCCATATGAAAAATTCTATGACAAAGCTCGCATAGATTCGATTCCCGGACCTGCCTCTGGAATACTGGCATGAGCGAATCCTTCTCTCAATGGCAAAGATGGTGGGTAGGCCCATGGCTTTGGACAGACGAACCCAGAGCGCTGCAATGGGGAATTTTTCTTGTGTTCTAGTGGAGGTGGAGATTAATGGAAAGACATTAGATGAAATTCAGGTGGAGAGACTGAAATCAGGAACCCAAGAGGTCTTCTAGTTTAAGCAAACCATTGTCTACGAAGATGGGATGGCACGATGTGGTTTATGCAGGAAGGTTGGACATTATGTCCAAAACTACAGGGAGAAGATAGTGATGGAGGCACTAGGGCCAAGCAAGGACCAAGAGAAGGTATTCCTGAGGCGGCAAACCAGGACATTATTGCCATAGTAGGAGTGGCTGATACGGCTTCCTACACGGAGGAGAGGGGCCTGACAGTGGAGAGAAGATCTTCCCAAGTTGGAAGGAATACTGAATCCGTAGGGAATGAATCCCTTTCCAATTTGAGAAGCAATTGCTTGGAAGGTAATATTCTTAAGTCAAATGAGGGGAGGACACATGGCAATGTTGAGATCGTCCTCCCCCTCAATCAAGAATCAAATATGGAAGGTGATCTGGCTACTTTCCTTGCAATAGAGGGACAAACCGTATTTGGCATGGGTTCTACAAATGGATCTGAATCCGGGTCGGATACCTTTGAGGAGGATGGAGCGATGGATGTCGGTCAGCGATCAGTAGGACTCTCCAGTTCTGGGCGGCCTATCATTGTTGATGAGATGCACGAAGACCTCGACGAAACAGCTCGTGATACCTCTCAATCAGTTATCGCCATCCCTACCACCCAGCTGGTCGGCAGTAATGTAATCATTCACCACAGAGAGGTGAACGCCATTGGAAATGAAGAGGCTAGTCTCAGTCAAGTGATGCAAAGGAAGAAGAAGAAGGGATTATCTACTGGCATTGCGGCGCAGGCTCAAAGAAAGTTTGGCTGCATTGGCCTCTCAAGAAGGTAATCTATGAACGTGCTATTCTAGAATATAAGAGGCATGAAGAAGGCTATTGCAAAATTAGCCTTGAGTAATATTCTGAAGGAGAAATTCCCTGAAATAATCTGCATTACGGAACCTATGGTTGACGTCAATGCCTTTCCTAAGCTTTTATTTAATAGGCTGGGGTTTGATATAGACTTTATCCATAATAATAGGCCAGACAAAGTGCCAAACCTGTGGTTGATGTGGAAAAGAAATATTAGAAGACCGGAAATTGTGTCTGCGATTGACCAGCATATAACCATCTCTCTAGAATGGCACCAAAAAATTATTACTGTCTCTATCGTTCATGCGAACTGCTTTCGAGCTAGAAGAAGAGATCTCTGGGCCTCCTTGGCTGCCTCTGTGCCTACTCAAAATACGCCTTGGCTTGTAGTTGGTGATTTCAACGCTATCTTGGCATCAAATGAAAAGAGAGGTCCTGGAGCCTTTAATATTGGGGGGCGGCTGCTGAATTTGGTGCTATGGTGGACTCTTGCGAGCTCATAGCCCTACCTTCTCAGGGAAGCAGGTTCATTTGGACCAATAATAGGAGGAGAGGGAATGTCTCAGTTAGACTGGATAGAAGTTTTTACAATAACGCCTGGGTTGATTATTTTCATGAGGGAGTGCAGCAGGTCCTCCAGAAAATTGGCTCAGATCATGCGCCAATTTTTATTTCTTCGGTTCCAAGTCAAAAACCGAACAATCGCCCCTTCAGATTTCATAGACACTGGGTGGAGCACAAAGATTTTCTGTCGGTGGTAAGAGCTTTATGGAGTGGTTGGACTCTTAGCACCAACTTATATAGGGTTGCAAAGAAGCTTAAAAGGCTTAAGGGAGCTCTAAAGCTTTGGGCAAAAAATGAATTTTAGAACTTCAATATGGAACTCGAGCAGGCAAAAAAGGAGATGGAGGCGGTCCAAAAGAAAATCGAAGATGATGGCCTTGATGATTTTTCATTTGCTTAGGAGGCGGACGCCAAAACAAGGTATTTAAAGGCAATGGAGAACTATGAAGAAAATGTGGGCTGAAAAGTCAAGGATTCGATGGAAGAAGCTTGGGGACAGATGTACAAAATTCTTCCATCTATCGGCAAAGATGCGAAGAATTAAAAACACTATTAGATGCTTCAAGACAAATGATGGTGCTATCATCTCGGAGCGTTCAGACTTGCAGCATTATATGGTGGAATTTTTTAATAATTTTCACAAAGCAGCGCCTGTGTCTGTGCACCCCTCGATCCTTGACTGCATCCCCTGCGAATTAGTGCAAAGAGATAAAACCATTTTGGACAGAATGCCTTTAGATTTGGAGATCAAAGAGACAGTCTGGAGCCTTGATCCTGCTAGCTCTCCTGGCCCAAATGGGTTCCCTAGTGAGTTTTTCAAGCATTGTTGGGATATTATAGCATATGATGTTTGCAACGCTATTCGCTGCTTCTTTTGTTCTGGAATCATGCCTCAGGGGATCAACAATAATTTTCTTCTTCTTATTCCAAAGATTGAAAGGGTTGATTCTCTGGATAAGTTCTACCCCTTGTGTATGGGAAATTTTCTTTGCAAAATAATTTCAAAAATTCTTTCCATGAGACTGGCAAGCTTCCTTCCGAGAATTATTTCGAGTGAGCAAGGGGCCTTCCAAAGGGGAAAAATTATTCATACAAATATTTTCTTGGCTTCGGAGCTAGCAAATATGATGTCGGCTGTGACGAGAGGAGGGATGGGTGTTAAAATTGACATCAAGAAGGCCTTTGAGACAATTGACTGGAGTTTTTTGTTCTCAGTCATGAGGAAATTTGGATTCTCTGAAACCTGGATTGGGATTCACCAGTTGCTGGATTCTGCAAGAATATCCATTCTTCTGAACGGAGGACCGGTGGGTTTCTTTAATGTTAGTCGAGGGCTGAGGCAAGGTGACCCCTTATCTCCTCTCTTATTTATTTTGGCTGAAGAGGTCCTGTGTAGAGGACTTAACCTGTTAATCAGAGAGAAGAAAATCAAACCCCTGAACGGCCCTTGTGGGATGCCTACTCCTACTCATATGTTGTTCGCCGATGACATATTCATATTCACTAATGCATCTATAAGGTACGTCAGGAATCTTAAATCCTTCTTAATTATGTATGAAGAATGCTCAGGTCAACGCATTAGCTTGGAGAAGAGCAAGATGTTTTTAGGGAACATCTCTGCTACTAGAAAGCTTGCAATAGGAGAGGCGATGGGAATCCCAATTTTTCCTTGCCCATTAAGTATTTGGGAGTGAAAATTTTCAAAGGTAGAGTTAAGAAAGAATTCCTCCTTCCTGTGATGGATAAAGTCAAAGCGAGACTTACGAGTTGGAAGGGAAGACTGCTCTCAATGGCAGGCAGATTGGAGCTCGCCAGAACTATGGTGATGGGTATGCCCATGCATAGTTTCTCTATATACTGGTGGCCAACTGAGCTAATCAAGATCATGGAGAAGTGGATTCATAACTTCATCTGGATAGGAGATGTTGATACGAGCATATCTATCACAGTAAGCTGGGATCAGTGTTGCAAACCAAAATCTGAGGGTGGGCTAGGTCTGCGCAGGTTGAGTGAGATCAATGAAGCTCTGCTGTCCAAAGCGGTTTGGAAGACGAAGCATGAGGATGACCCGACTTATGGATTTTTGAAAGCTCGTTTCATCAAAGCTGATGGATCTCTTTGAAAAGGCCACATGGCCTCTTCGATATGGCCAGGTTTCAGGAAATTATGGGAGTTTGTATCCTTAAATGAAAGATGGATCATCGGGAATGGAAGGAAAATAAATTTTTTGAATGATAGATGGCTGGGGTCTAAGACTATCACTGAACTTATGGAGACGGAGCAAATCTCAGATGAAGCTTTCAGTGGTAAGGTTGATAGAGTCATTCAGAATTTCGAATGGAATTTGCCCAATACCCAATCTATTAGAATGACTGAAATCATCAACACTGTCATGGAAACCCCTCTTCCCCAGACTGAGTACGAAGATAGGTGTGTTTGGAGCCCCAACACTGATGGTATTTTCTCGACAAAATCAGCATGGAACTCAATTAGGCGAAAAAAGGACTCAGTTTCATGGGAGGCGCTGATCTGGTCTAAGAAATTACAGTCGAGAATTTCTATCTTTGGGTGGAGAATCATGCATGGAAAACTCCCTACTGATGTGGCAGTTATGAAGAGAGGCATTCCTATGGCCTCTAGATGTGACCTATGCGTGCAGAAGCTTGAGTGAGGATTTGATCATATTTTAGTCCATTGCCAGTTCACAAAAAGGGTTTGGAATAATGTTTATGACTGGTTTAATATTCCCAGTAGGAAGCATGAGTCCCTTCATGATCTGGCTTCATGGTGGAAAAGGAAAATGAAGATAATTAATTTGAAAGAGGTCTGGTTAATCGCCTTTGTCATTTCAGCTGAAAACATTTGAAAAGAAAGGAATAGCGCCACTTTGAAGACAGACAGAGACATCAAAGGTATGTGGTTGAAATGATTAAGAACGACATTAGGGAAACAATCCCTAATGTGAAAAGCATCAATCAAATCCGTGAACGAAATTCTTTGTTGTAGAAGGCTAGGTCTGAACATTCTTAGTGCAGGCATTAAACCCCCCTAGAAGTCTATTGGTGCAAACCGCTTACAGGGTGGGTTAAGCTAAACTTTGATGGAAGCTCTCTTGGGAACCCTGGTAATGCAGATGCATGTGCAATCATGAGAGATCATAATGGAAGGTGTCTCTGGTCTTGCAGTGTATATCTGGGGATCAAAGAAAATTATGAAGCAGAATTAGAAAGTCTAATGCATGGTCTCATGAAAGCAAAACAGCTAGCTATTCCATTCTTACGGATTGAATCGGACTCAGCTGCTCTGGTTATGGCCGTTCATCAGGGAAAAATTCCATGGATGGCTATGCAGAGATGGAACCATCTAAAGCCATACCTGGGAAGTATTACATGGAAAATCACTCACAACTATAGAGAAGGGAACTCGGTGGCAGACTTCCTAGCCAAGAAAGCTGCAAAATCAAGATGTTCGACAGTCAATGACGTCTTTCCATCCCATATCTATGATATGATGGCGAGAAATGAATCTTCTAGACCTTCGTATAGATTTATGTAATGAGAGGCCCTTGGTCCTGCTGATGGCTATGCCGAAGGTGGGGTCTCGTGGCATGCTCTGGGATTTGTATCTTATTTTGCTGGTTTTTTCCTCTTTTTAATTAAATTATCCATTTAGCAAAAAAAAAGATACATTGGCGACATTTGCTTTTGAACTTCATGTGAACTGATCCAAGTCTTCCATTAATCTTGGGGGTCTTCCACAGGACCACCTCTTAAGCCTCATGGCTTCGTAGATACTGATCTCCCCATCTGGTATTTGGGCATTACCTTGCTTTAAAGTTGAAGGTGGTCGACCGTGCCCCTCTTTTTGATCCGGTTCGAAGGTGCCTTGAAGTTTAAAAGTCCATAGCACAATTGTGGGCGCACGTTGACCAGATAGAGCGATCCAGGTCAAATAGATAAGATCGGCTATTCCAGTTTAGGAAGATTCGAAACGAGTGTGATTGAGCAAAAGAATCGGTCAATTTCACTGATCCAATTCCCATTCCGATTCCTTTATCCAACTACTAGAAGAGGTGATAATACCTACCCACCTTCTTAATAATACTTTGACCAGTTTGTTAAGTTGAGGCATACTCTTGTAGGCGAGTCAGTCTACCATACACGTGTAAAAGGAGGCACAAAGGTAGGACCAAGACTTGCTCTGCTTGATCTCAAATACACAGCCGATGTGTGATTAGCTTTCATTGATTAATTTGTAAGCAGTCATGTCATCATGGATAGCGATTGGCGCATCAGGATTAGGATCAGGTTTTCATTAGAGAATCATTCAATTTTTAGATTGATTAACATAGATATAATCCGTCGCAGGGTTAGATGTTAGATAGATTCTATCTACGCGGATCAACTCCATATTAGAATAGTTCTCCTAGAAGGACTTGTTTGGGCATGGAGCACCAATGGGGTCAGCACATGAATGTACTTTCTAACATGTCTCAAAAATAAAATACTAAACATGACCATATTTACTAAAATACCCTTCTTATGTTCCTTTCCCCAAAAGCTCTCATCCAGAAGCCATGATCTGACTAGTTTCCACATGTAAATATCCATATACGCGCAAAATCTAGAAGATAAATTAAACAAAAGTAATTCCCTGAAACCTATATATACATCAACACCCCAAACCTTCTCTCTAACATACTCTCGAAAGTGGGAGCTATTCACTTACATATATCTCTGTTGTCTCTACTAATTCAATTCCCTTTTTTTTTTTTCTCTACTGCTCTGGTTCTACTTCTGTTGTCATCATTCTCTATCAATTCAAACCCATTTTCCAAAATTTCAAGCTTATAGAGATGATGAGGAAGGTGGAGAAGCGTTCTTTATCTGTCAATCCTGATTGCAACTACCTTGAACCGTTGTTCCGGTACTTCGACGAGGACGGTGATGGCAAGATATCGGCGATGGAGTTGCAAACTTGTGTGAGGACTGTGGGTGGAGAGTTGTCAAGTGAAGAGGCAATGGCGGTGGTGGGATCGTCGGATTCGGATGGCGATGGGTTGCTTGGTATGGATGATTTTGCAATGTTAATGGAAGGGGATGGAGAAGAGGAGGATTTGAGGGAGGCATTTGGGATGTATGCTATGGATGGGTGTGATTTTATAACTGCAAAAAGCTTGAAGAGGATGATGAGTCGACTCGGTGAGTTGAGGACGATTGGTGAGTGTAAAGGCATGATTAGTGTCTACGATTTGAATGGGGATGGCGTGCTTAGCTTCGAGGAATTCAGAGCTATGATGCTTTGATTATACAGAAGGCCACTCAATCCCCACCATTAGGTTCACAGTTTTTTTTTTTTTTGGAAGATTGAGCGTGGGGATTATTTTTGCATTTATGCCATTCATGGGGTGACACAGTCATTTCACCCCTTTGTCGGATGCAATTCACATCACAGTCATTTCACCCCTATGTCTGACGCAGTTCACACTACAGTCATTTCACCCCTTTGTCTGTAGAGCTCACACTAGTGGGCAGATTTTTTATTTTCTTACGTAAATTGAATTTGTTTTTTCCAATGATGTTATTTATTTATTCCTTCTTCTAATAAATCCACCAAATATTGCTTTAGTTGAATAATCTTATGTTTTCTTCATTTTCAATGGTCAATGCAAGGCATTTTCAACGTGCTAATGGTTGGGAATTATCACATTATCTTTGCAAGAGGGACAATTCCAAATTAAACATCTTTCAAACACGTTCAAACTAATTAATTTTTTTTTTTTTTAGAAAAACTAACTAACTAAGGCAATACCTTCCTCCCGGGAAAACCACCCCAATGGAAGATTTTGGATCTCATGGTGTTAATCTGGATAAGAAAATCCTTCCTTTGTTTCCAAGTATCAAAGCCAGAGTTAGATGGTTCCTCCTGTTCCTCCTTATAGTCCTAATGGGAAGAAGGTCAAATTTAGAATATGGTGATTGATTGTTTGGGATTGATTTTGTCCTTTGTTTCTTTTTGGGTGGTTTCCCTAAGCTTGATTTGACTGCACTGTTGTTCTTTTTGGAGTTTTCTCCTTGTATTTTATTTTATTTTTATTTTTTAATATATTTTCTATTCATTGACATAAATGAATGGTAGCCCAATGGTTGTATAAATTGTTTAAACCAAGCACTTAGTATCCTACTGGTTCTAACCACTATAATGTGGTCTTGGTCATGGGTTAAAACCCTATAAGGTTCAATGAGTGTTAAACACAAGTATAAATTTTCTCAAAGGGAGTTAGTCTCTAGTGGGCAAAACGCCTTAGGAAACGTCTTACTTGAGTTCAAATCCCCTTGACGCTACCTTTGCTTTTTCCTTGGGGCTCCCACCCTCTTCGGAGTGGAAATAGCTTGAAGGGACTATTGCCACTCCAAAGGGGGTGGGGATACCTATGGCGGTAGTCTTGAAATAGAATCATAGAAGTTGACAAAAAAAAAAAAAAAAAAAAAGCCTTCGATAAATGAAAGGCAAAGTTGGCCATGTAATCAGTCGTTGGATGAAGTCGAAGAGATGCACCGTAGAGCTTCATTCCCCATCCAATGGCTTTTGTGCACGGTTATCGGAAAACTCCTCAAGTAAAACATGACGTGGCAAAAAGCAACATAAAGACGAGTATTTTCTTTATTCTTTTTTGTATTAAAAGATTGGGAGAAGGTTCTCTAAAAGGCAGTGTGGCTCCTACACCAGTGTCGACCAGTGGGAACACTTATTAAAGCATCAACAGGAACAAAATTTCTGCCTCATGAGGCGTTGAGAGTTCATGTTGTATCATACACATAAATATTTTATATATAAAGTAAGTTTTAAAAGTAACAAATCCATCCCCTTGTTTATTTTTACCTTTTACTTTTAATTTTGAGTTTAAAGTTCAAAATTTTTGAAGGGAGGCTTTAAATGAAAATTCAAAAACTCTTGAGAAAATCCCCTTGACTCTACCCTTGCTTCTTCCTTGGGGCTCCCACCCTCTTCGAAGTGGAAACAGCTTGAAGGGACATGATGTTTAGTCCCAAACTGGTTTGAAAGGTGTAGAATTGAGAGCATACATACATAGTTTGTTTCTTATGGGTGCAACCCCTTTGAAGAGGAACTCTCCCCAATTCTTATTTGTGTGGAAGTTTCTTGGGATGCTTTTAAATCACATGCACAGCGAACCAGGTTGGGCAAAGCCTGGCCAAGGCCAGGGTCGAGTACGGGTATGAGTATGAGTGTAGGTATCAAGAGGTACTTATCTTTTTGCACCTCTTGAGTTCTCAGTATCAAATTCAAATATATAGTGTATATACTCACCCATATATGAAGAGACACTATTTATCATGTACACATTTTTTTACCCATATGCTATCTATAATGGCTAGACACCTCTATACGTGTACATGTAACACCCAAACGCATGTATATACAGGGTACTATCACTGACAGTAAATATAACTCTCTCTCTCTCTCTCTCTCTCTCTCTCTCTGTTACTATGTTCTGAGAAATCCTTCTCTATAGGATGTCTAGTTTTATTGCTCTGTTAAATTCCTCCTCTGTTTTTTCTGAACATATTAAACCATTCTTCAAAATCATACTTAGTGAGCCTATCTTGTCTCTCCCAAAGGATCAACATCTATTACAATTAAACTATGATCAGTGGTTGTTTATTTTGGAGGTAAAATGTAAGTAACCCCAATTGTACCTTTGTAGAGGGTGTTTTAGACCTAAAGAGAGTATCTACTTCCGATACAACTCAACTTGTTTAGTTCGTTGGCTTCAATGTCTGTGCAGGTCTACTTCAACAGTTCGTTTACTCCAATCTAGGAATACATCTCAACAGTGTCAGTCTTGTAATTCTCAACATCGAGTACTTATTTTCTACACTTCATTCCCACCCCCCTATTATATCTAGGTGTGGGCGCTACACATACTTTTATGATTTTTTTCCTTAAAATTTTGAGAAACTATGAATAACATAAGAAAGCATAAAAATCCTCTATCACGCTGAACAGGGTGCAGTGGTGCTCCAATCCATGGGATGCTCACTGCACCCCATCAATCACGAGAGTGGATCAATGGAGAGTGATTCACACACACACACACATACACACAGACAAAAGGACTCATGTGGTACAATGATTGTTGTCGCAACACTATTGATGTGTAACATTTAAACATCATTTTTTTCTTTTTAAAAAAACATGTCAAAATAATTTAATAGAATGATTTTAACAAAAAAAAAAAAAAGTCACTTGATGGTTTATGTAGACACCAAACATTTGGCACTCCATCTTATCCATTGGAACATGCGAACGGAAGTCATACAGTGCAAACTACGAAGTAGCCATCCGTAATCCATACAAGTGTTAGGTATTTTCTTCTTGTGAAAAACAAAAAAGAGCGTAAAAGGTAACGTGACGTCTACCCCAAGAAAAAAAGTGAAACGAATGATCGTCCCACTCATTAGGGCGAAATTTTATTCTTGTTGATGCTTCCACATGTGTCTCCATTGGCCATCACATTGGTGTAGGGGTCATATTGTGTTTCATAGAACCCTTTCCTTTTTCTTTTTTTTTTTTGGTTTTTTTTTTTTTTTTGGGAAAAAGGGCAAGGGAATGCTACTCGTTGAAACATATACACGTATACATGCATGGTTGATGGGAGGGCTGGCATGAGCACCTTCACGTAGGGCCAACATGGCCTTTTTTCACCCATGTGTTTTGGTGCATATTCCACATCAACGGATAGCTCCCTTGAAAAATTACATAATTACTTAGAAGTGGTTTTACTTTGTTAAAAGGGAAAAGGTCGGGTATGCTAGCGGGTTACTTAGGAATAAGGCATACTAGCGTTTGTTGAGTATTGGATTTTGTCAATTTAATTTATTTTTTCTTTTTTTATCAGAAGAAAGAAAATTTATTAAGTATATAGGTAACTAAGTACATCATTGTCCATATTAGTGATGTCTATGTGTGAGAGTATGGTAATGATATTGGTCACAACAAGTCGCATGAGTAGTACTACTTCGTTCAGAGGCCTGAGCATGAAGTCTAGTATGGATACAAAATTATCGACATCGCGAAAAAGAGAAACTATGCTCCGAGTCTAGGTTGTCATAGTATTATTAAGATGATTCAATTCCTCTGAATCACTCAATACCTCTCCCTTATTCCACCTATCATTGTAAGGCTGTTTCAACCCATTTAGAAATCCTCTATCACTAGCTTCAAAAGCTTTTCCTGTCATCATGTAATTATCAACTAATGAAACACATTATGTCAGATTGATTTAAATCGCTGGATTCATATTTGGTCCTATGTGCATACATTGAGAGTAAAATTTCAGCTATGGTACAATTTTCTTGGGAAATTCTTAGCTACAGCTAGGATTCCAATCTCCCTCTTCATCTCCAATGCCTCCTCCCCCTCTCGTCCTCTCCCTGGTGCACTGGTGCCCCACCAGCAGCCCCCTCTTCACTACCCCCCTGCACAAGTGCCCAAGTGTCCAATCTCGACCCACCCCTCCCCTGCTATTCAGCTCCCCCATTCCCTACGCCCACCTCTTGCGCTCAAGCTCCCTCATCTCCTTACCTCCCTCTCTGATATTCTGATCCCTCTTTTTCACTCTAAATTTTCTTAACTCATAAGTTGGGAGCAACACCGGAAAACCAAGGTCAAAGAACCCAAACTTGGGGGCATGCACGAGCAGTGGATTCCTGTTTATAAGAGGCAAAGTCTCAGGGGTCTTAGCAAGGATAGAGTTTAGAGAAGTAAAATTGAAGACGTAGCCCAACAAGATTATATCCTTAGGAGAAGCATGTTCTTTTCTTTTTTGGGATGAATAATTTGGAGAAGGATGTTAATGAATTGAGGTTGGCCATTTAGGACACTAGTTTTCATTCCACAAAGAGGAGAGAGAGAGAGAGAGAAGTTTATGGTTTATCATCTCGCCAAATATTGGTTAAAGAAACGAAATTGAAACAAAGTCAACTCATTAGCAACGAATTGGACCTTAAAATCAAAATTACAATTACCGATTTAATTTCTGAAAAAAAAAATTGGGGCTTTATGGTCTTAAGATTTTGGATTTCAAATTTTTTTCGCTAATTTTCTTGATTGCAGGATTGGGTGTGGCTGGAGTTGGCTGCTTGGGTGCTACTAGAGGGGGTGGTAGGGGGTGGTGGGTTGTGGCTATTGTCTTTGGGAAGGGGTGCTTCTAATCAATGTGCCAACAAGGACGACCTTTGTGGGAACCAACCAGGCTTATGGGAGGGGAGAAGAAAGCTTTCAGTAGAGACCACCGATTTGGTAAGGGCAGGTTGGGGGTAAGGGAGGTAAATACTGAGTCAGTAGGTTGAGTGGCAGGAGGGAGGAGGGAGGAGGGAGGAGGGAGGAGGAAAGAGGGAAGGATTTATTGAGCTGGTGGATTGCAATGGTGAGAGGGGAGTGGGTTGAGTGGCAAGAGGGAGAGGGGAAGGGAGATATTTCTGGTGGATTACGGTGACAATTGAGGTGAGGGAGAGAGGGTACAACAATACACTACGTATTCCATATAGTACTATATAATTTATTTCAATACCATTTACATTGGACATATTACATGTATTACCATTTTTCTTTTTTTGATAGAGAAAAGAACTTATATTAGAGAAGGGTTATGTACAAGACGTGGGCGAGCAACTGATTGTAAGTCAACTGTCAAAAACGGGGATACAAAAGAGGGAGGGGAGGATTCCCAGATGACAGAAGTACCAGAATTACAGCCATAAGAAGCTAAAGAGTCGGCAGCAAAATTGGCTTCACAATAGACGTGTGAATATAAAATGTTGAAACCGAGATTTAAGTTGAATGCAGTAAAAAATGATCTCTGCAATTTTTCAAGGAGCCTCTTGAATATTGCCTTGTAGAAGTTGTATGATCAACCGGTTATCTCCTTCCACAATGAGGTTATGAATACCTTTAGAAATAGCAATGAGAAGAACACGTCTAACTGCAAATGCTTCTGCAACATAGGAACAGGTACAACCACTGTACTCAGAGAAGCCCCACAGGAAATTCCCATTCCAATCTCGAACCAAACCACCTATGCCTGCCGGCCCAGGAGTACCTAAACATGCACCATCCACGTTGGCCTTGTAAAAATTGATAGGAGGTGGAAGCCATGAAATATACATAATGGTGGGTTGGTAAATAGGCCTTTTGGTAGAAGACAAATATTCTTCAGCAAAGTATTTACTAGAGATGGCCACCGAGGAAAGACTGTTGCAGCCATTTCTATGGATTTTATCATTAAATGATATCCAAATATATCACAAAACACTAGCCATAAGTGCTCGAATCCAAAGTTTGGATCTGTGGGGAGATCTCAAACCGAGGAGAAACATGATCCAACTATGAATATTAGTGGAAGCCATAGAAAGACTAGAGAGGCCAGCTGCTACCCATACTGTTTTAGAAAAATGACATTGAAAGAAGATATGGTTTGTAGATATCACCTCCTGAGAGCAAAAAGGGCATACATTTGGAAGATTGAAATCTCTAGAGTTTAATAAACCAGCATGGGGGATTCGATCAAGTAAGAGTTTCCAAAGAAAAACTCATAACTTTCGGGGCACTAGGAATATGCCATATTTGCTGCCAAAGAGGATTAATAGGAGATTCAGCCCCATGATGAGCTAATCGTTATGCGGAGGAGACACAGAAGATTCCAGTTGTTGTAAGCTTCCAGATAAAGGAATCATTGGAAGAGAAAATGGAAATGGGAATGGATAAAATAACATAAGCTACATCTAGTGGCCACCATTGAGAAACCATATCAACATTCCAGGTGCAAGTAGAACTATTAATGAAGTCGGCAACTGAAGAAGGAGAATGGCGAGGGAGGGGGAAGGGCAGCAAGGGGTGGGTGATTCGGTATTCATGGGTCAGTCCATGGATTAATAATGTGACCATGCCCGACCCGGTAGAATACCTTTCAAAATAAGATCCTTTTGACATGAAATCGATTTGAAACCCCATGAGGCAGAGGAAGTACAAGAAGAATGAAGAAAATTTGAGGATGGAAAGAATTAACCCTTCATGAGACGAGTCCAGAGAGAATCTGGATCCTTCAACAATTCCCAAGCCTTTTTGGCTATAAGAGCAGAATTCATATGTGCTGAGAGTTTGATATTAAGCCCACCAGATTTTTTAGAGCAGCAAATGGTATTCCAGTTGACAGTAGAGATTAGAGACTGATCACCATTAGACCGAAAAAAGTGGCGGCAGATTTTGTCAATCTGCTGAAGAATAGAAGCTGGCAATTGGAAACATGACATATAGTATAAAGGCATTGCAGAGAGGGTTGATTATATGAGAGTGATTTTTCCAGCTGCACTTAAGAATTTAGATTTCCAATTGCTGAGCTTAGAATTAATGCGAGCTAGAAGATCTTGACAATGTGATTTATTGATTCGCTTACCAATAAATGGAATTCCAAGATATTGATCCAGATGAAGGTTGGAAGAGATGCGGAAATGCTGACGAAGAAGTCTCTTAGTGCTTGAAATGACGTTGGGGCTGAATTGGGCTCTTGTTTTTGGAATATTGATCTCTTGCCCAGAATAAGTACAATAAATATTGAAGATGCGCTGGAGGTTCAGAGATTCTTGAAGGTAGGCTCGACCAAAAAATATGATATCATCGGCAAAGACCATGTGAGTAATAGCTTCACATCCACGTGAAATTTTAATGCCATGTAGAATCTTACGATCAAGTGCAATAGCCAAATGTGAAGAGAGGACTTCCGCAAAACAAATAAATAAGAAGATAATGGATCACCTTGATGAAGTCCTCTAGTGGGGGTGAAATATGAAAGAGGGGATCCATTGAGAATAATGGCTAATTGAGTAGATTCCACACAAAACATTAATTGATCAACCCATTGTTGATGAAAGCCATATGCAATGAGGGTGGCTCACAAGAAATTCCATTCGAGGCTGTCATAGGCCTTGCTCATATCCATTTTGACAGCCATGTACCCAAAACGACCTCTCTTTTCTCCGAGAATACAATGGAGGAGTTTATGACTAACAAGAACATTATCTTGAATACGGCCCTTGACAAAACCATTTTGATTAGGAGAAATGAATTTGTGAAGAAGGGGGCTAAGCCGATTCACCATAATCTTTGAGATGACTTTATATATGAAATCGCAAAGACTTATAGATCTAAAGTCATTCACAGATGAGGGATTCTGAACCTTAGGAATCAATGATATGAAAGTTTTATCGAGTGCTCGTGAGAACTGCCCTTGAGAAAAGAATGTGCGAAATATTCGATACACTTCATGGGAGATATATGGCCAAACACTATGATAGAAATGGCCAGAAAATCCATCTGGTCCTGGGGCAGGAGAAGCTTGCATGAGCATGACCGTCTTCTGAATTTCTAAATCAGTGATAGGAGCCATAAGGACAGCATTATCAGCTTCTGAAACACGGCCTCTGATTGGGAGAAAATAGTTTGGATCCAAGGATGTGCCATAAGAAGCATAAATTCTTTGAAAATGGTTTTGGAATATGCTGGCAATATCCTATCGTTGAGTAAATTCAGCCCTTGATGATTTATGGATGAAATCAGATTGTGAGCCTTATTGCAACTCCATCATCGAACAGCCAGTAGATTCTAGCATGCCTTATTCCTAGGTAATCTGTTAGCATACCCAACTTTTTCCTTGTTAAAATTACCCACTTTATTAAGGAGCAATACCATGTTCCTCGCCCAGTCAAGCTTAGGAAGCTTGATGCCAACGAGTAAATCTACTAACAAGAGGGGGGTCTGTCTATATAAGGGTGCCATCCTAGCAAGCTTCCTTTTTCCAATTCATAATTTCATAGGTATTGTCTTGGAACATTATAACTATATTTGGTTATAAGGGGAATTAAAGGGAAAAGAAGTGAAATTTTCATACTTAAAAAAGAAATATATGTAATCATTACCCATGTGATTTTAACAATAACTTTAAGTCATTCCATATTTGGTCATAAAATTTTACTTTACTTTGTATTCAAAACCCTTTACTATAATACATAAAATAAAAATTATATGTAAAATATATCATTGCTAAATATTTCTTCTCAAAGTATGAAAATTTCACTTATCTTCCCTTTAAATTCCCATTGCAACCAAACGGAGCCTATAAAATTGCTCCTGCTCAGCTTATGAACAATTCCTAGAGGTCCAAGCTGGGTTTTATCATCTATTGTTCTTGGCTGAAGAGAAATGCCTCCATTTTATGTTTTTGTCTGCTTCATCCTTAAAAGGCATCTAAGGAACCATGGCTGGTTTTATTTTAGTCATCAAACCAATGAGGTGCGGGTCTGAGATGAAGCACTGCCCTTCTCTATTCATGGTTGGAAGGGAAAGTTTTTTCACGCGAAGGATGAGAAGGAATTCACATTTACCACCATCAATTTGGAGTCAGACACCTTGTATGGTAACAAGAAACCCGACCATGATGAAGAGGATAAGGAGATCCTCAGATTGATTACGAGCAAAATGCACCAGTTCAGTTGAAGGAGTTAGGAGGATGAATTTGTCCTGCACCGTTACAAGCTCAGTAATGGCCTAGATAGAGGTCCCATCTTTTCCTGACTTTCTTCTAGGGATGTGCTTCCTTTCCTTTTGTTGCAATGAATTTCAGAGGCAAAAACCTTTTAGAGTTGTTGAATTGGAAGAAGACAGACCTTGGACAACTGACGACTGACAACTAACCAGCATACAGATGTATGCCTAGTTGATCCGAGAACCTAGAGAGAGAGATCTAGGTTAAATGGATCAGATCGGGCGATCTAGTATATATAGGAGGATTTGAAACGAGATCATCAGGTTGGGGACGGCTGATTTCAGTATGCCAATTCCAATTTCCACCGATACAATTCTTGTTCTGATTCCTTTATTAAACTCAAAAAACATCAAAGGGATGAAGAATGTTAGGTATGCTGCCAGTTTTCCTAAAACTACAGGTTCAACCAATGAGAAGGTTGGGATGGTAAGGGTATAAGGGAATTTTTTAAGGGGAGGAGAGACGGACAGAGATCAGTATATATTGGAAGGGGTTTCAACTGGTTCATTCGGTTTGGTTTCAGTCGGGTTGAATCGGTTTCGATCTAGGAATGATGGAGACTAAAACCAATCTGTTAAGAAACTTCGGCTTTCGGTCGATTTTGGTTTCGATCCGGTTTGGTTTCAGTTTTTTTTTTTTTTTTTTTTGGTTTTTCGATATCAGATTAATATCAATTTAAATCGGTTTATTATTGAGCTTGAATCATAATGAAATCTTACATTTATAACTTGTAGTGATAAGATTTGATTAAAAAAAAAAAAACTTTAATTTATGATTAAATCATGGTTTATCATTGTAAGAGAAAGATAACTAATTTGAAACCAATGGATAAAAAATTACTAAGAAGATATATAATTCTGTAATCACAAAATAAACCCTATTATCCAATCATTCATTTAACTATCCAACTAGTTTTGAATAGTGAACAAGGAAATCAATGGAAACATTATTACAATTTACAAATCAATTTCCCTATTCATAACCTCATATTCAATGATTTGTAACAATTCCTCACAATAAAAAATATTCTCACTAATATTTTAAAAAATAGTCAATTCACTAATTTAACCTACAAAAAAAAAAAATCACCAATTTATAATCTCATAATCATTTATTTTTATATCGGTTTCATTTAATTTGATTTCGGTTTGGTTATTGGTTGGTTCGATTTAGATCGTTTTCAACCGGTTCCAACACACGTCAGTCCAAAACTAATCCAATAAGGATCAATTTGGTTCGATTTCAGTTTTTTCGATCGGTTTCAATCGTCGATTTTATTGATTTGGGCTAGGCTCTGACACCCCTAAAATTAGTCTTTCTCCCATAAATGAAAATGCCATCCAAGTACTTGAAGGGGTTTTACCAAAAGGAAAAAAAAAAATAATTAAAATGGGTGATAACATGTGCCCCACCCATTTCATCACAGAAGACCGATCTATTTACTTGGATAAAATTTAACTGCTACCCCGGTTAGAGAGCATAATAGCTGCTACCCAAACGTGTCCCTACTCCCTACCTCAGGGCATCCATTTATATATAATTTCAAATTTTTAGGTTGAAACAAAGGGCCCGTTTGATAATGTCTCAAGAAACGCGTTTCTACCATTTTTGGACACAGAAATGGCAGAAACAGAACAAACAGTGTTTGATAAAACTGTTTCGTTTCACTTGTTTTCAGAAATAGAAATAGAAATTTCTACCTATTTATGATTCAAGAAACAACTCAGTCTACTTGTTTCGCCATTTTTGGAAACGACTCGTGGCCATTCTTTCGCTGGTTACTATCAACTTCTAGAAACATGACTTATCAAACACCTTCAATTCCGTTTCTATTTCTAGAAACGGAAATTTATATTTCTGCCGTTTCTTGAAACTTTATCAAACGGGCCCAAAATCTAATGGAACATTCTCCTTAACCTTTATCCTTAAATAGTATTTAATACCCATTTTACTCTTTTGGAAACATTTGGAAGATTAAACTTTTCTGAGTTTTAGAACTGATTTTTTTTTTTTCCTATAACTAAAGAAGTATAGGATAGAGAATAGTGCAAAGCTGCGATGAAATCAAAATGATGTTTCTTATTCTTCTCCTTATCCTTGTTTTAGTACTGGTCCTCTTTTTTGTTACTTCGAGTTCAAAGTTTAAGCTGTTTATGATTATTCCTTATTTCTGTTGTTTGGTTTCAGGTGTTCTTAAAAAGTATATATGCAAAGCAACAAAAGGTCGCAGCCTTAGGAATTGCTAATCCTGCAACTTTCATTAAGAAGCTGGTGAGATTAGGTAAACATGCAGAGCTTTGGTCTGCGAAATCCAACCACAACCATAAAACAACAACAACAGATTCACTGCATCAAAGAACAAGAATGGCCAAGGCCAATAATAGGGTCTAGTGAAGGACTTTCTGAATGACGTAATTCCTCTCATATACAATTATATGATCTTGCCATATATTCATAGAATCACAAATTAAATAATAATAAATCAATGATACATACCGTTCATCATCGATTGTGAAGAATTGGGTACCATTAATCCTTCACGTATCTTCATTTCTACAATCCCAAGCACGAACACAATGGAATCTCTAGGTTTCTCCCACTCGCCCTCCTTAATGCTCTCTTGGTGATGGAGCCAATAATGAGAGTGACGTTAGGGTAGAAGGAGGACCTAGAGTCCTATTTAATAAAGTTTGTGCACCCTCCCATCAAGGTGTGCCAAATAGGGTATGACTCTTTTTTCTAATCTGACGAGGAATGAATTTCCTATTTGGAATCCAATTTTAAGAGATTGATATCGATCAATTATCTAATTAGTATATGGGGCAATAATAAAGAATATTCTAAATAATATTCCTACACCTTCAGGCCTTCAAAAACCAAGAGGAGGGTTGTCTGTAGAAGAACAAGAAGAGAAGGGAAAAGAGGAGAGGCTATCAATACCAGAAGAAGAAGATGACAGAAGGGTTCAATATTTGAAAGTTTAGCTTTAAATTTACCTAAACAAAAAAATGATAAAATAGATACTAAACACTAATTAACCTCAGGGTTAGCGCAATTGCTTTGGAGAGGATACGATACTCGACCTTGGGAAGCAAACTTCCGGAATCATGTGACAGCTCGAACCGTTGAAGCGCCCCAGCTTTAAAAACCCACCCAATGAAGCATGAAAATCTACCGATATAACCCTTTTTTCTCTTCATCTCATATCTTGTTCCATAACACCGCTGATCGGAAAAACCTGCAAAGCGCCTCCTTTCCCAGTTGCTGCAGCGGCTTCTTGCCAGTACAAGTAAACCAAGCAGCAGCTGGATTTCACCATCTTCGACTCTACTTCGGACCCTTTACTTTCTTCCCAAAGCACCGAGCAGGGTATCGAGCAGCAGCAGAGCACGAAACAGCAGTAGGAGCTTCATCGTATTTTCCTTTCGACCCAAATCAACTACAGGTACAGTGCTCTTATCAATTCGTCTATAAATTCGGGAAGGAAGGAAGGAAATGAGCACCGTACTTGTAGTCGACTTTCGTCTACAAAATCATAAAGTAATGAAACAAAAAAATGGCAATGGCCACATACCTCTGTTTCTAACTTCAACAGAGACGCATAATGAATCCTTTCAAGACAATATGGACAAGAAACTAAGAAAAAGAGGACAATGACCTAACATGAATAATCGAAGAATTGAAAATTGCAGACAAGAGGTTGCGACGAATAGCAGAAACTGTAGAGCTCAAATGCCTCTGATACAACTCAAGCCTGCTCTGCCTCTGAAAACTCCAGAAATTTAGAGATAAGAAGAAGAAAAAGAGAAAACAAGAAAGAAGCAAACGAGATATTTTTCATTACCCTCTAGAAGACTACACTTTGCTATTTAAAGGGCTTAGCTGTATAATCAATCAATTGACCCAACTAGTTTCTCTAACTAATTAATTGTCAACTGAGTTAAACCACCTTAAGCTTCAAAATCTCTCAGCCAGCTGGGTTTCTTGATGCTTTTCTTAGGCCTGGAATCTTCTATATTTTCATCCCCATGTGCAATGTCCTTCTTACCTGTATCATTCCCTTTGCCATTAAAAAACACCTTGTCCTCAAGGTGTATAGATGGATGAAATTTCTTGAATTCAGCAGCATCCTCCCAAGAAGCTTCTTCCAAGGGTAAATTTTTCCATTGTACTAGCCATTGAGAGACCCATGTCCCTTGTCTTCGAACCTTCTTTCACCAACGATGACTAATGGTTCAAACTTAGGTTGGTTGTCTACACTGTCAGTAGGTAATTCAAGTGCCTCCTCAGAAGTGGTAGGGATCCCTTTGAATGGTTTAAGCATGGACACATGGAAGACAGGATGAATCCTAGAACCTGCACGGAGTTGTAGTTTATAAGCCACAGATCCAATTTTTTTCAAGATTTGAAAAGGGCCAAAATATTTCTTGCTAAGTTTGTTTGAGGATCTGTTGGCTGCTATTATTTGTCTGTAAAGTTGCAACCTCACCAACACCCAGTCTCCCACTTGTAGTTGAACGTCAGTCCTGTGTAGATCAACCTTAGCTTTCATTTTAGATTGATCAGAGTGTAAGTGTATCTTGAGTTGCTGTAATATCTCAGCCCTTGTGTTTACGTCTTGGTCTAGTGCTTCCAATTTGGTACTACCTCTACAGTATGCTGGTATAGAAGGATGTGGTCTTCCTAAAACAGCTTCAAAGGGTGTCATTCCAATAGAAGAATGGAATGCAGTATTATAATGGAATTCATCCCAACTCAGATACTTAAACCAGTGGTTTAGGTTGATCTGCTACAAATGCTCTGAGATATTGTTCAAGACATCTATTGACAACTTCAGATTGCCCATCTATTTGGGGTGATAGGCTGAGCTCATTCTCAGTTCTGTCTCTTGCAATTTAAAGAGTTCTTGCCAAAACTGACTTAGGAAAATAGCATCCCTATCACTCACAATAGACCTTGGAAAACCATGTGTTTTGCATACTATTTCCATTAAAAACAACTGCTACTTTACTAGCATTATAATGTTTTTGTAAAGGACCGAAATGGGCAAATTTTGAGAATCTGTCAACCACTACTAAGATGACTGTGAACCCATTTGATGAAGGTAGATGAGTAATGAAATCCATACTAATATCTTCCCAAACCTGTTCTGGAGACGGCAAACGTTGTAATAAACCAAATGGTGGTGCAAATTGCTCTTGATCTGCTGGTATGGAAGACAATGTTGTACGAATTTTTGCACATCTTGCTTCATTCCCTTCCAATAGAAATTTGCAGCCAATCTAACATATGTTCTATGTATTCCAGCATGGCCACTTGTAGGTGATGAGTGAAAGTCCTTGATCAGCGTAGCTTTGAGTTCAGACTGAGTTCCCAAGAACAATTTTCCTCTATAGTATATGAAACCGTCCCTTATTGGCCATTGTGCAAATTGTTGTGGTTGAGCTGAAATATTTTCTATCAGTTTTGTGATTTCTGGATCCATCTCACTCTCTTGTTTCAACTGATCCAAAAAAAAAAAAAATTGGGACTGAAATAGCCATGATACTTGGTTGGAAAGTGGTAAAAAAATGCATTCTGGATAGTGCATTAGCAATAGCGTTTTCCTTCCCTGGTTTATATGCAATTTTATACTTGTAACCTAGAAGCTTTGACAAGTAATACTGTTGTGCAGGAGTTTGTATTAACTGGTCCATCAAACCTCTCAATCTCTTTTGGTCAGTTTTGATGTAAAATTTACTTCCCAACAAATATTGTCTCCACTTTGCTACGGCTGAAGTGATGGCATGTAATTCCCTGATGTAGGTAGATTCTCTTTGCATCTTGAGACATAACTTCTTACTGAAGAAAGCAATGGGATGACCAAGTTGCTGCAACACAGCGCCAATACCCATCCCTGATGCATCAGTCTCCAATGTAAAGGGTTGAGTAAAATTTGGCAGAGCTAATACCGGTGCTTTAGTCATGGCTTTCTTCAAAGATTCAAAAGCCTCTTGGGCTTGATGGTTCCATGAAAACCCTTCCCTCTTCAATAAGTCAGTGAGGGGGGCTGCTATAGGCACATAGCCTTTAATGAATCTTCGATAATATCCCGTAAGGCCTAAAAATCCCCTCAACTGTTTCTGGTTTGTTGGCTCAGACCAGTTGATCATAGCCTCTTCTTTGGTTTTATCAGGTTCTACTCCAAGGGCAAAGATTACATGGCCTAAATATTCAGTAGATGATTGAGAAAAAGTGCATTAAGTCAACTTAGCAAACAAGGAGTGTATTTGTAAGCACTGGAGAACACTCTGTAAGTGTGCTATATGGTTTGTCAAACACCTGCTATAAACTAGGATATCATCAAAGAATATGATAACAAAATTCCTCAGGAATGGTTAAAAAATTTGATTCATGGTTGACTAAAAGGTGGATGGAGCATTAGTGAGGCCAAAAGGCATCACTAAAAATTCATAATGCCCAAGATGTGTCCGAAAGGCTGTTTTAGGAACATCATCCGTGTGCATTCTTACTTGATGGTAGCCAGCCCTCAAATCCAACTTGGAGAAAAGGGTCACCCCATATAACTCATCTAGTAACTCATCCATAGTAGGAATAGAAAATCTGTCTTTTATTGTGACAACATTAAGGCCTCTGTAATCAACACAAAATCTCCAACTTCCATCCTTCTTTTTTGCCAAAAGTACAGGTGAACTATAAGGGCTTGTGCTAGGCTATATGACCCCAACATTTAGCATTTCCTCTACAAGTTTCTCTATCATATTTTTCTGAAAATGAGGGTACCTATAAGGCTTAATATTTACTAGTTTAGCCCTTGGTTCCAACAAAATTCTGTGGTCTATCGGTCTAGAAGGAGGAAGTGTAGATGGTTCCGAAAAAACCTCTTGGTATTGCTGCAGAATTGTTTGGATGGCAGGTCCAAATTTGCTCTTAGTGAATCTTGTTGATGCTGATGGTCACTCACTGTTGTATAGGCCATTAATATGAAACACGATGCTATTCCTCCATTATCAATTAGCCGCTTTAGCTAATTAATTGTAATATAATCAAGTTGAGTGTCTTGATCTCCTTGTAAATGAATTTTTTTGGTTTGCCACTGGAATTCCATAGTGAGCTTTACATAATCTGTTGTAATTGGTCCCAACATTTGTAACCATTGAACTCCTAAAATAACATCAGCTCCTTGTAAAGATATGACGAAGATATCTGTAGAGAATATGTGTTGCTGCAATGATAGTGTAACATCCTTGTAGATCCCCATACAAGAGAGATACTTTCTAATCCTAACTTGGACCTTAAATTGTCTAGAAGGGGTAATAGTGAGTCTAAGGAGTTTTGCAACTCTTTCTTGGATGAAATTATGGGTACTTCCCAATCTATCAGTATCTGCACCCTCTTTTATTTTTATTTTTTATGATGCCTTGCAATCTCAAAGTCTTAGGTGCAGAATGACCCATTAAAGCATGCAAGCTTGTGGCAGGACTTGGGTCACTAAAATCATAGCAATCAATAGATTCTTCAATATCATCTATAGGTTGTAATGCATCACTGCCTTCCCCTTCTAATAACAACAGGACCAATTGGTTCTTGCATTTATCCCAGGTTTTGGCACCCAATTTCTTCCAGCAAGCTTAATTTCATTCAATCTGTCTTCTTGTAATCTTGCAAGCCCTGTGGCCTGATGCAAACTAATGGGTTGGTGAGCTATTACTTCCCTTCTAATTTCTGGTTTAAGGCCTGATAAGAAGCAACTTTTCAAGAATGGTTCTGACAATCCATAAACTCTACTAGATAATTCCTCAAACTGAGTTTGGTATTCAGTAATAGACTTTGATTGGGTCAATTTGGTTAGTGCACCTTGTGGGTCATCATAAGCAGAAGGTCCAAAACGAAATTTGAGAGCAATCTCAAATTCAGCCCATGTCCTAATTATCTATTGTGAAACATCCATTGAAACCAATTAAATGCAGGACCCTCCATATGAAATGATACCATTTTGAGCTTTTGATTCCCTGGTGTTTGGTGAAATGAGATAAATTAACTAACCTTGAAAAGCCACTTAGTTGGATCTCCGCCACTGAATTAAGGAAAATCTAATTTGATTGCTTTACAAGGAGATGCTGAAGAAGTTACCTGTTGCATGTCTCCAGATATGGGTGGACTCTGCTCCAGGTTGTGAGATGAGGACCCTCTGGTAGCTTCAAATTCAGTGGATAATCTCTCCAATTTCTGTTGCATTGGAACCAAGATTGCCATGAATTCATCTCGCATCTACTTCTGCATATTGGTCATCTGTGGAGAAATCTTTTCTAGGGTTAGCTTCGACTGTCTTCGTCGAGTTCTGTCAGCCATGCTAGGCAGCTCAATGGAAGCACCAAATGATACAACTCAAACCTACTCTGCTCTTGATTCGAGTTCAAGAACTGAAAATTCCAGAAATTTCAGAGATAAGAAGAAGAAGAGAAAACAAGAAAGAAGCAAACGAGTTATTTTTCATTACCTCTAGAAGATTACACTTAGCTATTTAAATGGCTTAGCTACATAATTCTGTTACAGTACAACATAATTAGTTACAACAAATCAATCAATTAACCCAACTAGTTAACTCCTTTTCTAACTAATCGTCAATTGGGTTAACCCTTAAGCTTCAAAATCTCTCAGCCAGCTGGGTTTTTCTTGATGCTTCTTTTAGGCCTAGAATCTTCTATATTTTCATCCCATGTGCAATATCCTTCTTACCCGTATCACCCTCTTACTCCTTCAACCCAGATCCCAATGATGACAAAGAAGAATCAACAGGAGAGGGCCAAGGAGAAGGAGAAGGGTTCGCATAAAACTTCATCGGGTGGGTTTTCCAAGCTGGGGCGCTTCAATGGTCGACCTTTCACGGTTTGAGCGAGGATTTTCAGCCGTAATTTGTTGTTTGAACACGTGTCGCAAGGAGGTGCTTCACTGCTCTCACCGCTCCTCAGCCACGCTGCAGAGGATGTTTTTCCTGTTTTGTATGCATTTCAAGCATCGTTGATAGTGGTTGGAGCGTTAGCCAAAAAAGGATAACGACTGGAGCATGGGGGTGAGGCGGTGAGCAAACTAGCGCATTTTTCAAAAGATTATACTAAATATGAACTTGTATTTTTACCAAACTACCCTTCTGATATTCCCTTCACCACACTCTCCCTTTTCCCCTTCCTAGCTTAAACCCATGATCTGAGAAGTTTCCCACTTGCAAATATCCATATACGCGCAATATCCCAGAAGAAAAAATACTATAACTAACCGCCCCCTGATTCCCAGAAACCTATATATTCATCAACACCCCCAACCTTCTCTCTAACATACTCTCGAGAGTGGGAGCTCTTCACTTACATATATCTCTGTTGTCTCTACTAATTCAATTCACTTTTCTTTCTCTACTGCTCTGGTTCTATTTCTGTTTTAATCATTCTCTATCAATTCAAAACCAATTTCCCAATATTTCAAGCTTATAGAGATGATGACAAAGGTGGAGAAGCGTTCTCTATTTCTCAATCCTGATTGCAACTACCTCGAACGCTTGTTCCTGTTCCAATGCTTCGATGAGGATGGTGATGGAAAGATATCGGTGATGGAGTTGCAGAGTTGTGTGAGGACTGTGGGTGGCAAGTTGTCCATTGAAGAGGCAGTAGCAATAATGGTGGGATCATCGGACTCGGATGGCGACGGGTTGCCTGGTATGGATGATTTTGCGAAGTTGATGGACGAGGATGGTGAGCGGGGAGTCCGGTGAATCTTCATATAAGTGATCTGGGACTCCCAATTCACTTACGCTGATATGTTGACACTTGTTAATCCTTAACCGAATGGTAACTATCCATTATCCTATTTTCAAATATTCTGAAGATTTATAAATTAAGAAGAAAAAAAAAAGATCCGAATAAAAACGGAAGGTAATTGCTTGGATTCTGTTTTGTAATTTCTTTCTTCTTATGACACATAAGTCATAAGAGATTATTTTATTTTCTCTCTCATCTTCTTCTTCTTCTTGTATGCTCTTTCATTTAGTTGCTATGGTTGCAAGAGTTGAAACTCCAGAATATCATCCCGTGTGGGAGGAATTTGAAAAACAAGAAAATCTGGTGATGCACTCTTAACATAGTTGAGAAAGTGTTGAAGAAGAAGGGAGAGAGAGAGAGAGAGAGAGAGAGAGAGAGGGGGAGGGGGGGGGTGGGAGGCGATAGTGGTAGTGTTGGGGTGTTAAGATAATCTCTAGTGTTTTAATAGGAATTAGATTACCAGCAGAATCAAAGAAAAAGGAGAGAGAGGGTATAAAAAAAAATTAAGATAATCTCTAGTGTTTCAATAGAATTGAAATTGCTACCAGAATCAAAGGAGAATACACTTTCGTTGTTTGTTGACATTCTTATTTTCATATTTATTTATTGAAATTTTGAAAATATTAGCCAATTTAACTAACCGTTTAACTATTCTCTTAAGAGATAAGATGTGTCAACAATCTAGCGTAAGTGAATTGAGAGTCCCAGTTCACTTATGTGAACATTCACCAGACTCATGAGTAGGAGGATTTGAGGGAGACATTTGGGATGAATGCAATGTACGGGTGTGATTTTATAACTGCTGAGAGCTTGGGGAGGATGCTGAATCGACTCGATGAGTCAACGACGATTCACGAGTGTAAATTGGGGATGACATGCTTAGCTTGGAGGAGTTCGGAGCTATGATGCGTTGCTTAAACAATAGGCCCCTCAATCCCCACTTCTTGTTCCACATTTTTTTATGGGAGTGGGTTACCTAAAAGGCAACGTGGTCTTGCTATAGCATGAGACCAATGGAAGAGTATACACAAGAATCAGAAAGGGCGGGATTTTTGGCTAACTTACATAAGGGATGGGCGGTCATTTTTCTCCTTCTATGTTTGGGTGCAAGGGACACATTGCCTTTTAGATTTTTTCTTTCATGTATTTTTTTTTTTTTTCTAATGATATTACTTATTCATTTTATAAAGGGAAATTTTCTTGTACCACCCCTAAAACTGTTCATAATTTCCTATAACCACCAAAATTTGGAACAAGAGCTCGTACATCGCTCACTTCCATAAGAAAATTTCTAATAAATCCATTCCGTTAGAATAAAATTGTTAAATGGTGATGTCAACAGTCTACTATTATCTAAATGGCCAAACTACCCTTGTGGGCAAGTAAATTTACCATTTTACCCTTAACCTTAAAAATCCCCAAATTGATAAAGTACACTACTTTGTCTAGCCCTAAAACTCCATCTCTACTCCGACTATCTGTGAAGAAAAGAAGTGGAAGAAGAAACAGTTTAGGAAGAAGCTTCGACCACCTACCAAGGATATCTGATTTCTATAACATTAATAGGTTTTGATTCTTGGACCTCATTATTGACAATTCCATTACGCAAAAGAAGAAGAAGAAGAATGGCGGGAAGGAGGCCAAATAGGAGCGACGTTCATCTTTTATAGAAGCAAGAAGCAAGGGGTTGTGAGGGTAGTGGCCAGAGAACTTGCATTGATTCCGTCCTCTCTCCTCTCTTTCTTTTTCATGTGAGGGAGGGGGAGTGTGTTGTGTGTGCTTACCCTGTGGGCCTCGTTTCGCCGTATCGCCTCTCTGAGATACGTGGAGGCCTATTTCGCGAGAGTGTAAAGTTCTTCATTCTAGACAGGGGTTTGTTGATGGTCCAATACGGAGATCGGGATCATACAAAAGGGTTTGGAGTCCCCACCTCGGATTATGGGCCTAGGACCCGGGGGTGGGCTCGATGCATGAGAAAAGGGCCTGATAATTGGTCTGGTCCAGAGATTTAGGGTAAGTGTCAGGTTGTAGAATTGGGAAGGTGTTAGGCACCCAATCTACCCGGTTCGACCGGTCTTCCTACTAGATGCTTAAGAACGAACATTTTCCACAATTATTACTATTCCACATGCATGGCTAAGTTATCACACATGTATACATTGACTGAATTTAAACTACTATATACACTAAAACAAGATCTAGATAAAATCTACATGATGACAAGTTGGTTGAGAAACTGTATCTGAACTTAACCCCTGCTTTGGGTTAAGAGGGGTGGGCCCCTGATTAGTACTGGCTCAGACTATCTTTCGGATTCTCCCGGCTTAGGGGAAGATGGTCTTGACCTCTAACTTCTTTTCTTGAGAGATGTTGACTGTGATGATATTCAGACAAAGTTCTGGCTAGGAACAGTTACTTTCGGATTTGGAATCGAATAGAGTTTCAGCTAGGGAAGGCTATTTCTGGGCTTAGGATGAGGTGGCACTCTGGTAGAGCTTTCGCTAGGGATAGGATTGGGGAGGGCTAGGCTAAGGTGGCACTCCAGTGGAGCTTCCGCTAGGGATAGGCTAGGGGAGGGCTAAGCTAAGGTGGCACTTCACAGAGCTTCCGCTGGGAATGGCTATTTCTGGAAAGATTCTAGGGGCATCGGACAGAGCTTCCGCTAGAAAGTGCTATTTTTTAAAAGAAACGGATTGACCTAAAAATAGATTGAAGGTCCCCAAAGCCTCGAAGAACACTTTGAAGATTCGAATAAAACTTCGGATCTTTACAAAGATCTCTTCATAGACCCGAAGAACCTCAATGGGGGAGGGATTTCTATTTCTAGTAAAAACCAAGAACACTCAAAGGGGGGAGGCTAAGAACATACTATTTTTGGAAAAAATTGGATTGGGCTAAAAACTTGGATTGAAGATCTTCAAAGTCCTGAAGAACACTTCGAAGATCCGAACAAGATTTAGGATCTTAACAAAGATCGCTCTGAACACCTGAAGAAAATTAAAAGGGGGAGGGGAGGAGGAGAGAGGGCTTCACTACTATTGAGTGAGGTGAGATTGTTTGGTGTGTAAAACCCAAAGGAGTGGGGGTATTTATAGGATTTCCAGGCCAATGGGATGGAGCGAGAATTTCTAACCAACAGACAAAAGAGGGTTTTTGGACTAAAATGGGTGAAGAGGGCTTTTATTTAATGGGAAAAAGGGGTTCTTGGACTAAAATGGGTGACGATGGCTTTTATCCAATGGGCAAAAAGGGATTTTTTGGGTGAGAGGATTCTTGGCCAAAAAGTGGGTGTTTAGTCCCAAGTGGGTGAAGAGGAAATCTCTTCACCCATTGAGCCAGTGGAATGGGTATACGGGCAGTGGCATTGGTGTGTGGCTCATGGCAATTGGGCAGTGGCATGGGTGTGCAAGCAGTGGCATTGGTGTGTGGCACATGGCACACAGGGCAGCATGCGTGTGCAGCACATGGCACGCGGGGTAGCGCGCACATGGGCACAGGCAGCTGCAGGGGCTAGGCAGCAGCCATGCATGGGTTATAGCTAGCATGGGAATTGGCTGTAGCCAGCGAGGGCGCGGGCTGGGTCATGCGGGGGTGCAGGCCATACTATGCAAGGGCACAGGCTGGGTCATGCAGGGGTGCAGGCCATGCTGTGCAGGGGCGTATGCACGAGGCTGTGTGGGCTGGCCTACTAGCCAACGCGCACCACACCCATGCTGGCAGGGCTAACTGGGATAGCTGGGCTTGCTGGGCAGCAGGCAGGGGCTAGGCAGCATACAAGGGCTGGGCAGCAGCTAGCAATCACTGATTTTCTATAGATGATCATGGGAGATTCGACGGTCTGATTATGACTTGTCATATATCGTCAAAATCGTATTTCCGAGCACTATCCATCTATATGGCCATCTTAACCAAATTCTTTTGTATATAAAAAGTCAAATTTGGACTCTCTTCTCTCCCGCACAAGGTTTTCAGGGTTTTCAGGTAGGGGATGAATTTTGAGTATTTGGGTAGGTAGGAGATTAATTTTAGGGTATTTGGATAGGTAAGGGATTTTTCTAGGTTTCCAGCAGATTTGCTAATGTGCGCGGCATACGTATGGAAAAATGTGATTTTTCGGGGACGATTGCAGGAGATCCGACGGTCCAATTTTGATGTGCCATATATCATCGGAATCTTATTTCTTAACACTATCCATCTGTATGGTCATCTTGACCAGATTCCTTCATATATAGAAAGTAAAAATTGGACCGTCCTCTCTCCCACGTGTGGTTTCCAGGGTTTTCAAGTAGTGGAATGTTTTCGGGTTTTCTTAGTCCATCATCTCTATTGATTGGAAGTCAGAAATTGCATCTAAGATCCACATTTCATCATAGCCAGAGGAGGGTGACAAAATTGGGTGTCTATAGAATGCCCCTCTATGGCCGAGACCTGTGCCAACTGTCGAAGGGAAAAGAAAAGAACGACTACATTTTGTCACCCAGAGCATATATTGCCGTCATTTTGCTCATTAATGACGGAGTTGAATAATGCAATAGATAATATCTCTCAACTACTTTAGAGTTTTAGGATTTACCTAGATTGTCAATTGTAGGAAAGAAATTCGCTGCTCTTCCAATCCTGCAAAAGATGTTAGTACTTTTATCTCTGGATTTTCCTTGGCCGGGCTTTACATATGTCAGTATGGGGAATTTGGTCTCCAGGCTGGGTCTTTTGAGCTAATCTAGACTATCTGGGACCATCGGTTACAAGAAAGGAATTCGCTACTCTTTCAATCTTTCAACGGGCAAAAACGTTTGATTCTTTGATTTTCCTTAGCTGGGCTTCACATGTGCCAGTTAAGGGAATTTGGTCTCCAAGCTGGGTTTTTCGAGCCAATCTATACTATCTAGGATGGTCAGTTACAAGAAAAGAATTCACTATTCTTCCAATCTTGCAACAAGCAAAAACATTTGATTCTTTGATTTTCCTTAGCTGGGCTTCACATGTGCCAGTTCAGGGAATTTGTTCTATAGGCTGGGTTTTTCAAGCCAATCTAGACTATCTTGGACCATCGGTTACAAGAAAGGAATTCACTGCTCTTCCAATATTGCAATAGGTAAAAACATTTGATTCTTTACTTTTCCTTAGCCGGCTTCACATGTCCCAGTTCAGGGATTTGGTCTATGAGATCAGGTCACTTGGAGCCGATACAAAGAGAAAGGGGCCCTTGGGGCTGGGTAAATGCAATCGGGCCATTTGGGGCCAGGTCAATGAAATTGTTTCTCTTCTTGATTTTCCCTTGCTTTTACTATTGATCTTGCCTTTTGCTTTTTACCCTTGATTTGGAATCTTGTCTTTATCATTGATTTTGCTTTTACTATTGATCTTGCTTTTTTTGCTTTTTACCCTTGATTTGGAAACTCAAATTTTTTTTTTTTTGGGAAAACAAATTATTTTCTATAAAATGGTCCCCCTCCTTTGTTCATTCCTCATTCTAACTTTTCTTAGTCAAGAACGATTCGTGAGTGAGTGGGTTCGGGTTTCTGGAGCCTTTAGGTTTTTCTTGAAATTCTTCATCTTGTTCTTGAAGTTCTTCATCTTGTTCTTGAAGATCTTCATCTTGTTCTTGAGGGATGAGTTATTTGGAGAATTTAATATTCTTGTGGGATTTTGTGCAGAAAATTTTTGATGCTTCTTGTGATTTTGGAAAATATGGCTGAAAGAAGAAAGAGAAAGACTTGTGGAGAAATCTAACTAGAGAGTTGCAGTAGTTCCTCCCATAAGGATGAGGGCCTGGCCAGTTGGTACTCTAGGCAAACTCTTCACAATAGTCGGAACCATATCTACAACTCTGTGTGATGTTCTTGGGTAAGTCTTTACATTTCATTCATTATTTTGATCAAATTTTATTCTTGTTTTGTCTTTTTTTTTTTTTTTTTTTTTTTTTTTTTTTTTTTTTTTTTTTTTTTTTTTTTTTTTTTTTTTTTTTTTNCTAGGCCAGTGGAATGGGTATGCAGGTAGTGGCATTGGTGTGTGGCTCATGGCACGTGGGCAGTGGCATAGGTGTGTGGATAGTGCATTGGTGTGCGGCACACGACTGGCATTGGTGTGTGGCACATGGCACACGGGGCAGCATGCGTATATAGCACATGGTGCACAGGGCAGCATGTGTGTGCAGCACATGGTGTGCTGGGCAGCACGCATATGGGCACAGGTAGCAGTTGTGCACAGGCTACAGCCAGCGTGGGAGCAGGCTGGGTTATGCAAGGGCATGGGCCATGCTATGTGAGGGCATGGGCCATGCTATGTGAGGGCATGGGCCTTGCTGTGCGGGGGGCGCAGGCCATACTGTGTGGGGGCGCGAGCCATACTGTGCCGGCCAGTGTGCACAACACTTGTGCGGGTAGGGCTGGCTGCTAGGTTGGCTAGGGTGCAAGTAGGGGCCAGGTAGCAGACAGGGGTTGGGCATCAGCCAGCACGCAGCATGCGTGCTGACTGGCCTACCGGTCAGCTCGTGCATTGATTTTTCTATCGATGATCACATGTGATCTGATGGTATGATTTTGACGTGCCTTATATCATCAGAATTGTATTGCTGAGCACTATCCATCTTTATGGTCATCTTGATCAGATTCCTTTGTATATAAAAAGTCAAATTTAGATCCTCTTCTCTCCCACGCAAGGTTTCCATGGCATTCAGGTAGGGGATGAATTTTGGGTATTTGGGTAGGTAGGGGATGAATTTTGGGGTATTTGGGTAGGTAAGGGATTTTTCTAGGTTTCCAGCAGACTTGCCAGTGTGTATGGCATATGCATAGAAAAATGTGATTTTTCAGGGATGATTGCGGGAGATCTGACGGTTCGATTTTTACATGCCATATATCGTCAGAATCATATTTCCTAGCACTATCCATCTATACGGTCATCTTGACCAGATTCCTTCGTATATAGAAAGTCAAAATTGGACCCTCCTCTCTCCCCCATGGGGTTTCCAAGGTTTTTCGGTAATGGAATGTTTCTGGATTTTCTTAGTCCATCATCTCTGTTGATCGGAAGTCGAAAGTCACATCCAAGATCCGTAATTCATCATAGCCGGAGGAGGGTGACAAAATTGGGTGTCTACAGGGGTTACTTCGATGGATTGGCTCTGAAACGCCACTCCAAGCCCCAGTGCAGTGACTCTTCTTAATACACAGACACCATTGTTAACCCCTCCGATATCATTCTCGAATTCTTCAAATTTCAAGAGCTCGAGAACGATACCCAGGTTTTGCTTGATGTTCCTTATATAAATCGATCCCTATGGTTGTTGAGTTTTATATATCCTTATCTGATTCTTGTTCTTTTCCTACATTTATCAAAGAAACTGGTTTAGAAGGGGAAAGATGCGACAGAGGAATATGTGGAGATGAAATACTACAAAGAGCTCAACTGCATAGACAAGCAATACCACACGGTATGAAATTGAATTAATGTGGGTTTGGATTTTGAGCCCATCTCTAAGGTTTTCACTTCAATTCAATTGATTTTGTTATTGCTTTAGCAGACTGGGACGAGATTCATTTAAAGCAATTTCAAGCTACCAATGTTACTGTTGCTATGGTCGCGGTTGAGCTGAGTGTAGTGGTATGAGCTCCCCACTGTTGCTACTTTTGCTACTATTTTTTTCCCCACTACTGCTAGGGTCACGATTGAGCTGAGTGCGGTGGTATAAGGTCCCCCTTGCAAGGGTTTCTAATGGTGGAAAAATTGTTTTTTTAGAGGTTAAGTAGAAGGGTAAAAAAGTCTTTTCATATTTTGAGTTAACAGAGTTACACATTAGGGGTACGATGGATATTATTTTCAATTCATGGGGTTGCAAGAAATTATGAACATTTTTAAGTGTGGTAAAAGAAATTTTCCTTTTATAAATTAATCAAAAATCATTTTAGCTGGATAATCTTATGTTTTCTAGATTTCAGTGATCAATTTAAAGCATTTTCTACACATTAATGGTTAGGAATTATCTCTTTTTTTTTCCTTAGAATGCAGATCAAATGTTTGAAATGTTGGGTGAGGTACAAAATTTGTGGGCTAGTAATGGCAAGATCCTTTCTCTCAAGTCGAATTTCAGCCTAAATAGAGTTCGTCAAGTGAAAAAAAAATAGGGTAATTTACAGCACCACCCCTAGAGAATGCCAATATTATTGGAACACCCCTTGTCTAATGCCAAATTATGTTCAAACCCCCTGTCGTCAGTATCTGTTAAGTGATGCCATGAAATGACGCTTTAGCCCTTATGAGTAAAAGACTAATATGTAACCCATTTTCATTATCCAAAAAATAACCCTCTCTTTCTCACCTTACTCTCCCATTTCATTTTCCCCTTATCTCGTTCTCTTCTTCTACCAGCCAAGTACTGCTCATTCCATCGCCAGCAAGAAGTGCTCCATCCATCGCTGCCATCCTAGGTCGCTGTGAACAGATCCATCACTAAAGGTTTGGGGGTTTTTTTTTTTCCTGTTTTTTCTGTGTTTCCACCTGGTTCGGCTAAAAGTAGAGCTGAGTTTCTGGATTTTTTTTTTCATTTTTCTCTGGGCAAAACACTTATGTTATGCACAAGATGAACATCAAAAAATAGGACACAACATAAGTAATAAAATTTACAGTAGGTGAAGTCTAATCCCAATGTCAAGAGAATTTACAAGATCTTCAAGACTATTCTTCACCTTGATGACAAGAGAAAAGCATGCTCTAGAAAGCATGGGCTAAGAACCACAAAGGATTAGTATAAGCATTCTTCACTGAATACATCTCCTTCCAAACTCTGCTATTCCAGTGGTATAACAAGATCTATTTCTGAGTTATCTCCATTAACATGAATTCCTCAGTCTGACTAATTGGGAAAACACTGGCCACAAGTCCTCTTATACATCTGAGATTCACTTTGTCCACCATACACCATTCCTCTCTTCATAGTTCTTCAAAACCTATATACTCATCCAAGCTTCCAAAATCTCAACTATAGAGAAGGAACCACCCAACTCCAACAAATGAACTCTACTTCCACCTCACCTTGACTGATTACTTCAGCTGGCAATGGGATCTTCTCCGAACCTCATTATCCAAATCAAGCACAAGGATATACAAGCAGCTGGACGTCAACCAGTGGAGAGACCAACTAGCGAATACAACTTGATTCTTGTTCATATGGGTTAACAGATCTGGAGGAAATAGATCTCCTCCATCTGTTGGTCTCCAAATAAAAAACAAGGCAGATGAGAGAATCAAGCGGCCTACATCCAAAAGGTGAAAACCAGCTAAGACAACATTGAATTTCATGGTGGATACATTAAATGCCAAACCTACAAGGGTAGCTTCATCGTTAGGATGGAACTGGGTCATGGGCCTTGCTCTGGTCCAGGGAGAAATTTAGAGAGAACTCGGAGAAATCCATCATTCAAGAAATCCAGAGGGAACCCAGAGGGAACTTGGAGACTCCCATTAGTCTATCTACATAGATAAAACTAGATTTGGTGTAGAAGGATTTAATTACCTCTACCAACACCATCGGGTTCTTGGATGATACTTCATTGTAGATTTGATTAAAGTACTTGTTTGAGAGCAATCTGGGATTACAACTAACAAAGGGTAATTTCGGTACTTCATAAATTTTAAGGGTAAAATAGTATTTAGAAAAAAAAGGAACTGCTGATGTCAACATTTGAGGTATATTCTGTAACAGAGATTGACGGGAGGGGGTCTGAATGTAATTTGGTATTAAATAGGGGTGTTCCTATAATACTGGCATTCTCTAGGGGGTGGCGTTTTAAATTAACTAAACAAATAAAGCTTTGAAAATTGAGGACTACTGAATAGAACATGCTAGTGGTTGGCCAACCATATGTATAGATGTAAATTCACGGGATGGATATAATATGTGGGAGGATACCGACTGAATTACTCCTTAAAATTTAAAACGTGACTAATTTTAACAATTTTTAATCTCTAACAATTATTAGAATTTCCACATCATCATTTTGTCCCTTCCTATTTCAATAATGTTCAAAGTCGACATGAGATCCATTTGTGTACAAAATTACAACCCCATCTGACATGTTATGTGGTAGGACCAAGGTCCACCGAGAGAACTCTCTAACATGCCACCTAGAAAGGTAAAATATAGTGTTAAAAGCTGTCCAGATTTAATTGGGTAAGCCATTCTTTTCTTATATACCCACCAATAAGTGCATAACACCTGGAAATGTATATGAAGAAACATACAGTTTTCTTGTTATATAAGAACATTATATACTTGTGAGGACACAAATAGGGAAAAAAAAACCTTTGGTCCTCTTGGAGATAGAATATCTCACCCTCGGGGTTTCCGTCCCTCTCTCCATTTCTTGGGGAGCGGTTTCTTCTTTATTTTCCCCTTATCTTATTCCTCCCGAGGTTTACTAGGGATTTCTTTATGTCTTCTGTCTTCCAGATGACATGAAAGGGGATGGAAAAAACTTGATTTTTTGGTTGGAGGTTGCCACCTAGGATTTAGGGCCTAAAATCCTATTGGTGAGCCCAATTCCGATCAAGGGATCGAGTTAGAGTAGGGGGTTGCATTCCTGTGAAATGTTTGAACCCCAAATTCGACTTTATGTTCGGTTTGTTTCAAAGATGTGGGTTTGTGTCAGGTTATAAGTGTTGGAAGGTGTTAGGCACCTACCTCACTTGGATATTACGATCTTCCTATCAGATACTTGGATTTTGAACTTTCTCTCCCAAGAATTTGAATGATCCTAACCAACTTATATACAATGGTTGTTAAATTATCATCATAATGGAAATGAACATTAATAAATCTTATGAAAGGACTGAAGGAATATGAAATGATTAAATCAACTTATATGATATGGTCATATGGAATAATAAAATTATCCTATTAATATATGCAATGATAAATGATTCTAACCCATCTATAGAATTCAACATAACTATAAACATGAAATGAAATTCAATATTATTTGGTGTAATATCATATATTATAGGATCGATCTACACCAAAATCCAGGGAAATAGGGTTCTCCTGGTTCTGTATGGTGAGAAGAACTAGATAGGTGCAATACCGTACTCCGATTCGACAAGGAGACAAAAACCAGGATAGGTGTAATACCTTACCTAGATCTAATTCGTGCAAAAATAAAATCTCACAAATGAATGAAACAAGACCAAGAACTCAAAATTAAGAAATAAAATAAGAGCTGCTTAACCGGATCTATGTTTCACAGTCGAGAGGCGCTACTGTAGGCTTCTCTGTGTAGATAGAACTAGAAGCAAGCTGTAGATGCAGATGCAGATGCAAGAAAAATATGATGCAGAATAATAATTTGAAAATAAACTTTGATATTTTTTGGAGATCATTGAGTTACAGGCTTGGGTTTGAGGATTTGAGAAGAAGAAGGGTAATTGAAGCTTTGAGGAGGCTTTGGGGACTGGTGATGCTAATCTTTGAGGGCGATCGGACTTGGAGAGGGATGATCGAAGCCTTGAGTTGTGGAAGATCGATGGAGCTTTGAGGGAATCCGACAGAGGCTTCGAGACTTTGTGAATCTTAAGAGGGCCGATTCTCTTGAAGGATGCTCTCACTCTCTAATTCTAAGTTTGGGTGAATTTTTCCAAGTATAATTCCAAGTCTTTTCTCCAAGTGGTTTGAGAAGAAAAGGAGTACCCTTTTATAGACTAAGGGAGTCCTTTTACATTTGAGTTTCACTTACATTTGCGGTGCATTTGAATGTCATTTATCACTATTCTAAATTAAATTTCATGTAACATAGTGTACATGAATTACATTTGAGGAGCATTGTAGGCGCCGAAATTTGGACTTGATCTTGGTCATTTATTTGAAATCTTCTAAGATCTTACCACGGCATTCCATGCGTCAAGGACACCGTTTTCCGCATTGGTTTGATCTAGGTGGGAAAATCATATGTGGATGGGCCTAATTTTTGGCTTTACTATCCTTTAACGTGGGATAGTAACAGTACCACCTTTCCTTATAGAGGTTGTCCGTGGTTAGCTAACTAGATGTGTTAACGACCTCATCAGTCGGCCAATTTTATACCGTCTTGGTAGACGTTAAGGACCAAATTATTTCTTAGTCAAAGTTCTTGAGGCAGTTCTTCTGGAGCGTCAAACTACTGGTTTGAATTTGGTAGATGATGAAGCCTTGGAGCTGGGAGGTTCATCATCAGAGGGATTTTGGGCCATCTGTTGAGTATAGCAATGGGCTGCCATGGAACTTTTGATAGAGCTGAGGCTGTAGGCTCCATCGCTGGATTCATCACCTGAATCAGAGCCAAGTTTCGCAAGGCGAGCCAGAAGTGCCTCTTTCTCACTTTTGATGCTTGACTTTGAAGAGACCGGAAGGGCTAGGACTGGTTTCAAGCTAGTAAGGCTTTAGATGAGGGTTGTTTTGTCACATTTTGAGGTGTCACAGTTATCCCACCACCTAACATGAAAAACGTGGGAGAGAACTAGGGCGACCCAATCTTCAATTTGGAAATTTATGATCTCATAATCCCAGAAGAAGATCCAGGCTAAGCGGCAGTGGAGAAAGAATTGCAGGAGATCAGGTTGGTGAGTTTGTGATTGGGGAGTGTTGGGAGAAATTTTAGAGTGGTTCGTGTAATTGAGAGGGGAGGATATCCGCCATGGGGCCATATTGATCCCACCATCGTGCGAACCAGAGGGGAGTTTGGTTGTTAAATTTATAATCAAAACAAAAAAACCAAGAGCATCGGTTAATCTTGTTTTGAAATAGGAAAGCTTTGTACCAAGCCTCCTAATAGTCATAATAAGTATAACCTGCAGGAGTATGGGTGTTTGAGAAGTTCTTTGATGTAAGGGGGTGGTTATTCCAATCTTTGAGGGAAAGAATTTTGTAGATGGTTACAGTTGTATGTGTAACCAATGAAGGGTCATTCTTGTCAAAATTTAGTTTAAGTCTGACAGAGTCAGTATCTACAAGGATGTACTCATAGAATTCTTGGATTTTTGCTGCTGAGGGGGAATAAAAATGCCACCCTAGGAAGAAGATTCTTTGGGCAATGTTGAGGGGGGAGTCAACATAATTCAGGAGGACATCTTCGATGGTGAAGAGGTCTTCTTTGAGAGGTTTTTCAAAATATTGGTTTTTGATCTTTTTGTGGGTGGTTTGAAGTGGCTTTGCTTGGGTGGTTTGGAGGCTAGAACTAGCTTTGTTTGTTGGAGCCGTTAAAAGAATGACGGCATGGGAATAAGGGAGGTTTGAGGAAGCCAAGTGAGGTCTTTGGGTAATGGATTGATTTGAGGGGGCAGAGGTGCCATAGCTATTTTTTGAACGGACCAGGGAATTTGAGGCTATGGATTCTTTAGGGGGAGCCATTTTGAGTAGGTTGATTTTGGAAGTTTGACCATGTAGGAATTCACGGGTAAGGAAGTCAGGGATGGAAATTGATTCTCCTTTAATATATTCAATTTGAAATTCAAAAATAGAAAGTAAAGCTTACCACCGGGAAAAAATTTGTTTGGAAGCAAGGTTGGAAACATCAGTTTGTAAAACAAACTTTGCAGCGATACTGTCAACGGGCACTAAGAATGGTTTGTTTAATAATGTATTTTAAAACTTTTGAATGCAAAGAACTATGGATAAAATTTCTTTTTTGATAGTGCTATAATTCTTCTGGGCAGAGTTCCAGAGACCAGAAGTAAATTGGACTAATTGTTCTTTGTTATTATCAAGGAGTCTTTGTTTGAGGATTCCACCATATCCAATATCGGAGGCATCAGTTTCAACTACTTTAAATGCCTTAGCATTAGGGATAAATAGATAGGGAATTTCTTTGAGCAAATTCTTGATGGTTTAGACAGCCTTAGTTTGGGTGGAGGACCAAGGGGTTGGGTTTTTCTTGAGCCAGAGATATAATGGTTCTGTAATTTTGCTTATTTGGGGAAGAAAATCACAAACATAATTTATACTTTTCAAGAATCTTTGTAGTTGGATTTTGTCTATAATTTGGTCGGGGAATTTGTCACCAAAAGAAAGGGCATGATCAATAGGGGTTAAGGTACCCTTTCAGATCAAGTGTCCAAGAAAATGGACTTTGGTGAGAAAAAATTCCATTTTTCATTTTGAAAGGACGAGGCCATTTGGTTTAATGATTTGATAAAATAGGTAGAGGTGTTTGAAGTGTTGTTCAATTGAATCTGAATAAACTAGAACGTCATCGATATAGACAATTGTAAATTGCCCATATGGATTAAAAATGTAGTTCATAATTTTTTGAAATTCACTAGGAGCATTTTTTAGGCCGAATGGCATGATGTTCCATTCATAGAGGCCAAAGGGGGTAGTAAAAGCAGTTTTATAACGGTCTTTTTCATGAATCTAGATCTGCCAAAATCTTGATTTCATGTCAAATTTGGAGAAGATTTTTACCTGGTAAATTCTTTGTAAAAGGTCTTTTTGAAGGGCATCGTTGAGAGGTTTATAATTAACAACCAACCTAGGGGTGCCTCTTTCAATTTCAGAAGCTTTGTTAACATAAAAAGCAGTACAACTCCAGGGAGAAGTACTATGGCAAATAAGATTTTTGGCCAGAAGGTCATTAATTTCAGATTTGCTAGTTTCTAAGAGAGTTTGGTTCATTTGAGCGGGTCGTGCTTTGGTAGGGATTTAAAGGTCAGTAAAGTCTTTGGCGTATGATAGGAAAACCATGTGTTTTTTACGACGCCAAAAGGCATCAGGAACCTCAGAGCAAAGATTATGCTCAAATTTTGAACGAAGTTGATTTATTTTTTGGATAGTTTTGGAATGAGATAATTGATTAAGAATTCGTTGATGGGCGAGTTCAATTTGAAGAAAATTTAGTTGCTTATTTTTGGCTGTCATTTGGGAAATAGGAGTTTGGGCATGTAAAAATGGGAAAATAATTTTTTGTCCTTGAAATTTTGTGGTTATAGAATCTTGGGTGATCTTGAAAGGTTTTATCATACCAAGGAATGGCTAACCTACGATAATAGTTTGGTCAAGATCTTTGGCAAGGAGAAAGGTTTGTGGAAGACAAAATCCTTTGTAACAAATGTGGGTATTTGATAATTTGTATTGGACATTCAACCCAGACCCATTTACGGTAGTAAGCCGTTGAGTAGTATGTTCATAGTACTGGGTTGGAATGACACCTTCGTTGATACAGTTGAGTTGGGCACCTGAGTCAACAAGGACAATGGTAGAAAGTTTGAAGGAGGCATTAACCACAAGAGTAATGTGGATATACCAATTTTGACTGGAAATAGTATTAACAAAACTAGAAGATGGTTCTTGATTTGAAAAGGGATTTGTAAATGGTTCTGATAGAATAGGCTCAGTGTTTATGGAAGAGACTTGTTGATTTGAGATTTGTGACCGGAGAGATAATTGTTGTTTAATGGTTTTGATTTCATACTACAGTGTTGCATTAGTAGTTTCAAGAGTTTTGATTCTGGTAGAATGATCAAGAACTGAAGGGGTTTGTGTTTTTTCAAATTTGTGAAGTATAGTTTGTAAATTGTAAGGTGGAATAGAAGTTTGAGCCTTGATATATTTGCTTAAGGTGTTCAAGACAGGCATTTTTTTGTTTGCGGTTTGTTAAATTATCAATATATTCAAAAATATTTATTTGAGGAGATGTTCGCAACATACGGACAGATTTGGAAGTACAATCTTCATAACTTAAACCAATAATGTAAAAATCACAAGCACAAGCTTGGAAGTTGTCATTATCGATAGAGCTGGAGACAGAATGCTCAGAAGCATTAACTTGGTTTAGTTTGTGATCTTGCTCATCAGAAGATGAGAAAGAAGTGGTGTCTTGGAGAATGGCTAAAATTTGAGACTTATCTTGTTCAGAAATTTGTAAAGAATTTATTCTTTTGGAGACACGGTAGTATTTGGTGATGTGGCTAGGTTTTCCACACTTAAAGCATCCTTGGGAAGTTTGGTTTGGATTTTTAGGTGCCTTGAAAGGCTTTCGGTACTTGTTATGCTTCGGTTTGGAAGGGGATTTTTGGTAAAATTCAGGAGTAGTGAAAGGTTTGTGAGAAGCATAATGTTTTGATTTGTGAAATTTTTTATAGAATTTTTGAGAGGATTTATGTTTTGTTGGAGGTCTAAGGGGAGCAAAACCAAATTGTTCGCAAAATCCTCCTAATTCTCGTTTGTAAAATTTGTTTTCTTTGTTAATTTGCTTTCGTAACCTAATGTCAATACACAAGGCTAATCCTTCTTCATGAATCAGATTAATAATTTGACCATAGGTCGTTTGATCGTATGGGATAATCCCGTCATTTTCTTTACGAAGACGTTGTTTGATTTTCTCAGAAAACAGAGTTGGAAGACCTGTGAGAAATTTTTCTTTCCAAGAGGGAAGGTTGGCGTCAGGCCTGGTTAGGACTTTGGTAAGAAAAATGTCTTTGTACTATTTGAAGTCATATAATTTCTTACACCTAAGGTTTGAAAGTTGTTCAGTGTTACGGTCTTTGAGACGAGAAGGGTTCCCTAAGAAATAATTTGCGATGCTGAAAATAAGGGTATTAACAAAATCTTTGATAGGGTCGCCTTCGACGTCGTGAAGGGGAGTTCCTTCAGGGGTGTTTAGATGGTAGTTAAGATTTCAGTATTTTGGTTATCTGTGAGAACATAATCCCACCAACCTTTAAGCTGGCCTGTAAAGCCAGAAATGAGTAAAGTAGCAACAGCACTATCAACCATATTTTTGATACGGTGAGCGTTGCTAACCATAGTCATTTCCTGGAGTTTGTTCATGAGATTATATTCGGAAATATCATCTATAATCCATTTATAGATAATGCCACTTTGGTAAGAAGCCTGAGGAGCAGTTCCTCTTGCTTCGATTTGGAGGTCTGGGAAGACCGGTTGTTGGGTTGAGCTTTGTCCGATTTGATTAACCTAGGGGATCTCCAAGTCAGAGCTAGATGTGTAACTCGAGGAATTATTTGTAAGAGTGATAACTCGACGATTAGCAGATTCGGCAGTTGATTGATTTGGAGTTGGTGTGTCGGGAGCTTCTAAAGTTGCCAGATGATGGTTAATTTGATCAAGTAAAAATGATTTATTAATTTGGCCTTGTTGTTTTTGTGGTATGATGTAAGGTTTGAAAAGAGGGGTTGAAGGGGGAAGAGGAGTTGGTGATAATGAAGATACGGGTTTTGGCTGAACAAGGCATTCAACTCGGGAGAGTTGGTCACCTAAAGTTTGAAGACTTAAGTTTGTAAAATTTGATTGTTCAATTAATTTTCTGTCTGGATCCATTTGTTTGGCTGTTTTGAAAGGAAATACCGTAATTTCTATATTTTTAAATTTATGTTTGATGCTATCGATCGGGGGATGGATAGCAGAGGTTGTTGGACCAGCACTCAGGGTCTAGGTTTTATGTGAAGCTGTTTGAGTGAAGATTTGGTTATGCCAAGGGTAGTCTATGTTGTTATCCTGGGCATAAATATCAAAATAAATAAAGAAGAAAATGTTTGTTTTGAGTTATGTCAAGAGGGTATACCAATTTGTCCGGATTTGTGCTTGTTGATTTAAATCAAAGGTTGAGAAAAACTAGTTCCACTTTTGGGTATTTTTTAGAGATTCAAAATCCGCTCTGAGTAAAGGTTCATCAATTTGGAATTCGTTGTTAATTTGAAGCATACTAACAGCCAGATCAGAAGAAGGAGGAGCTACTTCTGATAAGGTCGGAGATTGTGGATGATTTTGTTCTGGTTGGATAATATCTGGTACAGAGGACGAATTTTCGTAGGTACCATGAATAACGTTTTGTCTGTAGTTTAAACCGGAAAGGTTTAGAGGAGTTCTCGGGGGAGAACTAAAGGGAAAACAGTTTGAAGAAGTTGATGCACTGAAGCATGACTTCCGGGAACTTTGGTAGACATTTGGTGGTATTTGTCAGTTAAACCGAAGAGTAACTAGGCCATCTAAGTCTTGCGAGATGGGATGGATGTTGGTATTTGAAATTTGGGGTTGAGGGGTAGTCGTTTGCAGTTGCCACTCAGCAAGGAAAGAAATATCTTTCTACTGAACAAGTTTTGAGTAAATAGTTTGACCTTGAATACAGTGAGTTTCAAGGTAAAGGGTAGAACCTTTGGGGGATTGTTTTAGAGCTCTGGTTTGACAGTTTTCATGGCTTTGAATTTTATGCGGTGGATGATAGAAATCGGAATCGATCCATTCATTATCTGATACCCGTGGATTTTGAGGTTAATTTTTAGAGAATGAAGAATATTTGGGTCTTTGAAGGCTATGGACATATTTGGATAAACATTGAAATGGACAGGACCATAGCAGAGGCTAGTTTCAATGGCTCCCAGAAGGGAACCATTGAAGTCAAGGAATCTTTGGTCACGCGAGGCCAAGAGCAGTGAAGTATTAAGGTCTTCACGGTATAAGGGTTTGATGGATACTTGTACTAAGCTAATATGGACATAATTAAATTTGTGAGATTTGAGGTCCTGGAGAGACCGAGGGTCGAAAAGGGTGATTTCATGGGTATTTTGAGTGAAATTTATAGTTTGTTTGACCGTTTTGATTGTTTCAAAATGGGTATGCAAGTCATTTTGATCGACTTCTCTTTGTGAGATTTTTATGACGGACCAATTTTGAAGTCTTTGATCTAATTCAGTAATTTTTTCATCATAATTGAGCACATTAGAACTTGTGCTCGCCTCACTAGCCGATCTCATCGACGTGGAGTGGAAAAGACGATTCATAGTCTCCGAGTCTTAAACTTAAGGTAACATCCCAGATCTAGTTATGCAAAGGGTATAACCAACATAAGTTGGGCACAATCGTGGTCTTATACTCTTTTGCCACTCCTCCCAACAATCCAAAGGTACATACACCGGTGCAAAACAAGAAATAAAATGGAAACACAAAAGAAAAGAGTGATCGAAAAAACAAAAAACCGAATTCACCAACATCGTGGCTTTGATACCATATATTACACGATTGATCTACACCAAAATTCAGGGAAATAGGGTTCTCCTAGCTCTGTATGGTGAGAAGAACGAGATAGGTGTAATACTGTACTTCGATCCGACAAGGAGATGAAAAACAGGATAGATGCAATACCGTACCTAGATCTAATTCGTGCAAAACTAAAATCAACAAATGAATGAAACAAGACCAATAACTCAAAATTAAGAAATAAATAAGAGCTGCTTAACGTACCTAGATCTAATTCGTGCAATATCGTATAAAAAATACAACTGATAGTGCTATTGCTACTTTACTCATTTCTGGCTTTACAGGTCAGCTTAAAGGTTGGTGGGATTATGTTCTCACAGATAACCAAAAAACTGAAATCTTAACTGCCATCCAAACTAACCCTGAAGGAACTCCCCTTCTCGACGCCGAAGGAGACCCTATTGAAGATGCTGTTAATACCCTTATTTTCAGTATCGTAAATTATTTCTTAGGGAACCCTTCTCGTCTCAAAGACCGTACCACTGAACAACTTTCAAACCTTAGGTGTAAGAAATTACATGACTTCAAATGGTACAAAGACACTTTTCTTACCAAAGTCCTAACCAGACCTGATGCCAACCTTCCCTGTTGGAAAGAAAAATTTCTCACAGGTCTTCCAACTATTTTTTCTGAGAAAATCAAACAACGTCTTCGCAAAGAAAATGATGGGATTATCCCATGCGATCAAATGACCTATGGTCAAATTATTAATCTGATTCATGAAGAAGCATTAGCCTTGTGTACTGACATTAGGTTACAAAAGCAAATTAATAAAGAAAACAAATTTTACAAACGAGAATTAGGAGGATTTTGCGAACAATTTGGTTTTGCTCCCCTTAGACCTCCAACAAAACATAAATCCTCTCGAAAATTCTATAAAAAATTTCACAAATCAAAACATTATGCTTCTCACAAACCTTTCACTACTCCTGAATTTTACCAAAAATCCCCTTCCAAGCCGAAGCATAACAAGGACCAAAAGCCTTTCGAGGCACCTAAAAATCCAAATCAAACTTCCCAAGGATGCTTTAAGTGCGGCAAACCTGGCCACATCACCAAATCCTGCTGCATCTCCAAAAGAATAAATTCTTTACAAATTTCTGAACAAGATAAGTCTCAAATTTTAGTCATTCTCCAAGACACCTCTTCTTCCTCATCTTCAGATGATCAAGATCACAAACTAAACCAAGTTAATGCCTTTGAGCATTCTGTCTCCAGCTCTACCGATAATGACAACTTCCAAGCTTGTGCTTGTGATTTTTACATTATTAGTTTAAGTTGTGAAGACTGTGTTTCTAAATCTGTTCGTATGTTATGAACATCTCCTAAAACAAATATTTTTAGATATATTGATAATTTAACAGAACCCGAACAAAAAAAGGCTTGTCTCGAACACCTTAAACAAAATATCAAGGCTCAAACTTCTATCCAACCTTACAATTTACAAACTATACTTCAAAAATTTGAAAAAACACAAGCCCCTTCAGTTCTTGATCATTATACCATAATCAAAACTCTTAAAACTACTACTGTAACACTGCAGTATGAAATCAAAACCATTAAACAACAATTATCTCTCCTGTCACAAATCTCAAATCAACAAGTCTCTTCCCCAAACGCTGAGCCTGTTCTAATAAAACCATTTATAAATCCCTTTTAAATTAGGAACCATCTTCTGGTTTTGTTAATATTATTTCCAGTCTAAATTTGTATATCCACATTACTCTTGTGGTTAATGCCTCATTTAAACTTTCTACCATTGCCCTTGTTGACTCAGGTGCCCAACTCAACTTTATCAACGACGGTCATTCCAACCCAGTACTATGAATGTACTACCCAACGGCTTACTATTGCAAATGGGTCTGGGTTGAATGTCCAATACAAATTATCAAATACCCACATTTGTTACAAAGGATTTTGTCTTCCGTAAACCTTTCTCCTTCCAAAGATCATGACCAAACTATTATACTAGGTCAGCCATTCCTTGGTATGATAAACCCTTTCATCATACTTGGTATTATAATAGTATGATAAAACCTTTCATCATACTCTCACCTTCGATCGTCCCTCTCCAAGTATGATGAAAGGTTTTATCATACCAAGGAATGGTTGTCCTATTATAATAGGTCAGCCAAGATCTTTGGCAAGAAGAAAGGTTTGTGGAAGACAAAATTCTTTGTAATAAATGTGGGTGTTTGATAATTTGTATTGGACATTCAACCTAGACCCATTTGCGGTAGTAATCCGTTGGGTAGTACGTTCATAGTACTGGGTTGGAATGACACCTTCATTGATACAGTTGAGTTAGGCACCTGAGTCAACAAGGGGCAATGGTTGAAAGTTTGAAGGAGGCATTAACCACAAGAGTAATGTGGATATACCAATTTTGACTGGAAATAGTATTAACAAAACCAGAAGATGGTTCCTAATTTGAAAAGGGATTTGTAAATGGTTCTGTTAGAATAGGCTCAGTGTTTGGGGAAGAGACTTGTTGATTTGAGATTTGTGACAAGAGAGATAATTGTTGTTTAATGGTTTTGATTTCATACTGCAGTGTTGCAGTAGTAGTTTCAAGAGTTTTGATTCTGGTAGAATGATCAAGAACTGAAGGGGTTTGTGTTTTTTCAAATTTGTGAAGTATAGTTTGTACATTGTAAGGTTGGATAGAAGTTTGAGCCTTGATATTTTGTTTAAGGTGTTCAAGACAGGCCTTTTTTTGTTCGGGGTCTGTTAAATTATCAATATATTCAAAAATATTTGTTTGTGGAGATGTTCGCAACATACGAATAGATTTGGAAGCACAGTCTTCACAACTTAAACCAATAATGCAAGAATCACAAGCACAAGCTTAGAATTTGTCATTATCGGTAGAGCTGGAGACAAAATGCTCAGAGGCATTAACTTGGTTTAGTTTGTGATCTTGCTCATCAGAAGATGAGGAAGAAGAGGTGTCTTGGAGAATGGCTAAAATTTGAGACTTATCTTGTTCAGAAATTTGTAAAGAATTTATTCTTTTGGAGACACGACAGTATTTGGCGATGTGGCCAGGATTGCCGCACTTAAAGCATCCTTAGGAAGTTTGGTTTGGATTTTTAGGTGCCTTGAAAGGCTTTTGGTACTTGTTATGCTTCGGTTTGGAAAGGGATTTTTGGTAAAATTCAGGAGTAGGGAAAGGTTTGTGAGAAGCATAATGTTTTGATTTGTGAAATTTTTTATAGAATTTTCGAGAGGATTTATGTTTTTTTGGAGGTCTAAGGGGTGCAAAACCAAATTGTTCACGCAAAATCCTCCTAATTCTCGTTTGTAAAATTTGTTTTCTTTGTTAATTTGCTTTCGTAACCTAATGTCAGTACATAAGGCTAATCCTTCTTCATGAATCAGATTAATAATTTGACCACGGGTCATTTGATCGTATGGGATAATCCCTTCATTTTCTTTGCGAAGACGTTGTTTGATTTTCTCAGAAAAAAGAGTTGGAAGATCTGTGAGAAATTTTTCTTTTCAACAGGGAATGTTAGCGTCAGGTCTGGTTAGGACTTTGGTAAGAAAAGTGTCTTTGTACCATTTGAAGTCATGTAATTTCTTACACCTAAGGTTTGAAAGTTGTTCAGCGGTACGATCTTTGAGACGAGAAGGGTTCCCTAAGAAATAATTTACGATACTGAAAATAAGGGTATTAACAACATCTTCAATAGGGTCGCCTTCGGCGTCTAGAAGGGGAGTTCCTTCAGGGGTAGTTTGGATGGCAGTTAAGATTTCAATTTTTTGGTTATCTGTGAGAACATAATCCCACCAACCTTTAAGCTGGCCTATAAAGCCAAAAATGAGTAAAGTAGCAATAGCACTATCAGCCGTATTTTTGATACGGTGAGCGTTGATCACCATAGTCATTTCTTGGAGTTTGTTCATGAGATTATGTATGGAAAGACCATCTATATTCCATTCATAGATGATGCCACTTTGGTAAGAAGCCTGAGGAGCAGTTCCTCTAGCTTTGATTTGGAGGTCTGGGAAGACCGAGTGTTGGGTTGAGCTTTGTCCGATTTGATTAACTTGGGGGATCTCCAAGTCAGAGCTAGATGAGTAACTCGAAGAATATTTTGTAAGAGTGCTAACCCGATGATTAGTAGATTCAGCAGTTGATTGATTTGGAGTTGGTGTGTCAGGAGCTTCTAAAGTTGCCAGACGATGGTTAATTTGATCAAGTAAAATTGATTTATTAAGTTGGCCTTGTTGTTTTTGTGGTATGATGTAAGGTTTGAAAAGAGGGGTTGAAGGGGGAAGAGGAGTTGGTGATAATGAAGATACAGGTTTTGGCTGAACAAGGCATTCAACTCGGGAGAGTTGGTCACTTAAAGTTTGAAGACTTAAGTTTGTAAAATTTGATTGTTCAATTAATTTTCTATATGGATCCGTTTGTTCAGCTGTTTTGAAAGGAGATGCCGTAATTTCTATATTTTTAAATTTATGTTGGATACTATCGATTAGAGGATGGATAGCAGAGGTTGTTGGACCAGCACTAAGGGTCCAGGTTTTGTGTGAAGCTGTTTGAGTGAAGATTTGATTATGCCAAGGGTAGTCTATGTTGTTATCCTGGGCATAAATAAAGAAGAAAATGTTTGTTTTGAGTTATGTCATAAGGGTATACCAATTTGTCTGGATTTGTGCTTGTTGATTTAAATCAAAGGTTGAGAAAAACCAGTTCTGCTTTTGGGTATTTTTTGGAGATTCAAAATCCGCTCTGAGTAAAGGTTTGTCAATTTGAAATTCATTGTTAATTTGAAGCATACTACAGAGATTGTGGACGATTTTGGTCTGGTTGGGAAATATATGGTACAGAGGATGAAGTTTTATAGGTACCATGAATAACGTTTTGTCCGGAGTTTAAACCGAAAAGGTTTGGAGGAGTTCTCAGGGGAGAACAAAAGGGAAAATAGTTTGAAGAAGTCGATGCATTGGAGCATGACTTCCAGGAACTTTGGTAGATATTTGGTGGTATTTGTCAGTTCAACCGAAGGGTAACTAGGCCATCTAAGTCTTGCGAGATGGACTGGATGTTGGTATTTGAGATTTGGGGTTGAGGGGCAGTCGTTTGTAGCTGCCACTCAGCACGGAAAGAAATATCTTTCTACTGAACAAGTTTTGGGTAAATAGTTTGACCTTGAATACAGTCAGTTTCAAGGTAAAGGGTAGAACCTTTGGGGGATTGTTTTAGAGCTCTGGTTTTGACACTCTTCATGGCTTTGAATTTTATGCGATGGATGATAGAAATCGGAATCGATCCATTTATCATCCGATACCCGTGGGTTTTGAGGTTAATTTTTAGGGAATGAAGAATATTTGGGTCTTCGAGGGCTATGGACATATTTGGATAAACATTGAAATGGACAGGGCCATTGCAAAGGCTAGTTTCAATGGCTCCCAGAAGGGAATCATTGAAGTCAAGGAATCTTTGGTCATGCAAGGCCAAGAGCAACGAAGTATTAAGGCCTTCGCGGTGTAAGAGTTTGATGGCTACTTGTACTAGGCCAATATGGACATAATTAAATTTGTGAGATTTGAGGTCCTGGAGAGACCGAGGGTCGAAAAGGGTGATTTCATGGGTATTTTGAGTGAAATTTATAGTTTTTTCGAACGTTTTGATTGTTTCAAAATGGGTATGCTAGTCATTTTGATAAACTTCTCTTTGTGAGATTTTTGGGACGGACCAATTTTGAAGTCTTTGACTTAATTCAGTAATTTATTCATCATAATTGAGCACATTGGAACTTGTGCTCCCCTCACTAGCCGATCTCATCGACATGGAGCAGGAGATACGATTCATAGTCTCTGAGTTTTAAACTTAGGGTAACATCCTAGATCTAGTTATGAGAAGGGTATCACCAACATAAGTTGGGCACAATCGTGGTCTTACACTCTTCTGCCACTCCTCCCAACAGTCCAAAGGTAAATAAAACCGGCACAAAACAAGAAATAAAATGGAAATACAAAAGAAAAGAGTGATCAGAAAAAACTAAAAACCGAATTCACCACCACCGTGGCTCTGATACCATATATATATATATATATATATATTTCTTCTTAGAATGCAAATCAAATATTTGAAATGTTGGATGAGGTATAAAATTTGGATGAGGTAAAAAATTTGTGGGCTAGTAATAGCATGATCCTTTCTCTCATGTCAAATTTCAACCTAAAAAGAGTTCGCTGAGTAAAAAAAATAAAGCTTTGAAAATTAAGGACTTCTGAATAGAATATGATAGTAGTTGGACAACCATATGCATGGATGTAAATACACAGGATGGATACAATATGCGAGAGGATACTGACTGAATTACTCTTTGAAATTTGGAATGTGGCTAATTCTAATAGTTTTTAGTCTCTAACAATAGTTAGAATTTCCACATCATCATTCCGTCCCTTCCTATTCCAATAATGTTGAAAGTTGACATGAGATACATTTGCGAACAAAATTACAACCCATCTGACATGTTACGTGGTAGGACCAAGGTCCACCTAGAGAACTCTCTCTAACAGGCCGCCTAGAAAGGTAAAATATAGTGTTAAAAGTTGTCCAGATTTATTTGGTTATGACATTCTTTCCTATATACCCACCAATGAGTGCATAACACTTGAAAATGTATATGAAGAAACCTACCATTTTCTTGGTATATCAGAACATTATATACTTGTGAGAACTAAGATCGGGAAAAAAATTTCCATCCTCTCGGTCCTCTCGGAGATAGAATATCTCACCCTCGGGGTTTCCATCCCTCTCTCCATTTCTTGGGGAGCAGTTTCTTCTTTATTTTCCCCCTCTCTTATTCCTTTTGAGGTTTACTAAAGATTTCTTTATGTCTTCTGTCTTCTAGATGACATGAAAGGGGATGGCAAAAACATGTTTTTTTGGTTGGAGGTTGCCACTTAGGATTTAGGGTATAAAATCCTATTGGTGTGCCCAATTCTGATCAAGGGATTGAGTTAGAGTAGGGAGCTGCATTCCTATGAAATGTTTGAACCCCAAATTTGACTTTATGTTCGGTTTGTTTCAGAGATGTGGATTGAGTTATAGTAGTGTGCGAAATCGTTATATCTCCAAATAGGGTTTTTCTTCCCTTAATTTTTATTATTAAATACATTATATTTAGGGATACTATGATTTAGCGATTTGATGGTTATTTTGCGATATAATAGTTTAGCGATCTAGTGATATGGAGATATAACGATTTAGCAATATGGTGCATTGGCGACGAATTAAGTGATATGGTGTGATTACGATTTGGTTGGAGATGGTAATGGATTTTTTTTCACTAGAAATTCAGATTGTATTAAAATCAGATAAAAAGTAACTTTACAAACTCATAATATATTCTACTTTAAATAGACAATTACACAGCCCCCACCTTCGGCAATGCCATCAGCGGGAGCTCCTCATAGCTAGCTAGAAAATTGAAACCTTGGTTTGGCCTCAGCGTCTCTTAGTAGCTCCTCCGTAATATGTCTGGGTACCGTCTCCAATCCAGCTGATCTTTGAGTTTTCGCTGCCTCCTTAGCTAAGAAATCAACTATTGGGTTTGCTTCCCTATAACAATTTGTTGTCTTCCATTCTATAACCTCTAAATAAGGCCATAGATTTACCCACTATTGAGCCACAAACCAGGGAACACACCTCTTCCGGAACACCATCCCTGCTGCCATTGAGTTTGATTCAATCTATAGAGCTTCCAACCCCATCTCTTTTGCATATTGGAGCCCTTTAATAATACTCCAAAACTCCGCCTCAAAGTTAGTACATATATGTAACTTCACCTTATAGTTAAAAACCATTCTCCCTTCATAGTTTCTGAAAATTCCACCTTCTCCTCCTCTTCTTGGGTATCCCTGTGATGCCCCATCGATATTCAATTTCAACCAATTCCCTTGAGGTTTACAACAGAACGCTTCCAACGGCGTCCTATCGCCACCAGTTGCTGTCCCTAGCTTAATCCTTCTGCATATCACTAGATCCTCCCCTTTTTTGACATGAATTTTCACCTCTGCACAGGAAAAACTGTGTTCCTGTCTAATTCCTTTGACAAGCAACTCAATAGTTCTTACTATCCCTTCTTGTCATCTCCCATTCCTTTCACTCCAAATCATATAAGCTGTGATCACCAGTCCCACCAACCATAGCTTTTTCAGTACCCATCCTCTCTTCTTATTCCTCCACCACTGCACCATACTTAGAGAACTTTCTGGACGCTACACCACCTAGAACCATTCCATCACCCTTTCCCATATTTCCACCAAAAACTTGCACTCAAGGAACATATGTTCCAAACTCTCCACCGCCTCCTCGCATAGATCACATCTGGACGCCATAAGTACTCCTTTCCCATGCACTGCCTCATCTGTAGGAAGCCTTCTCTGCACCCATTTCCATCCAAACATTGATATCCCTGGCCTTAGCAATTTGTTCCATATTACTAACACCCAAGGCACTTTGGGGTTCCATTTTCTTATTTCATCCTAAGCCGAGTTTACAGAGAAGGCCCCCATCGGTTCTAAACTCCATACGCATACATCCTTATCATGACAGTTAGTGTCCCATTCAAACTCAACCTCTAGAGTCATACTCACACTCAGCAACCTCTCCTACATTGTAGGTATTTTCAATGAGCACAAACTCTAGAGACTACTTGCAGTCCAAGACTACCTCATGAGACAGTAGAATTGGAATAGGACTCTCACATGTGATAATAGACTTTCTATCCATTACTCACATATGTTAACAGAGTCCTACCCTATTACTATTTGAGTTTGAGTCTCCCACATGTGATCATAGAGTTTGTCACAGCAGAGTTGGAATAGGACTCTCACATGTGATAATAGACTTTATATCTATTACTCACATATGTTAACAGAGTCCTACCCTATTACTATTAGAGTTTGAGTCTCCCACATGTGATCATAGAGTTTGTCTATAACTCAATAACTGTAATCTCTATATAAGAGAACCATTGTACACTCATTAAAGTTAATGCCAATAGACTATTTTCAACATGGTATCATGAGCCGCATAAAGCTCCACCGAGCACCTTCCTCATCCCCACGTTTTCCTCCCCTTCTCTTATTATATCTCCCCTCTTCAATAGCCTACGCCCCTCTCTTCTTTGCAACTTCTTTAAGAAAAAAAGAAAAGAAAGAGACCAACGTCCCTCTTAACCTATACTTTCTCCTACACCCCACTACCTCTCCAATAACCCATGCCTCCCCATCTTCCTCTCTTGCAAAAAAAAAAAAAAAAAAAGAGCAAACCAAAAGCCACCCACATCCCTTTTCTCTCTTCCAGTCTCCAAAAAAAAAAAATAAATAAATAAATAAATAAAAAACAAAGCAAGCCCAAAACCCCAACCCGCGTTTCTCCCCTTTTCCCCTCACATACCTTTTCTATACTCTAGTCCCTAATGAACCACCTCCCTCTTCTACCATGGCCGAACCATCCCCACCTCCCACATCCCTATCTGGTGCTCATCATATGATATCTCTAAAGCTCACATCTAAGAACTATGTTTATTGGCACACATAGGTCGTACCCTATCTCACTGGCCAATGCCTCTTCAACTATGTCACCAGTGACAATCGTTGCCCTCAAGACCCTATCAAAGCCAAGGCATGGCGTGAATAAGATGCTTTTATTATGAGCCTTCTCATCGCCTCTCTCTCTGAAGAGGCCTTTTCATTAGTAGTTGGACGGACCACTAGCAAAGAGATCTGGGATGCACTCTATGCTGCATTCAGTTCTCCGTCTACAACTAGAATTCTGTCTCTCAACGTCTCCCTTCAAAATTTGGTTCACAAACCGGATGAGACCATTACTCAGTTTCTCCATCGAGCCAAGCATCTCTCCGATGAGCTAACAGCTACAGGGAAGCCCCTCCCATCGGAAGACTTTAACATCCACATCTTCTGGGCCCTAAGCACTGAATATCAAGCCCTTGCCTCCATTATGATGGCACAAAAGGAGCCTATCTCCTACACCGACATGCATGGTCTCCTTATGATTCATGAGAACCTTCTCCACTCACGCCTTCCCATTGTTGATCCTGTCATTGATGCATCAGCCCATGTCACTCACCAAGGTCGTGGCCCTCCTTCCACTAGTGGTCGTGGTACAAGCTCCTCCTAAGGCCGTGGTCGTGGCTATGCTAGTGGATTTGGTCACTCTAATGCATTCACTCACAATCCATGCACAACCTGTGAATGCACTAATCATCAGACAGACACTTGCTACTACCACCCACAGGGACCTACCAGAGCCGCCATTCTACCTACCCCTCCCCATCCCTACAATCGGCCACCATTCCAACCCAATGCCTACCATACTACACCCTTCCCTACCCCTCAACCCCCTACCATCGCACCTCTACCCCATCACCCCACACCTCCACAATCCTTCACCACCTCTTGGAACCCTGATACTGGAGCCACCCACCATTCCACCCCTAACTTAACCCAATTCTCCACCTATGATCCATACACAAATAATAACCAACTTGTAGTTGGTAATGGTAAGGGCCTTCCTATATCTCACATAGGTACTGCTTCCATCTCTTCTCCCTCTCATTCCTTTTCTCTTTCTAATGTTTTACATGTTCCCACTCTCACTTGTTCTTTGTTATCTGTTTAGCAGTTTTGCCATGACAATAATGTTTACTTTGAGTTTCACTCTTCTTTTTTCTTTGTGAAGGATCTGAAGACCAATCAAACCCTCTTCACTGGACATAGTAAGCATGGTCTCTATTCCGTTCCAGCGTCCCCTTATGCCAATCTGGCCTCTGCCTCATCTTTTAGTCGCTGGCATCATCGTTTAGGGCACCCTCATGAACGTGTGCTTCGTCTTATGTTACCTGGTCATCAGCACGTGAAGTCTCATTTTTATTTTCTACTTGCCAAATGGGCAAAGCTAGAAGATTGTCACTACGTGAAACTAGTACTCGTAGTTCCTCTCCTTTGGATTTGGTTTTTAGTGATGTATGGGGCCCCCACCCCACAATTTCTTCAAATGGGAATCGTTATTTTGTTATATTTGTTGATGACCATATAAAATATATTTGGTTTATGCTTTAAAGTTGAAGTATGATGTTTACTTTGCCTTTCGTACTTTTTAGGCCTTGGTGGAACGTCAGTTCTCACTCCATCAAGGCCATTCAAACTGATTAGGGGGGAGAATTCCGTACTCTCCCATCTTACTTTGCCAAGTTGGGCATCCAACATAGGTTATCTTGCCCTTATACTCATGAGCAACAGGGAACAGTTGAACGTCGTAACAGGCACATTGCTGAAACTGGGATTACCCTATTATCCCATGTAGATGTTCCCCAGTCTTACTGAGATTATGCCTTTGAAATCCCAGTCTTTCTCATCAATCGCATGCCCTCCTCTGTCATAGGTAACAAATCCCCCCAGCAGTTAGTTACAGGCAATTCTCCAGACTACTCTTTTTTAAAAATCTTAGAATGCCTTTGTTATCCATGGCTCCGTCCTTACAATCATCACAAGGTTGAACCCCGTTCTACCTCATGTGTTTTCTTAGGATATAGCCCTTCCCATCATGGTTATCGTTGTATGGATCTCATCACCCGTTATATCTACATATCTCGCCATGTCAGATTTGACGAATCTTTTCCCATTTCACACTGCACCACCATCCTCCTCAACCCAACCCCCTCCTACTACCCCTCCCCCGTGGGGCATTGCACCTAACGTACCTACCCCTCAACCTCACCCTAGCCCTCCGCCTACCCTCTTAAACCCATCCATCCTTCTCCCTGCCACCCCAGAACCGCCCCTACCTGAACCACCCGAACCCATATCCCCTTCTTTCTCACCTCACCTAACCCTAACCGGCCCTAACCCTGACTCCTCTACCACCCCACCACGTCACACTAGAACCCTACACGATCTCTATGCTGACCCCCTGACCCTCTCTACCACCACCTCACCTTACCCGGCTGAACCTACATGCTTCTCTCAGGCCCACAAGGTTCCTCATTGGCGTTCTGCTATGTCTGATGAATTTAATGCTTTATTACGTAATGGTACATGGTCTCTTGTACCTTACAGGAAAACTATGGATCTGGTTGGCTGCAAGTGGGTGTACCGCATCAAACAGAAGGCAGATGGCTCCCTTGAGCGATATAAGGCCCGTTTAACCCTGTCATCATACCTACTACCATACGGTCCTCTCTTTGGCCATATCTAACGGCTGGGTTGTTCGTCAGCTTGATGTTTAGAATGCATTCTTGCATGGTATTCTATCTGAGGAAGTCTACATGGCTTAACCCCAGGGTTTTGAAGATGCCCTGCACCCTAATCATGTCTATCGCCTCCACAAGTCCCTCTATGGGCTCAAACAGGCTCCTAGGGTTTGGTTTCACAGGTTAATTGAGTTCCTCACTCGCTTCGATATTCAGTCATCCCAAACCGACACATCATTGTTTATCTACATGTAGGGCTCTGTTGTCACATATGTCCTTATCTACGTTGATGACATCTTGGTTATAGGGAACCAACCAACTCATGCTCAGACTCTCCTTCATCAGCTTGCTTCAGAATTCTCTATCAAGGATCTTGGTCATCTCAACTTTTTCTTTGGTATTGAAGCCCTATATCGGTATGATGGTGTCCTCCTCTCTCAACACCAGTACATCATTGATCTCCTCCAGAGGGCTGGTATGACTGACTGTAAGCCCGTCACTACTCCCATGGCCACCACCTTTGTAGCATCTTCCACAGGGGGTGTCCTTCTTTCTGACCCCACCAGGTATCACTCCATTGTCGGTGCTCTCCAATACATCACCCTCACAAGGCCTGATGTGGCTTATTCAGTGAACCGTGCCTGCCAGTTCATGTATGTCCCCTCCGAAGACCATTGGACACTAGTCAAACGGATTCTACACTATCTCCAAGGTACCAAGGATCATGGGTTGTTCATCTCCAAATCTAGTTCCCTCGAATTATAAGCATTCTCCAATGCTGACTGGGTTGGTGACAGTGTGGATCGCAAATCCATAGGAGGCTATGCCATCTATATGGATCCTAATCTGATCTCCTGGGCCTCTAAGAAGCAGAAGACAGTTGCACACTCCTCCGCCGAGTCTGAGTACAAAGCAGTGGCTGATGCCTGTGCCGAACTCACTTGGCTTCACTCTCTCTTTGAGGAATTAGGGATCCCTGTTCCCATTGCACCCATTCTTTGGTGTGACAACATTGTGGCCACTTACCTTTTAGTCAATCCGGTCTTTCATGCTCGTATCAAACATGTTGAAATTGACTTCCACTTCGTTCGTGATAAAGTCACCTCGAAGGACCTTCAAGTGCAGTTCATTTCAACACATGACCAGATAGCCGATATCCTTACCAAAGCTCTCAGCTCTACACGGTTCTCCTTTCTACAGGACAAGCTGCAGATTCGACCATTCAAATCCCCACCTTGAGGGGGTATATCAGTACAGTTAGCATCCCACTCGAACTTAACCTCTAGAGTCATACTCACACTCAACAACATCTCCTACATTATAGGCATTTTCAGTGAGCACAAACTCTAGAGACTACTTGCAGTCCAAGACTACCTCATAAGATAGCAAAGTTGGAATAGGACTCTCACATGTGATAATAGACTTTCTGTCCATTACTCACATATGTTAACAGAGTCCTACCCTATTACTATTTGAGTTTGAGCCTCCCACATGTGATCATAGAGTTTGTCTATAACTCAATAACTATAATCTCTATATAAGAGCACCATTGTACACTCATTAAAGTTAATGCCAATAGACTATTTCAACAATCCTCCACATCATGGTTTGGCAGCTTCACTTCCTTCACTCTTTCATCAATTTGCCTCAAAAGAGTGACTGCATCATAGGAAACTTCCACTCTCCGTTCTCAATCAGATCACCTGCTCGCATGTTTGCATTTTGAAACGACTCCTCACTCAGACCTGATAGTTCTTGGATAGAACTCAATCCTAGCCACTTGTCTCTCCAGAAAGCAACCTTCTACCCATTCCCAATCACCCATCTCTCATTCTTAGCAACAAATCCCCACATCCTTTTCACCCCTGGCCAAATCGATGAGCACTTATAGCCCTTTTTCAAGTATCCCTGCTTGGTCAGAAATCTAGCTCTGAGAAGTCTACTCATATTTGAATTATCATACTTCATCTTCCACACCATCTTGGCAAGCCAAGAGACGGTAATGGATTTCTTCCAATCTTTTATACAACAATACATATTAATATTGATCACGTACGGTATGGGTTCAAATATTGAAATTGTCAATATCAAATTAGCATCAGATTAGTATCATTAATGAATCAGATCAGCAACATAAAAGATTGGAAGGTCTCTATTAGAAGATAGAAAAGTCATCCTGAAAAGAGAGAAGAAAAAGGTCAAAGGCATTATTCTATAATCCATAGAAGAACCTTGAAGAGGCCATGCCCAAGGGAGGAGGTTGTGGAATTGAACCCTATTGTATGCCTACACATGTGAATAAATGTGTATAAAAATAGGTGACCATTGACCCTACTAACGCCTCTTAGGCTGGCCAATGTGGCGCTAAGGAGGAAATAAATAAATAGTCCTTGCCAGAACCTAACCCAAAAGAAGAGTGAGAGAAAGGAGGGTGCGATTAAGGCACGTTTGATAACATTTTCAGAAACATGTTTTTTCGTTTTCTGTGCTTAGAAACGGAAAAACACCCAAAAAACCTTTTGATAAACCTGTTTCGTTTCACTTACTTTCTAAAACATAAATAGAATTTTATACTTATTTCTGTATCTAGAAACGGGTTTGACGAAACAAGTCAGACTTGTTTTTCTGTTTCTTGCAACAACTTGTGAGCCAAAAAATCAATAGACACCCGATGAAAAGTTACATTTCCCAACTCAGCATTTACCTTACCTAGCGGCTTGCCAAAGTTTGAAAGTTCTCCAAGAAAATGAGAAGGAATACACCGATTTTTCGTTTTGCTGATGAAGCCTTAAGTTCACATCCCTCGATTTATTTGTGGATTTCTTTCAATTCTCTCCGGACCCTTCATTAATCGATTATATTGAATCATTGTTGGGGATTGAAGTTCGAATTCGCCATAAAAATACACACCAACCCAAGAATTCTACCCAATCCTATTCAATTTGAGAAAATATTTATCAAACATCAAAAAAATTGGTTTCTATTCTCAAAAACATAAAAAATCGTTTATACTATTTTTAGAGTCATAAACAGCAAAAACGATTGATGTCGGTGTCTACCAATCCGGTTGCCCCTTTTGCCACGCGTTAGCTAGTGAACACAAGGGCGGTAACTACCTAATGTCCTTGTGTTGATTACCGTCCTTGTGTTGGAAAGTTGGGACTGATTCAGATTCCAGATTCATCAAACACGTTGCACCACGTCCTTGACATCCATTGAAACGCGCATACCGACGTCACGCAGTGCGAAGTACCCATTCCGTCATCCGTGCGGGATGCACACGCGTAGTCCTTACGATATTATTTATTTATTATTTTCTTTCTCTACAAATCATTGAAAAGGTGTGAGAATGAAAGTATTGACTAACGTGTTTGGTCAAAAGAATAATCTAGATATGAACGTATTTACCAAAATACCCTTATTACATCCTCTTCTCATCCTGAAGCCATAATCTGAGAAGTTTCCGCTTATAGTTGTCCCATATAGGGACCCTGATTCCCTGAAACCTATATATATCTCAATTCCCCCCAACCTTCTCACCAACATAAGTTCGAACTTCACTTACAAATATCTCTAGTCTCTACTAATTCAACTTCCATAATTTTATTTCTCTCTCAATTCAAATCCAAGTTCACCCAAATTTCAAGCTTATAGAGATGATGAGGAAGGTGGAGAAGCGTTCTCTATCTGTCAATCCTGATTACAACCACCTCGAACGGTTGTTCCGGTACTTCGATGAGGACGGTGACGGCAAGATATCAGCGACGGAGTTACAAAGTTGTGTGAGGACTGTGGGCGGCGAGCTGTCGACTGAAGAGGCAGTGGCGGTGGTGGGATCGTCGGATTCCGATGGTGATGGGTTGCTTGGTTTGGATGATTTTGCAAGGTTGATGGAAGGGGATGGAGAGGAGGACTTGAGGGAGGCATTTGGGATGTATGCGATGGATGGGTGTGATTTTATAACTGCCAAGAGCTTGAAGAGGATGCTGAGTCGACTTGGTGAGTCGAGGACGATTCGGGAGTGTAAAGGCATGATTAGTGTCTACGATTTGAATGGGGATGGCGTACTTACCTTCGAGGAGTTTAGAGCTACGATGCGTTAATTAAATAAAAAGGCCACTCACTCCCTTCCTTCTGTTCTACATTTTTCTATGACGGAGTTTCCAAACCTAAATCCATTCCCTCTTCTTCTTCTTCCTTTAACTCTCATGGCCGCTGCCCCTTCATGCAAATTCCATCGCTGCCCACCACTAGCCGCCGCTGCTCTCCCTAGTGCGAGAACCACCTGCAATCTCCCCTCCCACCGAAAACCCTATCATAGTCTATTTGGGCCACTTGGTGGGGTAGGGGATCTCCAGATCCTTGATTGTGCGTTGAAGGAAAACTTCTTCTTTACTATGTAAATTGTTACTATGTAAATTGATTTTTTTTTTTTCTTATGAATTATTTATTCATTCTTTTAATAAATTCATTAAATAGTTGGATGACCTCATGATTTTTAGATTTTCAATGGTTAATGCAAGGCATTTCGTTTATTTAAGTTGCTCATTTAGTCGAGAGAGAGAGAGTGTGTTGGTCTTTCTAGAGGGTGATTTCCTTCTTCATCATCATTGTCTGGTTTCCTTCTTCTTCAAGTGCCTACATCTTTTAGTCTGGTGGTTTATTTTGTTGTTTTCATAGATTTTTGTGGAGGAATCTCAATCTACATATCATATATTTGCATCAATTGCTCCTCCACCACTATTTTATTTTTGCTATAACCCCGCAAAGTATATTTATAAAAAAAAAAAAAGTCAATGAAACATATATTAATAATGGGAAACGGCTTGGTATGCCTCTGGTATACTCAGATCTATGTCTATCTCTCTTTCTCTCTCCTCTTGGAAAAGTCTCTTATGCCTATCTCAAGTCCTATCCAAGTCCTCTTTTTGATTGAACCAATGGCTCCAAGAAAATCGGCGACATACCTAACCTCCTCCCATTAATAATAATAATAATAATAATAATAATAATAATAATAATAATAATAATAATAATAATAATAATAATAATAATAATAATAAATATCATTGTAGGGTTTTAATCTAGGCATCGATCCCTAGATCAATGACAAAAAATATCTTAAAAAACAGGACGTCATTCCATCTTTGACATTGCCATCAATAGAATAGACATCCTGATATCTACTAGAGCAATAAGCTCAATCAAATCTGTACAAGGGTCTACCTACAGCATCCCAACTCATATTTTCAACAATATAAATAGGTGGAGAGGACCAAATACTTGAGTTACGAGATGTTGCTGTTTTTTTTTGGCTAATGAGTCATTCACCATATTAACTTCTATGTAACAAACTAAGATCCTCCAAGCAATTCAACTGTGGAAAGAAAGAGTAGAATTTCCAGTGTTCCTCCACCACCTTTACTAGATCCACCAAGTGCTTCAAAGTGTAGAACGATAGTGAAGAGGTGGCTTTTGTAATTAACAAGCAAAAGAGGAACAAATATCTAAATGGGAAGCTGGCTAACACCTTGATTACCCAAATTATTATAGGTGAGGGTGTGGATGGGGGAAGAAGCCATATCTTATGACAAAAGCTTTGTTAGCGTGAAATACCAAGCATGGTGTTGAAGTTGTCGGATATTTTGATACTTTGATGTATGGTCATCAAACCCAATTTAATTATATTAAATTAATTAATTATAGTTGCATTATTTGCTCCTTGTAATTGTTATATTTTGTGCAATTGTCCATTTATACCGTTAGTTGTATTTAATTTTGGACATAATTTAGGCACTTTATTTTAGCATACTGTTTTGTATCATTCAATTAGATTAAAATATAAATGCATGCACAGATTGTGTTGAACAACGATCCACTAAGAATCTTGAATAATTAACTGTTGAGTTATTGATCACAATGAGAATCTCTTAAGTGTTTTCATGTTCGCAAATGCCTCCAAAAGGTATGCTAAAAATTTGAAAAAATTTCTGGCTACATTCCAAAGCTGCTCTGGTCAGTTCTTTAATTTAGAGAAGAGCAAATTATTTTTGGGAAAGATCCTCTCTGCCAGGAAGCAGTGGTTAGTAGAGGAATTATCCATCCCTACTTGTAATTTCCCACCAAGTATTTGGGATTGAAAATTTTCCGAGGCAGAGTGAAAAGGGACCCCCTTCTTCTGTTGATGGACAGAATTAAAGCCAAGCTTACGGGATGGAAAGGTAGGCTCCTATCTATGGCTAGCAGAGTGGAGTTAGTTAAATCTGTCATTTCAAAGATGCCTTTGCATAGTTTCTCTGTGTACTGGTGGCCATCTACTTTGATTAAATGTTTAGAAAAATGGATGAAGAACTTCATCTGGACGGGGGAGATTGATACTCCCAAATCCATCATGGTTAGATGAGACCAGGTTTGCAAACCTAAGAAGGAGGGAGGGCTCAGCTTGAGAAGACTTCGGGATGTGAACAAGGCTCTGCTTGCTAAATTAGCCTGAAAATTAAGCATGAAGATTCTCAGCTGAGCAGACTCATCAAAGCTAGATTTATTTCTGCTTCTGGTGTGATCAAGAAGGGTAACAAAAGATCCTCTATTTGGCTTGGGGTGAGGAAAATGTGGAACTTTGTGGTTGAGAATGAAAGGTGGTTTGTGGGTGATGATCGCAGCATTGATTTTTGGAGAAACAACTGGTGGGGTAATAATCTTATTTTGGATGTCTCTGGCCTACAGGAGGAGGTGTTTGCTAACCTCAACCACAGTTTTTTACTTTATTGAGAATGGCCAATGGGCGCTGCCTCAAGTTCACTCTGATCTGCTTAAGAATTTTTTTTACATCTATTAAGGCCATAAATTTGCCCTCTCATGACATGAAAGACCATTGCCTTTGGAGCCTGGATCCGATGGGTCTCTTCTTTGTCAAGACCTCTTGGGATGGTCTCAGATCTCGCTACCCTTCTGTATCTTGGGCGGGGCTGGTTTGGAATAAACTGCTCCCTCCAAGACTCTTTTTATTGGGCTAGCATTGGGGTCTTGGAAAACTTCCTACAAACGACATGATCAAGGCCAAAAGGATCCAATTCCCATCTAGGTGTGAGCTCTGTGGTTCGTCTTCTGAATCTTTCTCCCATCTTTTCTTTGAATGTGCTTTCTCTATAGGGATTTGGAATGCTGTCTCGAATTTATTTAACGTGGCCTGGGGCAGCAGTAGTTCAGCGCCCGAGCTTCTTGATTGGTGGAGAAATAAGGGGAAAGGGTGGCGTTTAAAACCTGCTTGGGAGATCAGTCTTTTCGTAACTATTGATGCTATTTGGTTTGAACGTAATCAAAGGCGCTTTGAGGGGATGCCTCGAAGTTAGCCTGGGATCCTTTGCACCATCAGGGGGGAAATTAGCTTCATCTGTTCTCAGATGAAAGTAATCCCCAAAACAACATTAGATTTGATTATTTGTCGTAAGCTTAATATAGCCTTATCATCTCAGATAGACCACTCAATCTTGGAGGTCCACTGGCACAAGCCTTTCCCTACCTAGGTTAAGCTCAATGTGGATGGATGCTCTCTTGGGAACCCGGATCGAGCAGGGGGTAGAGGAATTTTCAGAGACCATGATGGTAGAAAGCTTCTATGTTTCAAGTTCTACTTAGGTATCTCTTCCAACTTTTTGGTGGAGGTCTGGATCATTATTAAGGGGCTAAAACTTGCTCACGAGAGGAATATTAGACGCCTCTGGATTGAGTCAGACTCCTCTGTCCCTGTTTTCATTTTCCATAACAGACTAATCCCTTGGTCTGTTCTTCAGGAGTGGTCTCATCTATCAGATTTTCAGGACAATATTGAGTGGAAGATCTCCCACTGTTTTAGAGAAGCTAATCCAGTGGCGGATTTTTTGGCCAAGGATGCAGCAAAGTCTAGGATTGATAGTAATGATGTGCAGCTTCCTCCGCATGTTGCCTCAGAGTTGCAATACGAGATTGATGGGCGCCCTCGCTTTAGATTTTTAAACTATGTGAGATAGCGGTTATGAATCTCTACTAATGGCAATGCCGAAGGTGGAGACTCGCTTCCTGCTTTTGTACTTTATTTTTCTTTTTGCTATTAATATAATCTGACATTCTAGCAAAAAAAATGAGAATCTCTTATAGTATCTTTTTTGGACATGAGATTCAATGTTTGGGAAGGCACTACAACATACCTGGGCGGTTGATTTTTCTGCATGAGATATAAGAAAATTGTACTTTTGAATACCATCCAATGATATGAAAAAAAAATAAAAAATCCTAGGCTAGATTGTCATATCCTGACAAAAGAAATTAATCAATGACCACTTTCAATCAGCCTCACCACATCATTAAACAATATTGGATTTTGGACTCATGACATCCTTTACCCTCAACCAAACTGCACAGATTAATCAATAGTGGGTTTATATTTGGGGTTGCTAGGGCTCAAGTCCGACACGTTTATTAATCGGGCCAGTCCAGGTTAGGCTGTAAATGTGTCAAGTTCGATCGAGCCTACCAATGCGGGCTCAAAATTGACACTCCTATACGCCCTTATACACCCACCACCTACAACCCTCCACCCACTATATGTTAATTTTCATGTATTCCAAGGACTGTGAATGATACAACAGATACCTTGGCTAGAAGGGCTCAGTCTATTACGGATAGGACTATTTGGCCCAATTCTGATCATTGTTTCTTTGTATCAATGGTACAAGTCTCAATCGTGCAATCCGTCTTTTTGTTATCAATAGTTTCTTTAAAAAAAAAAAAGAATAACTACCCTACCCAAACAACTCTCTACCATACTTTAAATCACGTATACTAGGTACGTAATATGATATAGATCGATATTGCTCAAGGTATGGGTTCTGTCACTACAATTATTGATACCAAAGTAACATTAATACAAATCGATATTGATCAAGGTATAGGTTCTGATACAACAATTATCGATACCAAATTAATATCGTATGAGATCGGCATAGGAAAATTGGATGATAGAAAGTGAGGAATCGGTATTAGAAGAAAGAAAGTTGGTGGGAAAGGAAGAAAAGGTATTAAGAAACTGACTCCCAACTCCAAAGAGGTTGTTCAACTGACAAAGACCAACCGCTTGAGGCTGATCTGGATTTATAAAACACGTGGCACGACGTCCTTGACATCCATTGAAACACGCAAATAGAAGTCTAGAAATCACACAGTGGGAAGTACCCATTGTAATCCTTACGGCATGCAACGTGTCTTTTTCTTCTAATTTTTTTTTAGTTAGCTTTTTGTTTCTCTACCTAATCATTGAAAAAGTTTTGAAAATCAAAGTACTGGCTAGCGTGTTAGAAACTACTATTCCTATCTAGAGGTCATTATCTGACAAAAATAGGAGAAGTTTTCTCTTGCAAGTTGCAACTATTGCTATACGCGCAAAATCCAGTGGATAAGCAACTGTAATTAACCGCCACTGATTCCCAGAAACCTAGCGTACTATCTAGGAATTAGGAATGCTAGCGGCATTTTGACCGTAGGATTTGATCAACATGAATTGAACCGTTGGATGGAGAGAAGATAAACAAATTTTCAATGCACGATTGCAACACCTTTACTCTCTCTCTCTCTCTCTCCAGAAAAAAACATTCATTCACCGGCTCCAGCCGAAGAAAGCAAAGTGGTTGGCACTGCCGCTGTTGATGGACTGCAGCCGTTGCCGTTGCCGTTGCCGCTGTCGCTGCCGAAGTCGAAGAAAGCTCAGAGGGAGGGGGGAGAGAGAGAGGAACAGCAAAAACCAGAAAAAAGAAGAAGAAGAAGAAGAAGAAGAGAACTGAGCTCAACCTGGGCCTGTTCAGTGCTGAAACTCACATCGAACGCTGCCGTTGCCGACTTGTTCGGTGCTCTTTCTCTCTCTCTTTCGCTTCTCTCACCAAAGGGCCAAAGGAATAGGGATCTGCCACAGCCGCAGCCGCTGCCGTGGTCGAAGAAAGCTCAGAGGGAGGGAGAGAGAGAGAGGAACCACAGCCGTTGCCACAGCCGCAGCTGCTGCCGAGGTCGAAGAAAGCTTAGAGGGAGGGGGAGAGAGAGAGGAACTGCAGCCGCTGCCGCTGCCGCTGCCGAGGTCGAAGAAAGCTCAGAGGGAGGGGGAGAGAGAGAGAGGAACCGTAGCCACTGCTTGCCTAGGTC
>NC_056562.1:19215413-19273299 GCF_013358625.1 Macadamia integrifolia
AAAAAAAAAAAAGAGAGTACAACGCTGTCGGAGTCGAAGCTGGTGAGGAAAAGGGGAAGGAAGACTGTGAAGTGGTAGTATTGAGTAAGTTTTGTACGACGAAAATTACAAATGGATGAGATCTTTTATCTTTCATCTGACGGCCATTATTTGCTAGCATACCTAATTCCTAGGTACTGTGCTAGCATACCTATCCCTCTCCCTGACTATATATACATCAATCCCCCCCCTTCCCTCCACAATCCTTGTCTCCAACATATTCTCGAACGTGAGTGATCTTCCCTACCTATTCAAACATAAGTTTTCAATATTTAAAACTTAATTACAACGCCACTCCTTAGAGAATACCACTATTATAAGAACACTTCCTCTGTTTCACTAAATTAGATTCAGACTTCCTATCATCAGTCATTGCTAAGGAATATATCTTATATGCTGATGTCAGCTACTATATTTTATTTTAAATACCCAAATACCTTTACTAAATTTAAAGTACCTAAAATACCCAAACCCACACTTTTTCTTCCTTTCTTTGTTCCTTCCAATTCCAATTCCAAGCTTCCTTCAATCCACCATGGAATGGACCGAAGGCCGCACCATCGGCCGTGGTTCTTCCGCCACCATCTCCCTCGCTAAAACTCACAAGTCCAGTGAGGTTTTCAAATCTGTGGAGCATAACACATGAGAATGGTTGATTGATATACAATCTCTTCATGGAGTATATCTGTCACACCCCGTTCACATAGAACCGGACTGGTGATCGGGTTAACTCCGGTTAACCCAAACCTGCCAGGATCATCTGATACAGTATCCAACCACAGCATACACACAACTAAGATAATGTTCAACAGTTCAACGAAAGACTTAATTTACCTGTAAATATCCCCAATGTACTTGATACCCAAATTGTAGTACATAAATAAATACATGTGGGCCCGCAGGTATGATATTTACACAAAAGAATAACAATTCACGTATCTAGTACACAAAAGGGATCACCAAAAGAATCAAAAAGTAACCCTGCATGGAGTCACTGCTGTGGGCCCACAGCACAGCCCTCGCACGAGCAATCTGTGCCATGCTCATATTTCTCGGGGACCCACCAATCCTCTTCGGGGAATTCAACTGTGGGACCCGACCCTTGATCTTCAGGCTGGTGACCTGGAAAATCATCTAAAAGAGGTGCACACGTGGGATGAGCTCACTAGCTCAGTAAGTGAAAAGAAGGACCACACAACAGTCCACACAACAATCACAACCATATGCACTATATGCTGTGCAATTCATTTTAAATCACATCCACCTAAACAACATTACTAAGTCTTGGGTTTAGTGCTACTACAACCACAGTGCGCGTATACTCCGGGTACGAGCCACGAACTCCATCCCGTGATACGCCGATAGGGCCGGAGAAGGCCCACCGTGAGTACTCGAAAAAGTAAAGCATGCAACCACCGGCTCTCAACATAAAAGTAAATGACAGAAAATAAAGGTGCTGACTCCAGCAATTTAAAAGTAGTACGATTGGCCCTCTTGAATATACCATCGAGGTTACCGACTGTCCTAATGACCAGCCGGGCGTATGTCTAACTGCCACAGTGACCCGACAATCGCGACCACTGCTTCCCCCCAAATGGTAACCCAACATCTCAACCCCTGTTGGGAAGGGTCGTAGCACGGGAAGATGATAATCCTAAACCGCATGCTCCTATATGACATAGTACGATTGCATAGTGCCACCGCGTCCCATTCCAAGGGCCACCAATGCACTCGTTTCCAAGCTGACTACGGCATCTAGTCTATTAATGCATCATGCATAATGATGTCAACATTCATCACATAAGCACATCATCATTTGACATTGAGAAAATAAACACAACACACATGGCATAAAAACATGAGGATAGTTAAGCTACATATAAGTTGCATGATGACATGGCTAATCTAGATACGATTTAATGAATGCCAAACAAGCCTTAAAAAATGCCAAACAAGCTTAAAATAAGGCCAAAAGTCCTCTCCCCACTAACCTGTAGTGTACAAAGATTCATGCCCAGTACGGGTGAGATCCGGTGCGAGAAGCGTAAATTTTGGTGAACCTATCACAAGTGAATGGGATTAGCATTTCACCACTTTGGGGTCAACTCTAACAAGATTTGATGACAAAATCACGTTTAGAATCCTAAAAGAAGGTCATACGTCCGTTTTGGGTCCATTCGGACGTAAAAATCACATTGGGAGCCTCTCGGGTGGGTCGGACAGCCCACCTGTCTTCTCAGGTGGGAGGGTCGGCCCACCAGTCGGCCCATCGGTCCCGGCCCACCAGTCCTAGCTAAGGGCCTGCCCTCTCAGGCAGGTGCCCTCAGGCGGGCCGTTTGGCCCACCAGCCTTGGCCCACCGGTCTCGACGGAAAAATGTCATTTTCCTTGAAACCTTCCCCAACCTTTGGGGAAATCAAATGAGGCTTTTCCAAACCCATTTTCCACACATTCAAGGTCTCATAAGATGATTCTAACCTAGATCTAAGTTAGATTTAAGGATCGAGAAGCCATCTTACCTTCTTTGCTCAAGAACTCTTTCAAAACCCCAAAATCACTTCTTAACTCAAGAAATCACCAATGCTTCTCCAACCTTGTAAACACTTCTTCAAATCCTTCAAAATCAACACATAGACTATCTATCAAACCTTAGATTCATCATCTCAAGTGGGATTTACAAGATCTCAAGGAACTCTACCCAAATCAAGGGTTTCACTTGGGTTTGGTGAAAGTTTAAGAAACATAGTCTTTGCTCACCTCCAATTGTAGATCTCGTGTTGGGGATCACTCTTCCAGCATTGGAATGGGAAGATCAAACCTTGGCGCCGCTTAAATCCTTTCCTTCCTCCTCTTCCTTCCCCTTTCTTCTTCTACGTTCTCTTTTCTCCCTTCTTTTCTCTCTCCTCTTTAATCTTCTTACCAACTTCTAAATGTAATAAATGAGATATTGAAAAACACAAAATAATGCTATTTATACTTTCTTAAAACCACTAGTAACCACATGGGTGGGTCACTCAGGTGGGCGGATGCGCCCACCTGTGACCGCCCACCTGAGGCCCGAAAATTGGCCAACAAGTGGGATTTTGGTGGAATTCGACTCTCGGCATGAATCTCACTCTCGGCACAAGATATATTATACATATGCGCTTTAATATACGGCTACATACCAGCTTTATCCGTATATGGCATTATGATATGTGCATGTACACGGCTTGGGTATACCCGTCTCCTCTGGCACTGACTCGGATTTGTCTGGCCAACCTGTGTTCAAAATCACCCTTGCCATCATGGTCTATAAGGAAACCGCCTTAACCCTCTCCGGTTCGGGTCCTGCATGGTTAAACTGGGTCAACCGTGTAATTAGATCGGGTTTAAAAAATAGGGTATCACAATATCTCCGGTGGTCCCCTCACGGATGCTATTCGAGATCACGGTCAGAATTGTGACATTAAGGGTCAGAATGTTTTGATTGGAGAAGATGGTGCCAAGATTGCTGACTTCTGTTGCACGAGCTGGATCGATGAGGAGGCTCCGGCGATGCTGATTGCTGGAACCCCTGTTTTTATGGCACCTGATGTGGCTCAAGGGGATGAACAGAGTTTCCCTAATAAGACTTGATTTTGTCTTATCAGATTAAGGTCAAAATCAAAGTTTGTTTTTGTCAATTGAAAAGGAAGAACATTGAGAATCAGTACAAAAATAGGGAAAGGGGAAAGGTAGATTAGGGTTTGTACTTGTGTTCTTTGCACTGTAGATTGGATTCTCTACAGACATGGTGACGCAAATAATAAATCTCATATGACAATTTACTAAAACAATCAAAGAGAGAACAGGAGGTGACAAAGAATAGAGAGAGAAAGCCCAGAAAAAATTGGAAAAAGATGCGTAGTGGAGTGTAGTCGGTGGACTGCTGCTATATTCTCTCCTTTTATTGCATTGGGAGCTCAACGAGAATCTCAAAGAGAAGGTAGCTTGAGATCGATCGAGCGATCTCCCTCCCAAATCCTAAGCAGTAACATCTCGATTTCAATGTCTTTTTTTCCAGTGCCGCATACCTTGGCCTATTGGAGGCAGGGTGTGACAATCTTCCTTACCCGATTATCTATTGGAACTTCTGGTTATCCGTTAACCTCGCCATGGAAAATAATCCTTACAAGGGATAGTATTGGGAGGTTGTGATGCCATTGCAGTGTATTCCAATTGCTGATGAAGTCAATGCTCTATTCCTATTCTTGCGCTGGCTTCCACGTTGCAACTCATATTTGGTTAGTTGAGATCCCAGAAGCTTATCATATTGATTTCTGTAAACAAATCTCAAGGAAGTCTGGTTCAAGGTTTAAAAACAAGGGAACCAAAATATGCTTCTTGATTCTACTTGTCAATTCACTCTTTTCCTTTCCACTTCAACACAACACTTGCATTTGCTTTCAGATCTGAAGAAGGAGAGGAGAAGGAAGAGGGAGGATGAGAGGGGCGAATCAGAGGCGATGATAGAGATGAAGAATAAGGGTGAGGAGAAAGAAGAATGCTAATAAAAGGGAATAGAGTGGTAGAGAAAGTGGAGAAATAGAGTTACAATGAAGATGGGTGAAGGGGACATTTCTTCAAAAAACCATTTTTGACTAGTTTTTGTTTTTTGCTAAACTTCAGCAAAGAATATATTAGAATCAGAAAAATGATAGTTTACAAAGTAAGCCCTTTGAGATCCTACTCCACCTTTGGCATGGCCATCAGCAGAACAGGAAATCAAAGTAATTAGAAGAAGAGTTACATAAACCTGAATTGGGGCCTATGCTGGCCATCCCATTCAAGATTAGAAATAATAAAAGCTGGAGCTACATCCTTGGTATTTGAACTTCTTGGGGTAGTGGCATGCTTCGCCAGCCTATCCGCCACTGCAGTTATCTCGCGGAAACAATTGGAGATCGTCCATAGAAAAGAATCCGAGTATCCCTTATGAAACCACCACTTTTGCAGAAAGTACCATAGAATATTTTGCCCTTTAACACAAGACACCACTACTTGGGAGTCACATTCAATCCATGAATTAGTCACTACTTTTGTCGTTGCCCAATTGATGCCATGGAAGAAAGTTGCAATCTCTGCCATGAAATTGGTTCCAACTCCTTCGTATTTGGCATAGCAGCCCAAATTTTCCCATTCTCACATCTAAATATGACTCCAGCTCCAGGGCAACTTGGATTCCCCAAAGAACATCCATCAATATTCAATTTATAATATCCACTTTGAGGCATGTTCCAATTGACCTCCTTAAAAACCAATCATCACGTGGCTTTGCTATTTGTAACTTTAGCTTCTTCGCAATAGGTAAATCTGCCATGGAATTGATCTGTGAAGGAACTCAAAATGAGAAATCGCTGATGTCCTTCAAAACATACTGCAATACATGGCTTGCTGGCTTGAGCTGGTTTTGAAATCTTCTTCTATTCCTTTTTGCCCAAATTTGAAATGGGATAATAATGGCCAGGGGTAACTAGCTCTTACTACAATGAACAATTTTATATTTTCTTCTCCACCATGAGAAAATATTTTCGATAGAAGGAAAACCGATCCACCTTTCATCAAAAGAATCTAGCAAAAGAGACCACAATGTGACTGAAAACTCACAGTCTAGGAACAAATGCTTTAGTGTTTCTTCATTTTTCCCATATAAATTACTCATTGACGCCAAGGAAACTAATTTCTTTGATATCATGTCATTTGTAAGTAAGCTGCAGTGAATCAGCTGCCACCCAAAGATTGAAAATCTCGGGTGAAAACCCTTCAACCAACCAAGCCTCCACCACTCCTTTACTGGATTTTTTTTTCTTAATTTTTCCCAAGCAGAAAAGACAGAGAATCTTCCCGATTCACTTAAGGACCAGATTCTTGTATCATTTACAGCAATAGAAGGCAAGGGAATCAATGAGATCCAGTTACACAAGTCTTGAAGAGATGAGGATTGGATAGTAGGAAAATTCTAATTTCCTTCAGTTATAAAATCTGAAACTTTAACCGGTAGACTCCATTGAATTTGCTGAGAGCTTGTAATATCATCATAGAGCCTTGTGGCACTCATTTAACGATCATACCAGAAGCTTAATGAAGAACCATCACCTACGATCCACCTTTCAGACTCACAAACAATCCCCATACTTTACGCAGACCCGAGATTATTGAAGAAGGAGCGTACCTTTTAAGTCTTCCATCTACAGACATAAATGTAATACCCTGGTAATTTTGAGGATGAAATTTGTTGCTAGGAGTGGAGATTGTAATACCTTGGAAAATTTTGAGGACAAAATTTGTTGTTAGGTGGGGAGATTGTAATACCCTGAAATCTGATTAGGGGTATTTTCATCTTTTGACCTTTGTAGGGTCAAGGTGACTTAAAGTGGGGATACCAGACCATTGAGGGTGCATCAGTCTTTGGTAAGTGTTAATAATCATCAATTAGACGTAACTACACTTTAGAATAATTTTAGGGTTTTTTCCATTGAACACTAATTTACCATTTTGCCACTAGATCATAATTTGAATTTTTTTTTTTAATTATATGATTTTAATGTCAACCCTAAATTTACATATTAACTTATTATCCACATGGATAATTAGATAACAAGTGGAAAAGGCTTAATTAACTAACAACCATAACTAACAAATTACTGCTAATTAATAATTAATAAATGAAGGCTTCCCTACTAAAGTTCGGGCATTATTTTTGAAATTTAGAAAGACTTGAGCATAAAATAAGTAAGATAAGGTAGGAAAAGTGAGAGAAAGAGTTGGAAATCAATTGTGCCAAGAATAGAGGAAGAGAGAGAGTTGGAGATGAAGTAGGAAAGGTAGAGATAGAGTTGGAGATGATTTAAGGAGGGAAAATAGAAGCCAAAACATGGCTCTATTGCCTCTCACCCTCTATTTAAAGAAAAAAAAAAAAAAAAAAAGATATTGTTGAGAAGAAAGAGGAGAAAGAAGAAGAAAAATGAGAAAAGAAATCAAGATTTCGAATGATTTTCAAGGTAAGAGTTCTTAGCATAATTTAATTACTTTCTTATGTTCTACTTGGGGGATTAATCATGACTTAAAGGTTTGGGATTTTGGATTATGGGTTTGAGGAGAGAGAAACTAAGATTTTATATGTTAACAGTATTTTCTGGGTCAGACAGAACAGTAGTCCAAGATTGTTCATATTATTGAAAATAATTTTGCATTGTTTTATGATATGAAATAAGTATTGGGAGTACATACATATATTTAAATGATCTCCTAAAATTTTTATTAAATTTGGAGTTGATTTGATACACCGAAAAGTCATGTATTCAAATAGGTCACTGTCAGGGCGTTTTTTGTACCCGAGAATGGGGGTAGTGAAGGAGGAATATAGATTTCAAATTTTAGTCTGATTTTTTTACCGTAAGAAGATTCATGAATCTTATAAATTCCTGAAAAAATTGGAAGTAATTTGAGTTCGAAAAAGTGGGTTAATGAGTTTTTCAAATTTATTTATCAAAATCTGTTATAGTCTCATGAAGACCATTTTTTAGGGGGATTGATACCTAATCTAAGAAGGTTATTTTGGTATGATTTTGGTATGAGAATTATATATATGAGTTAGGTTTCATTAGGATCTAATTTCAACTTATTTTGAGTTTCAGAGATATTTATTTTTTATTTTTCTATGGCAGTAGACAGAATAAGTTGAGGTAGAATTTTGGGAATGACATCAAGGTAAGTGGAACCTCTACCCTAACTTGCTTATTTTTATAAGTGTTATCCAAAACAAAATTTCATGAACACTAGATCTATTATAAACTTGGATTTTGTGATGTTTTGTCGTTAAAAATATGATTTTAGAAACATAATGTTATGTACATGAGAGAATGGGAAAAGAAATTAAATTATGTTCCTTGATTTTGCGTTATATGTACATAGCACAATTTTCTAAATGGAGCATTAATTTTTTTTAGCTAAATTAAGACTTTATTGAATAAAAAGAAAAAAAAATCACCACGTACAAGAACAGAAACATTTATGGCAGAGACCAAAGAAAAGAAAAAAAAAAAAAAAGGCTCTCCATATCCCCACCTTCGGCATTGCCATCAACAGGGAATATGGAGGAACGCTCTAATTGAACCTATTGTTTGGGCTCCCATTAGCATCACTGCTAAGGAGTGCCACAATATGATCAGGAAGCACTGCATTGGACACTGAGACACCTGTTTTTGCTTTATCACGAGCTAAAAAGTCCGCGATAGTATTTGCCTCTTTGAAATTATGAGTTATCTTTCAAGTTATTCTGTCCAAGTATGGCTTTAAGAAAACCCAACGCTGAGCAGCAAACCAGGGCACCCTATTATTTTGTATTAGCATAACCACAGTAGTGGAATCAGACTCCACCCAAAGTCTGTTAATACCCATGTCCATGGCCTGCAATAGACCCACCACGAGGCCCTCCATTCCTACCTCAAAAACTCCTATCACACCCATAAAAACTTATAGGTCCCCAACACTCTTCTTGTTGGATCTCTAAAAACTCCTCTAGCTCCTGCAAGACCAAGATTCCCCATCGAGGTATCATCAAAATTTAGCTTAATCCAGTGCATCTGAGGCTTGTACCAAAAAACTTCTAAAATTTGATTTGGAGGCTTGCCTTGGGCGATTAGACCCAACTTCCTATAGCAGATCAGATCGTCCACTGATCTCACCGTCCCTTTAACATAAGGCCTGCAATTTTTTATTTCATCCAAAATAAAGTTGCAAACATACCTGGGCGGCCTCCCCCTTTCATCATGCCATCTCCTATTCGTTTCTCTCTAGATGCTATCTGACACCATGATCAATCCCATCTCCCAAACTTCCTTGCATCGAACTTGCGTCATACACCACTTCCACCACTGTAATAGCTGGGGCATCATTTCTAGGCTTGTCCATTTGACATTGAAAATCCCACGAAAGAAAATTCAGATTTCAACCGAGAAAGAACAGTGAATAAATATATGGTCGAGGGATTCTTTCTCCTCACCACACAGAGAGCATTTTGAGGCAAGAGCAATGCCTTTTTTCCTTACCACATAATCCAAGGGCAGCTTTCCATGAACCAACCTCCATGCAAACATAGACATTCGAGGCTGAAGACTTTTAGACCACACCATAGAGAACCCTGGGACTTTAGGATTATGAGATTTGATCTCCTCCCATGCTGATTTAATGGCCCTTCCAAAAGCAACTATCCTCACAATCATACTGAGGAATTCTGATACATTTAATCAAATAAACAATATCATTCATAGTAGAGGACTAAACCTGAGGCAGACTCCACTGAAATCTGTTAATAAATCGATCAACCCTCAGAGGAGCTTGACCGCCACTATGATCCACATCCCCTAAATCCTGGATGGAGGACCCATTGACCCACTTTTCCTTCCAGAAATCATTTTTTTTCCCATTTCCTACCCTCCACCTCTCATTAGCCACAAGGAGACTCCACACTTTCCTTATTCCAGGCCAAATAGACGACGCTCTGTAACCCGGTCTAACAGTGCCATTGCCTTTCAGAAACCTGGCCCTGAGAAAATTGTAAGCTATAGATTCCTCATGCTTTATTCTCCACACCAGGCTACACAGAGAAGCTTTGTTCATACCCCTCAGTCTCCTCAGACCCAAACCGCCTTCCTCCTTCGGCCTACAACACATATCCCATTTGATAGTGATTTTTTTTCTCCGTGTCAATGTCACCTGTCCAGATAAATTTCAACATCCACCTCTCCATTATGGTTATTAGCGCTGAGGGCCACCAATAAACAGTAAAGGAATAGTTGGTCATCCTTGAAATAACAGATTATATAATGCTAGTTTCTAATATTATGTGTTAAGTTGCAATTATAATTGCATGGAGTAATGCACTATGTGAATTACATGATTCTTATACCACATGAGTTTTTGTCTGTGCATATGTTTTCAAAAATACTAGCTTACATAAATTTACTGTTTCGATATATGAGATACATTGTTTGTTGTGATAATGATGCTTTATATTACCGGTCTTGATTGAGGAGGGATGTGAGAGTTCGTTGATCATTGATTTGTTTTTTGTAGTTGTTGTTTTGATGACTTTTATAAAAATTGAAACTGAAACTGATTTTATGTTCATATAAAAATTGACTAGGGTGGAATGAGAGTATTGATCACACTTGAATTCTGAACTTGTTTGTACTTATAAATATTTTTCGTTCTTGGTTGACTTATTGTTGTTGTCTCGCCTTATCAACATTAACATTATAATTTTGAGGTGAGGATTGGTTCATTGAAATTTTTCTTACTGGAACTGTGGACTACTAGATGATGCAACCTACCCTCGGTAGGATCTACCAATTGTTACTTGACCTTCAAGAGGTATGACTTGGTCTTTGGGAGGTTGGACACTAGATAGTTTCTACGAGTTTTTATATGTTGAGTAGAGGCAATATGGGTACTGTGATACATTGGCCATTCATGAATGATATTATTAATTCGTTGTTATTTTCTTTTAAGTCATCATATATACTTATGCGGCGATATAAATGTAGCAATGTAAGTATGTGTGGTATGCTTGTTCTTTTGTTCTCTTGAAATTTTTTATATTATGCTATATATGCCTTTCCTAATATTGGTTGTATGATCGTGATTTCAAATCTGTTTAGTTTTGTCGTTCTACTCACTAAGTTTCTTCCTAAAGACTTACCCTCATAACTTATAGATGACGTTGGTGAGGACTATTATAGAGATGACGTGAATGTTGAACCTATAGTTGATCAACAAGAGGACATTGCTTATGGATTTGAAGAAAACAATGAATTTTATTTTAGATGATATAAACTTTGATTTAGACTTTGAAGACATAATTTAATTTAACATTACTTTAAGTTTGAAAGTTGACATAGATAGTTGAAATTTGAATTTTAATATTATATTAGTTTAATTAACTCTTACATGCACTTATGTTTGTGTGAATGCTACTCTGGTTCATTATTGCCTAGAACTTACAGATCCTATGAACCGTTGATATCCAAAAACCCTAGGCCTGGTTTCAGGGCGTCAGAATAAATCTTCCTCTGAGGAAAGTCGCAACATTAAACTGTCAGACTTAATAAACCAGCATAGCTTAGCAAGCAACGCCAAATTAACCTCTCACAGTCTGTGAATACCCAACCCTCCTTCACTTTTAGGCTTACACACATTGTTGCTCCATTTAACTGTAATAGCCTTAGAGGAGATGGCTACTGTATGCGAGGTTGAGGACGAGGATGGGGGAGATTGCGAGGTTGTGGATAGGGGCCTAAGGAGATCGAACAAGAAACCTTATCCATGGGAGATGTGACTATCACTGCTCTAATCAAGAAAACTTTCACAAAGGCTGATGGCCAGACATCGATGCTCTTCATGAGCCTATTCATTCTGGTAACATCACCCGTATTGTTATCCTGCAACCTGACTACGAATCTGTTCGTAAAAAAATCAGATTCTCCTTAATAGGATGTGCAAATTTTCGCACTGCCTCTTTGGATGCTCTAAGAGATGAGGCAAAAGAAAGTTGGAACCTGCAACAGGGGGTCATAATGAACCCTCTGGGTAAAGGGTTCATTATATTTCAATTTTTTACAGCAGGAGATACGGCAGAGGTCTGGAGGCGCAGTCCAGCGAAGATTGGGGGTCAGCTTATTCGTTTCCAGCGATGGCAACCCGATTTTAATATTCGTGCTAAGTTACCGGCAATGAAACTGGTATGGGTTGGCTTCCCAGATCTTCCTCTAGAATATTGACACGAAAATGTGCTTTTTCTATAGCCAAGGCGGTAGATAGGTCTGTTGTCATAGATCGTTGAACTTGGCAAGGTTGTCATAGATTGTTGAACTTGGCAAGGTCTGTATGTTCACTTTGCACGCGTTCTCGATTGTGAATCAGCAGTCAGAATTGAGAAGATTCAAGTGGAATGAAAGGAGCCGGGTTCTTTAAAGGAATTCTGCTTCTTGCAAAATATCGTGTATGAAGATGGTCTGATTCGCTGCGAATACAATAAAAGAGTTGGTCATTTGATTGCAGAGTGTCATCAAAAGAACGTCGCGGATGCTCGCCAGAATGAGAAAGACAGGTCGGTTGAAATCCCAGGGGCGACGTATGCCAAGGAAGACAGAGTCAACCCAGCGGGTTGACTTTCCAGGAGTGACTCAGCAAGAAGAGTCGTAATGGATGGACAAGCTTTGGAATATCCAAGTGCAACCGCACCTTCTAGGGCGAAATCAAAGGAAGTCATGGCCGCTAATTCAAATTCCTCCCCTATCTCTTCGCCAGCTGGACGGGATGATGAGCATGTGAAAATCCTTTCTTTGGAAAGGAATATGAGAGAGGATAGGTGGCACGACTTTCCTTTGAGGGAGGACTCTTCACAAAGATTAGGGAAAAAAACGTGGGATTATATGTGGCTTTGGAAGGTAATAACAGCCAATCAACCTCTTTTCAAGGAAACGAGTTGGAGAATATTCATCAGGAACATGGACGTGAATCTGGGTCGGCTGGGTCAGAGAATACCGGGTCAGAGGATGGGGAACGTTCGGATGGTAAAGAGTGCTCTGACTATTCTGATGGAGAAAGTGAAAACGTCTATGATGGAAAGACCCTTGAGGCAGTGATGGGAGTTTCCAAGAGAAAAGAGAGCGAATTAGAAAAGGGGAGTGTTCCTTCAACTCAAGGTGGAGCAGTGTTTAGCTCGCAGCCTACTGGCGATGGTTTTTTACGGCTGGGTAAGAACGACGATGCAGTCTTTCAGTCAAAAACTTGTAAAGGAGGAGCAAAGGGTCGTGGAGGGAGATTGTCTGTCGCTGTTGCTGAGGTGGGAGCTTCTTTACGTACGAGAAAAAATGTCTCTTACGTGAGTGGTGATGCTGATATGGTGATTCACTCCATGCCAGTCTCTGAGATTGGGAGGGAAAAGGTGATTATGATTCAATCAGAGTTGCCAAAATTGATGAGGCAGTTAATGAGCTTACATCTAGGGACATCCCAGGTGGGCAGCATAGAGGAAAACATGTCAAGACTGGTCAGACTTTTTAGTCTGACAAAGTTTCTTTTTTAAAACAGTAATTTATGCGTATTCTATATTGGAATATTATGGGTATTAAGAACGCTGCTGGTAGGAGAGCTTTGAGTATCTTATTGAAAGATGTGCATTGGACATTCCTTGCATTGCAGAGCCGATGGTGGAGGTATCTCAATTTTCTGCTTTGTATTTTAATAAATTGGGTTATGCATTTTATTTTTTGAGTAACTCTCGTTTTGATAGAATTGCCAATTTATGGGTTCTATGGAAGTTCTCTGTGAGTAGACATTATAGATGGCTCTGACCAGCATCTCTCTTCTAGTATTTCTTGGCAAGGATCTAGAGTGTGTATCTCAGTTGTTCATGCCAACTGCTTTTGAGCAGCTCGTAGAGACCTGTGGATGGAGTTATCAAGTTTGTCGATTGGCTTGGATCCTTGGGTGCTGGTTGGTGATTTTAGCACCACTCTCTATGCTCACGAAAAAAAAAGGCCCAGATTGATTTAATGTGGGATCGACAGCAGAATTTAAAGCTATGATGGATGCTAACTCTTTGCTTGCAATTCCTTCTATTGGGAGAAAATTTGCTTGGTCTAATAATAGAAGGCAGGGTAGGGTGGAGGCAGTGTTGGACAGAAGTTTTTTTTTCTAGAAGCTGGCTTTCTTTATTTCATGACTGTTTTCAAAGAGTGTTACCTCGTATAGCATCTGATCATGCTCGGCTTCTCATTGTCTCTGATGCTAGTTTAAAGCCATAAAATATTCCTTTCAGAGTCCACAAATTTTGGATGGAAGAGGGAGGTTTTATCTTTGTGATAAAATCCAACTGGGAGGAAGAATTATTGGGTCATCCAATTTTGTTTTAGCTCAAAAACTTAAAAGGCTCAAACCGGCGCTAAGTGTGTGGTCTAGGTCCACGTTTCCAAATTTTGATGAAGAGCTCCAGAAGGCTAAAAATAATTTAGACCAGATTCAAGGAGAGATTGAAGCTTTGGGCATGTCTTAAAATTTATTTGATCATGAGGCTGAAGCAAAAACCACCTATTTAAAGGCCTTGGAAAATCATGGGAAGTACTGGTCAGAAAATTCAAGAATCAGGTGGATGAAATATGGAGACAGGAACTCAAAAGTCTTCCATTTGTCTACAAAAATAAAGCAAGAAAAGCAAAGGATTAGATCTCTAAAGAAGGAAGATGGTTCTTTATTATTTGACCAGTCTCAGTTGAGCTCGTACATGTCAAATTATTATGAATCTTTTCATAAAGCAATTCCCCTTGTTTGGAATGTGGAGCTTCTTCATTGTATTCCTTCAGTGTTGGATGCTCAACACTCTTCAGGATTGGAGGCAACCCCATCTATGGAGGAGATAAAACTGGCAATATGGGACCTTGACCCGGATAGTTCGCCCGGCCTAGATGGATTTGGAGGGGCTTTCTTTCGAAAAGCTTTGGTTGCGGTGCCAGATGATTTTTGTAGAGCAATTGTTTCTTTTTTCATCTTTGGAAAAATTCCTTAAGGGGTGAACAACTATTTCATTTCATTCATTCCAAAGGTGGAGGGAGCTAATTCTCTAAGTAAGTTTAACCCATCTGCATGGGAAATTTTTTTTGCAAGGTTATCTCAAAAATTTTGGCATCCAGGATGACTTGCTATCTACTGCAATTGATTTCAAAAGAGCAGGGGGGCCTTTCAAAAAGTTAAAGTCATATCTTCTAATACTAGCTTGGCGTCCGAGTTAGCAAAACAACTATTTATTACCTCCAGGGGGGAGGTATTGGTTTAAAACTAGATGTTCAGAAAGCATTTGACTCCTTGTCGTGGGATTTTTTATCTGCCTTTTCTTAATCAGTTCAGTTTTAGTCAGAAATTGATTGATTGGGTGCACCAATTATTAGTTACAACAAGAATATCAATCCTTTTTAATGGTGGCCTAGTGAGTTTCTTTGGAGTGGAAACGGGTCTCTGTTAAAGCGATCCTCTCTCTCCAATCCTTTTCATTTTGGCGGAGGAGGTGTTGTGCCGAGGTCTTCGGTCTTTAGCTGTTACCTGCAAAATAAAGCCGCTCCCTAGTCCTCGTGGTACGTATGTTCCTTTCCATTTACTTTTTGCCGATGAAATCTTTATCTTCATGAATGCTTCCCTGAGGTATGTGCGACATCTCAAATGCTTTTTGGATTTATATCAAAATTATTCCGATCAGTGTATAAATCTGGAAACAAGTAAATTGTTCTTTGGAAATTTTACTACCTAGAAGGAAGCATTAGATTGTCCAGGTGGTAGGGATCCCTGTGTATAATTTTCCCACTCGTTACTTAGGTGTTGAAATCTTCAAAGGAAGGGTTAGAAAAAATTCTACCCTTCTCCTAATAAATAAAATCAAAGGGAGGTTATTGGGCTAGAAAGGGAAACTCCTTTCTATGGCAGGCCGTGTAGAACTGGTAAAGTCGGTCATCTCCGGCATTCCCTTGCATAACTTTTCAATTTATAAATGGCCTTCTACAGTCATCAAGTAGATGGAGTTTTGGATGAGAAATTTCATCTGGTGTGGTGATGTGGATGTTATAAGGAAAATCTCGGTCAAATGGGAAGATGTGTGTAAACCAAAAATGGAGGGGGGAATTGGGCATAAGAAGATTGCAAGAAGTTAATGATGCGATGTTAAATAAGTTAGCTTGGCAGGTCAAGCACGAAGAATCAACATGGGGAAGATTTTTTAGGGGAATATTCCTATCTAAAACGGGTGCATTGAAGTCTAATTATATTTCTACTTCTGTTTGGCCAGGTGTTCATAAGGTCTAGAATTTTGTTTCCTCTAAAGAAAGGTGGATATTGGGTACTGGAACTAAAATTTGGTTATGGAAAGATAGCTGGCTGGGAGATCTATCTATTGAAGAATCCTTGGGGCTTCATGAAATTCTATTTCCTCATGACAGAATAGTAGCTAACTTTATTGAAAATGGAGCCTAGAACTTTCCTCTTCCTACTTCTGAAGCCTTATCAGAGATTTTCCTGAAAGTGGCTGCAACAAACATCCCTACCAATGTGGTGGGAGACACTTGCTACTGGAGCCTCACATTCCTTGGATGTTTCTCAGTCAAATCCGCATGGGAAGACATTAGAAAATCAAAGATAAAGGTTCCTTAGGGACTGCTGATCTGGGGGAAGTTTCTACTGCCACGTCAATCTTTATGTAGCTGGAAATTATTTCACAAAAGATTACCAACAAATGACTTGGTGTGTGCTCAAGGAATCTCATTATCTTCTTGATGTGAGTTGTGCCTTAGGGTAGTGGAATCTTCGGATCATATTTTTTTTTTTTTTTTTTTTGAGTGACTTTTCTCTTGCCATTTGGAGAAAAATTTCAGAGAAGTTCATTATAGCCTGGCAGAATCATCTCTCTATTGTAGATCTTCTAGCTTGGTGGAAAGCTAAATCAAAGATAGTTTCTCTGAAGGATGCATGGTTAGTAGGCCTTGTGATTATACCCTATTTCTTGTGGCATCAAAGAAATAAGAGGAAATATGACGGATCAACGATGCATGTTGATTTGGTTTTTAAGCAGATTCTATCAGCTTTAAGGTCTCAAGTTCCTGCCCTTCAGGTCATCATCTCAATGGATGCCCTATTATGTTCTAAATGCATCAGGGTTTCTATTTCTCCTCGAAAAGTTCCTTCTCCTTTTGAAGTTTTTTGGTGTGCTTCCCTACCTTCATGGTTCAAACTGAATGTGGATGGTTGCTCTCTAGGAAATCCGGGAAGAATAGGAATAGGTGGTGTGATAAGAGATGAAAATGTAAAGGTAATTTCAACTCTTAGTAACTTTCTAGGAGTAAAATCAACCTATGAAGCTGAACTTATAGCCTTAGTGTCTGGATTGAAGTTGGAAAAAATTTGGAAATCCATAATCTTTAGGTGGAATGTGATTCCATGGCAGTAACTATGGTAGTTTACATCTCCCTTATTCCTTGGTGTATCCATCAAGAATGGCTCTCTCTTCAATAGTATCTTTCTGCTATCCATTGGAAGCTCACTCACTATTTTATGGAAGCAAATCCGATAGCGGATTACCTTGTAAAAGTTACAGCTAAAAATGGAGTATCATCGGTTGTGCCCTCATTTCCTCCTTCAATCCAGGTTGAACTACAGGTGGATGCCCAACAAAGACCTTGGTTCCACTTTACTTGAGCTTCTAGGTCTTCCTTGCCTTCCTACTAATGACAATGCTGAAGGTAAGGAGTTAGGGAGGCCTAGTCTCAGTTTTTCTTCTATGGCTGAGTGTTTTGTTTTTTGAGTGTGTTCCTCTCTCTCTGCTAATGGCAATGCCAAAGGTGGATGGGTGGTTATCGCTTTTTATTTTTAGTTTCTTTGTCTCTGAAGTTCTCAGTTAAACTCTGCTTTGTACATTCTTCTTTCCTTTTTTCCTTTTTAATACAAATGACCTTTTAACTAAAAAAAAAAATCTGCATCACCACTCTAGATGAAGTTCCTGATCCAGTGCTCCAGATAAGCAATAGAGGAAGCTGGCCAAAGATACACTGAAAAGTGCAATGGCATGCTGCTCATTACCATTTTCACCAATTCCACTCTATCTGCTAGAGATCATAGCCTTCCCTTCCAAACAGTTAATCTAGAAATGAACTTATCCATCAAGGGAAGAACAAGATCTTTTTTGAATCTACCTTTAAAGACCTCAACTCCAAGATAGCGTGTTGGAAATTCACAGTCAAGGATGTTGAGGATTTCCTTTATTCTTCGCTTCCGATCCACTGGAATTGTCTTCAAGAAAATCTTTCTCTTCTCAAGATTAATTCTTTGACCTAAGTAACTCTAGCAAAATCCAGAAACCTATTCCGATTCTTTACACCTTTCAGATATGCAGCCATGAAAATTAGGATGTCATCAGCATATAATAGTGGGATGGTGTGAACACCTTTCGAGGGCCAGGAATCGAATGCACTAGGCCTTTATCTCTGAGATCACGAAGGCCTCTACATAGAGCTTCTTCAACAAGAATGAATAACATAGGTGATAGGGGGTCACCCTGACGAAGGCCCCTCTCAACTCTAAAGAATCCCACAGGCCCTCCATTTACCAGAATCGAAAGTTTAGTAGAAGAAAGGATCTGCTTGATCCAATCGACCAATTTCTTAGAAAACCCAAATTTCTCCATAACTTCAAAAAGAAACTCCCACTCAAGAGTATCAAAAACCTTCTGGATATCCTGCTTCATACCAATGCAGCCCCTAAAGTATTTTTTATGAATCATATTTGTAAGCTCTGATGCTACCCAATGTTAGAGAAAATTACTTTCCCTTTCTGAAAAGCGCCTCGCTCTTCTGATATCAAACGAGGAAGAGAGGAGCCAAGTGGGATGCCATAATCTTGGGGATCAATTTAAGGAAGAAATTCCCTAAACATATTGGCCAGTACTGACCCACTTTCTTTGCATTATCAACCTTTGGAATATGGGAAAGGAAATTGCAGTTGGCTCCTTTTGTATAACTCCCTCAATGAAGAAATTCTGAATTGCATGACATACATCCTGACCCACAAATTCCTAGCACCTCTGATAGAAAGTACCAGGGAATCCATCTGGACCTGGCGCACTAGTAGGATCTAAGTCAAACAATGCCCTTTTAATTTCCTCAGGAGAAGGAATAGTAGTTAGTAAACCGTTGTCTACATCAGAGAGAACTTTAGGAATCACAGAAAGTAGAGATTCATTCCAAACCAAACCACCCTTCTTGCTAAATGATTAAAAGTGAGCAGCTAAAAGTTGTCCAATGGCACCCATCTCAGTCAATCGAATTCCATTTTCATCTTGAATTTCTCTGATGACATTTCTACTCTGCTTGATCATAGTTGAAAGATGAAAGAATTTAGTACAACGATCTCTTTCTTTAAGCTATCTCACACAAGCCTTTTCTTGCCATAATTTTTCTTGCAACATAACCGTATTGCCTAGCTCTTCCTTAGCTAACAGCTCTTGATGGAAGAGCTCATCATCATGACCATTATCTTCTATAGCTTGCTGTACCGATTCCAAATCAGCTTTCCTTTTACCCACTTCATTATCAATATAGGGAAAGACCGATCTCGCCCAAGATCTCAATGGCCTTTTTAATCTCTTCAAATTATAACCCTAAATATAGGGGTACCATGCATGGGAGCCCTCCAAGAATCTCTAACATCTTCTTTAAATTCATGATGTTCTGCCCAGAGACGAAGCATGCGGAAGGGAATATTAGTAGGCGAGAAACCTCATTGCAACATAGAACAATGGGAGAGTGATCCGAATAGGTACGGGCAAGCATTTTTTGAGAGTAGCCAGGGAAGACCTCCATCCAGACCTGATTGCACAGACTTCAATCAAGCACAGCACAAGAATTCCCAACTCATCTATTATTGGAACAATGTGTATTTTAGACCTGAAGATGGAACAAAGAACAAGGAAGCTAAATCTAGGAAAGCTGAGAAATCCTTAGAAGATCCCTGATTAAACCTTCAAGAGCCACACTTTTCATGGGAAGTTCCAGCCAAAGAGTAGAGGTCACAGCATAGTTATAGTTGTCTTCTTCTTGGCCTGAAACAGTTATCAAGGACAACAGATAAAAAGAATTTAATTCTAGCCACCTCAATGTACATAGGGATGTGCTGATCCGATTAGAGAATAACCATTGGACGTTTAACATCATGTTTCCAAAAAAACCAAATATTAGGAGTGGCCTCTTCCCTTTCATTATGAATAAACTCCAAACCATAACCCAAAGAGCTAAAAAAAAAAATTCAGGGCAGTTTTTAGTCTCAATTTTGGGTTTGATAACACATAAAAAATTTGGATTTTGCTCTTTAACAAGCAACCGCAATGCTGCCCGAGCTTGGCCATTGCCTATACCTCTAATATTCCAAAAAATGAATTTCATTGGGAACGATTTGACTAGTAGTTACCAAACCTATTTCTCACAAAAAACCATTTTTTGTCTAGTAGTTACAAACTTTTTATGTTTTGATAAAAAATTGCTTCCATTAATGAATTTTGTTAAATTGGCAAAAATAAAAAAGAAAATGATACCAAAGAGGGTCACAGATAGGCTATGATGGAAGCTTTGATTATAGTGTCGAATACCAAGAATGGTGTTGAAGTTTTTGGATATTTTGACATTTTTATATAAGTCCATTAAACCTAATTTACTTGGATTAAATTGATTTAATATATTTGCATTATGTGCTTGTTATATTTCGTGAGATTGTCAACTCATTTTTTTTTTCTCTTTTAATATTGTTGGGAATTTTATCCCATTTAATTAAAACTGTTTGGTTCCATTTTTTTTCCATTCTGTTTTTTTCTAATTATGGTCAGGCATAACATAAGCAAAACAGAAGGAAAAACTGATGGCTTAGCCCTAGGCCAGTCCATAGGAAATAAAATTTGATACACTTGAGAATAATAGAATCTAATTCATTTTATAAATTAATTAGCTAGTTACTGAATTGATTAGCAAAAAATATAAAAAAAAAATTGTGAAATTTCATCTCTTGGCTTCCAAGAAGTCCAACCTCCAGGAATCAAATCCGATTTGATGATCATTTTCTTCTACCCACATCACATACCATTGAGTATTTCTTTGCTAGGTAAGTGTGTCCTGTTAGTGAGCGTGGTCCCAGTGCGTGCAATAGGGCCAATGGAAGCACACTAGGAAGTATCAACAAAGAAGTCATTTTACATTATTATGTCCTCCTATGTATCTTGGATCAGAGGCCATGCTCCATGCAAAAATCATTTTCCCTTTTTTTTGTTTTATTCCAACCCAAATGGGTTCACGATTTACCCCTGCAATAACAACTTTAGTGTAGACATTTCATAGAGAAGAGAAGTCTCCCTCCCTAGAATGTGCTTATTTTTCTGGATCCAATGATCATCAGAGTAAGAGTAAAGTGAACATGTTACCACTGAATGGTTCCCTTATTTTTCTTCTCGTTCCTTTTTTTTTCTGGATTTCTTTGTTAGAGAGTTTTGAAAAATTTTAAAAGGTAGAAATATTACTAGACATTAATTTTAGTAAAGATTTTGTTTGATTTTGCTAACAAAAACAGAAAAACTGTTTCCAAAATTATATGAAAATAAAGGGTATTACTGCATTTTGCATTTTAGCTAGTAAGCAGTTCAGTTCTTTATTTTATCCTCAATCTCTATAGTAATATTATCCTCTCTAGTCTCTACTGCTCATAGCTTTGGTAAACTTGTTCTGATCAATCCTTTCTGTATTGGGTTGTTGTCTTCCACATTCATGATTTTAAGTGTTCCGGCCTTGGCTTCAAATACAAGTTGCAATTTTCCGGCAATTTCAACTTTGGGGACTCAAATACTGATACAGAAGTTGATTCTGCTGCCTTCTCTCTTGTCTCCCCACCCTTTTTTCAAATGCCTGCTGGAAGACCTTCAGATGGAAGGTTCACTATGAAATTAAACTCTGTTTCATTATTATTTACTAGATTTGTTATGGGGAAAGGAACTATGCCCGTCTGCCCCCACCGATGCCCAAATGAAGCTAGGCATTAAATACCTGGCGTGCATGGGGCAGCTGGGTCTAAAAGGATCTTTCAGACCCAACTGTGTCTAGGTGTAGGGAACGCAAATGAGAGTAAGGTTCTTTCTCACCTAAATATTTACTTTGGGTGAAAGAGTGCTACCCAATAGCGTAAAATGACACGTTAGCGCCCGCGGCCAACAGGAGGGAGCATCTTCAACATAGGAAGCATGGTCTTTTCACACCCATTGTGTCTTGGCATAGGTACATGCCATCGGGTAGCATTGTTTATTCCATTTAATAAGTCAAAATCAGAATTTTGTTAAGAGTACTCAAGCAAACATGAGTTATAGAGTATACAAACGGAAAATCTAGCTATGACCTTGGGGATAGGGGATAGGGGATGGTTTGGGTAATCGCCCGATTCGTATTGGAATCGATAGCACCTGATTCTGATCTTAATCTATTTTTCCAAACTCTTTTGAATCCTGGACCTGTCGCCCCTGACCCTGGTGGGACTTCGGATGCCACAGCCCCAAAACATTCTTATGCTAGGGCGTTGGGAGTTTCATCATGGCCTGCTATCAGACTAGAAACATTCGCAGGATAATAATTCCTCAGCATGATTATGAAGCCAAGAGACAACTTTTTGCTCTCATAGGATAGATCAATTTTCTCCTTATCTCTCTCGATGCTTTGATGATGGAGGCTAAAGAAAAATGGAATCTCAGTCAAGGCGTGGTCATATATCCGCTGGGTAAGGGCTTTGTTATCTTCCGATTTCACTGCGAAGGTGACAAAGCCGAGGTATGGAGAAGAAGTCCTCTCAAGATTGGTGGACTATTAATTTGATTTCAGCATTGGAATCCTAACTTCAACATTCATGAGAAGCAGGTTTTCACAAAGCTTGTCTGGATTCGTTTCCCTGACCTCCCTCTCGAGTATTGGCATGAGAATGTTCTCTTATCAATCGCGAAAGCGGTCGGGCGACCTGTGGCGTTGGATCAAAGGACTGGGCAAGGGATAATGGGGTATTTCACTAGGGTCCTGGTCGAAATTGATATTTCTGAATCTGCTGTGAGAATTGACGAAGTCCAAGTCAAAAGATTTGAACCTGGCATGTCCAAAGTCTTTGGCTTTCATCAAAAAGTGGTGTATAAGGATAATATTGAATGGTGTGGATATGGCCGACGTGTGGGCCATTTGGTTTCAGCTTGTAGACAGAAGAAACTTGATGATGCTAAGCTGAGCACCACGGATAATGCTGCAGCGGTGCAAGAGGCGGTGTACGTTGAAGATGGAGTCGACTCAGTGGCGTTGAACTCAGAGAGAGTGATTCAAAATTTGAATGAGAATCTAGCTCATAACCATAACTGTCCTCCCAATTGTTGAACCCTTATTAAGGAAGTTTCTAATTGTGGAGCGTCACCTGAGGAAGATTTAAATTGTGGAGCGCCCAACCATATGGTGAATGGAGCAGATATCCAAGTATTTTTGGAATCTTCTCCTTTGAATCCTTTTTTTTTTAGGAAACGAATCTGATAAGGATGCCAATGAACCAAACTCTCTCAACCAAGCTATCTCACTGGGTAAAGGGGTATCCAGTGGGTTTGATTCGGATTCTGGTTAACGATCATCAAGCGGTTCTTCTGATTGTGACCCGGTTCCCTCTTCCTGCCCATGGAGGAATCTAGTGCCCCTTTGGTCAATGGAACAAAGAACCGCGCTCCTGTTCAGGAAGCGAGATTCTCCTCTCGGCCTAGAAGAACGATCTCCCTACATGGTCGGGGTCGTGGTGGTGCTTCTCTATCACACCGTCAGCTGCCAGTCCTAGAGGTGCCTCGCGAGGAAAACATTATCTCATCTCTGCCTATAGATGATTCTTCAATGGGCATGGCCTCCGTTGTGCACTTAGAAGTAGGCCTAATTGACAGGGAAGTGGCTATGTTGAAGAAAACCACAACAGTGAAGGCCATAGGCAGTAAGCAGAAGAAAAAAGGCGATCAGTCTAAGAAGACTGACATGGGCACCACATCAAAACAGTGATCAATGAAAGTTCTTCTCTGGAACATTCGGGGTATGAGGAAGGCCGCCGGTAAAAGGGCCCTTCCTTTGATTCTAACAGAGCATAATCCAGACGTATAATGCTTGGTTGAACTAATAGTTCAAGAAAGTGGCTTCCCTTTATTATTTTTTAATAAATTGGGGTACGCAATTGATTTCATCCATAACTATAGGCAGAATAAAGCTCCTAATTTATGGATTTTGTGGAAGAATAGTTTACCCCGCCCTGTAGTCTTGCCTCATCGGATCAATTTATTTTCATTCTTTGCGACTAGCCTGGTAGCAAGATAGGTCTATTTGTAATGCATGCTAGCTCTTTTAAATTATTTCATCATCAATTATGGCTGGACTTGGAGTCGCAAGCTTCTTCTGAGATCCCTTGGTTAGTTATCTTCGATTTAATGCTTCTCTAGTGTCAAGTAAAAAAAGAGGGCTAGGTAATTTTAATCTCAGCTCTGCAGCTGAGTTTCAGGCAATGGATGATGCATGCATGCTTTTTCCTGTTTCTTCCACTAGGAAAAATTCACCTGGACGAATAATTGAAGGAGGGGCCACATTACAGTAGTGTTGGATCGGAGCTTCTGCAATAAAAAATGGATCCATTTTTTAGAAATATTACTTAACGAGTCCTGTGGAATCCTGGCTCTGATCATGCTCCTTTGTTAGTTATTTCAGATGCCATTCCTAAACCAAAAAATGTCACCTTTCATTTTCATGGTTTCTGGATGGAAAACACATCTTTTTCCTCTGTGGTCGAGGAAGCTTAGAAGACTTAGTTCAACAGTGATACAATTTTTTTTTTCTCTCAGAAATTGAAGATCGTAAAGGGGGCTTTAAAATCCTGGGCTCGTTCTTCTTTCCCTAATCTCAATGAGGAGGTTGAGAAAGCCTCGAGATCCTTGGAAAAAATCCAGGAAACAATTGAAGGTCTAGGGATGTCTGATGATCTCTCAATAAAGAGGCCAATGCTAAGATTGCCCTTTTGTTAGGAACTAAAATGCAAGAAAGACTGTGGTCGGAAAAGGCTAAGCTGAGATGGGAAAAAAATGGTGACTACAACTCAAAGTTTTTTCACCTCTCTGTTAAATTGAGAAGAGCTAGAAATCAAATTTCTAGTCTAAAAAGGGAAGACGACACTTTGGTGGAAGACCAACCGGGAATAGCTGAATATACTGCTTCCTTCTTTGAGAAATTTCATTAAGCCTCTCCAATAGTTGCTCACTATGATTTTTTGGACTGTATTCCCAAGGTTTTGTCTCTGGAAGACACTCAAAGATTGGATGTTATCCCTAGCAGGGCAAAGATAAAGACAGTTGTGTGGGATTTAGATCCGGATAGCTCCCCTGGCCCGGATGGATTCCTTAGGTCATTCTTTAGAAAGTGTTGGGACATCATCGAAGGCGATTTCTGCAAAACAGTATTTTATTTCTTTTTTGTGGGAAAGTTTCCTGAAGGAATTAACAACTGCTTCATCACCCTAATCCCCAAAACTGAGAGCGCTTATTCTCTGGACAGATTTAGGCCTATATGTATAGGTAATTTTTTTTGTAAAGTTCTCACCAAGATTCTGTCATCTAGGCTCATGTCTTTTCTTCCCAGTCTTTTTTTAGAGGAGCAAGGTGCTTTCCAGAAAGGAAAAATCATCTCTACAAATATCAGTTTGGCCTCTGAGTTAGCCAATTTGATGCATTCAACAGTGAGAGGTGAAGGGTTGGGTCTGAAGCTTGATGTTCAGAAGGCATTTGATTCCATGTCATGGAAATTTCTATTTGCCACTTTGGGAAAGTTTGGTTTCTCAGAAAAGTGGATATCCTGGATCCATCTTATTTTGAACTCTACCAAAATCTCAGTTTTAGTTAATGGGGGTCCGGTTGGCTTCTTTCTTGTGGGCCGAGGTCTGTGTCAAGGTGATCCTCTCTCCCCCCTCTTGTTCATCTTGGCAGAGGAAGTTCTTTGCATAGGTTAAAAAATATGATTGGTGAAGGAAAATTAAAGTCCCTCCCTGGGCCAAGAGGTGTATCTACTCCCTCCCATTTATATTTTGGAGATGATATTTTTGTTTTAATGAATGCCTCTGCAAAATATGTAAAGAACCTCCAGTTTTTCCTTGACAAGTATCAGGCTTTCTCTGGCCAGTTTTTCAACCTAGAAAAAAGTAGATTATTTTTTGGGAAGGTGGCGCCACACATGAAACAATTTATTTGTGATTTCTTGGGTATCCAATCCAATAGGCTACCCACAAAATATTTGGGTGTGGAGATCTTTAGAGGGAGAGTGAGAAAAGATCATGCCCTACCTTTGATGGATAAAATAAAAAAAAGAGACTAGCTAGATGGAAAGGAAAATTGCTCTCCATGGCAGGGAGAGTGGAGTTGGTGAAGTCAGTTATCTCTAGCATTCCAATTCACAACTTTGCAATTTACTGGTGGCCTGACTATTCAATAAAGCTGGTTGAAAGGTGGATGCATAATTTCATCTGGTCTGGTGATATGGAGGTGGCAAAGAAAATTGTGGTAAAATGGGATGACGTCTGCAAGCCCAAACAAGAGGGCTCCCTGGGGATTCGAAGGCTGTGGGATGTGAACTACGGCTGTCTTTCTAAACTGGCTTGGGAAATCAAGCATAGTGATTCTTCAATGAGTAAATTCTTCCGAGCTCGCTTTCTCAAAGCTAATGGCTCTCTTAAGTCCAATCATGTATCCTCCTCCATTTGACTAGGAATAAAGATAGTTTGGAATTTTGCTTCCTCCAATGAGCATTGGAGGAAATGGTCTCCATATCAATTTCTGGACAAATTCTTGGCTTGGAAAATCCTCTATTTTAGAAAGATCTTCCCTCGAAGGTGATTTATTTGTGAATTTAAAGGCAAAAGTCTCAGATTTTATTCAAAATTACAGATGGAATTTCCCTACTGTAAGTTCAGAATTTATGGCTGGAATTTTTGAGGAAGCAAAATCCATCCATATGTCTGATAATATGGATGAATGCCATTAGTGTCCTACCACGGCGGGAGTTTTCACAATGAACTCGGATTGGGATAAATTTAGAAGTATGCCTAAAGTGGGCTGGTTTTCCATTTTATGGCAATCCTCTATCCTTCCTCGTCAATCTATTTTTTATTTGAGATTGCTAAAAAACAAATTGTCTCTTGATGTCAACATGAAAAAAAGCGGGATTCCCTTGCCATCTAGATGTGAATTGTGAGGCTAGGCAGAGGAGTGCAAAGACCACGTTTTCTATAAATGTGGTTTTGCTACCTCGATGTGGAATTTGTTCTATGGCTGTTTCGGTATCCAATGGTCTATTTTTTATAGATGATGATCACTTGACTTGTTGGTGGAAAATGTAGGCAAAATCCATCTCTCTGAAAGGAATTTGGCAGAAGGGCTTTATTTTGATCCCATATTTCATTTGGTTGGAAAGAAACTCTAGGTGCTATGAAGGAATAATTAGCCCTGTGAGTGTTTGCTTCGCTAGAGTGAAAGCTGAAATTCACTGCCAAACTTTGGCTCATATAGGAGTAGCAGTATCTCTTGAAGACTTGATGTGTGCGAGAAGACTTGGTTTCCCTGGGGTTCATCGAAGACATAAAGAATGCATTTCTATCTTTTGGTGTCCACCCCAAAGTGGCTGGCTAAAGTTGAACACAGATGGGTGCTGCATCTAGGAAAATCTGGGACGGGTAGTGTATTAAGAAATGAGAGAGCTGAGGTGATTGCAAACTTTAGAGAATATCTTGGTATCTGTACAAACTTCGAAGCTGAATTCATGGCCATTATCTTAGGTCTTGAACATGCAAAAAGATTGGGAGCTCAGTGCCTTTGGATTGAATGTGACTCGGTCTGTGGTCATTCTTTTGATGAAAAGAAAATTACCTTGGATCGTATGTCAACGATGGTTATCTTGTTCCTCCTATCTTCAAGGGGTGGAGTGGAAGATCACTCACTGCTACCGGGAAGCAAACTCCATTGCTGATTTCTTATCCAAGTCAGCCGCCTGCTTTGAAGTTTCATCCCCTATTAATTTTTTGCCAGCTTTGGTCAAGATGGATTTAGACTCGGATGCCTCCGGTCGCCCAAGATATAGGCTGCAATAACTTATCTTTGTTTTATTTCTCTATTGTGAAGAGTTGGGTTTTGGTGTCTTAATCTATTGGTGGCAATGCCGAAGGTGAATTAAGTGCATCTTCCTTCTCTTTTCTTTTATTTTCCTGAGTTATGTACATTAATTTTTTTCTTTTTTCCATTAATATACAAATGATCATTTAGCGAAAAAAAAAAAAACCTCTTTTGAATCGCTTGGTTCTAATTTTTATCAATTTTTTCTTCGTATGTTGCTAAATTAATAGATTTTTTATGGGGGGGGGGGGGGAAATTTAATGAAACTTATCTTTGGTTACAGATTATTGGAAATATTTAATTCTTCATAGTTCCAAATTATAAGGCTGCGTTTGGTAGTCATTCAGTTTCAGAAATGACGTTTCACGTCAAAGACAAAATTTTTAGTTTTTTTTATAAAAATGCCGTTTTATGGCAAAAAAATAGTGTTTGATGAACCTGTTTTAGGAACGATTACCCTAGTTGTTTACTCTTTTTTATTTTTTTTATTGAAATCAAAATGACGGAACAAGGTTACATCATTCCATCTTTTCTAGCTTTTTTTTTTCTCCTTTTCCTTCCAAAAAATTGAAAAGCACTAAGTTGACATCAAATACTTTATTAAGTTTTTTTTTTTTCCCCCATAGAACGGAAAAACGTCTAAATGACTACCAAACGCAACCTAAGGTTTCAACCTAGATTCCAATTTATGGAGTTATAACCAATTCCCATTGATTCCAATTCCTCCCAATGGAACTCAAACTGATTATGTATGGAAAACCCTAAATGGCTGAAATATGTCAATTCCAAGGCCGATCTAGATCAATCTAGATCTGAATCAACTGGGACTGATCCAAATCCCAATTCGGGTTTTTTAAACCCTGCCATACCAACCCTATCTCCGTCATACAAATCACCCACACTAGAGGTGGAGTGGGGTGAGTCTCTCCAACCCACCCCATTACCATTCCTATGATTGGCAGGGAAAACCTCAGAATACCCTTCAAACTTGTAATTCTCGCTTTCAAACCATTTAAGTTTGGAGATTGAAATGGGCCATGGGCTATGGGCTATCGGTATGAGCTTAAGTTTTAAGGAGTTCACCCCCGACCTAAAAATCTGCAAACAAAGACCACTTTCAAGTTCATGGTCAAATATTCTTTTAATCCAATTAAGTGGGGTTGGCCCTATGAATCCTATTTTTCCATTCAATCTCTTATTGTTAATCCAAAGAAATGTAACAATTATTGACTTGATCATTGTTTAAAAAAAAAATGAATATTTTGATCAGTGGAAAAATTAGGATTACCTTACCCCAGCGCGTATCTCGATTTATTGGGAATCAACTTCAGCCACGGTGCTAATTTCACTATATCGGGGGCAACAATCAGGCCGTCATATAAAAGGTGAACCAGGAGAGGACCCAGCCCCTTCTACTTGGATGTGCAATTCTCCCAGCTCCAACAATTCAAATACATATCACAATTAATCACGAACCAAGGTAATTAATTAATTAATTAACAACCCTCTATAGCTATCAATCATGTAGCAGTACAGTTTCATTAAAATGGCTCACAGGTGTCCTGTTTATCATCTATTGCTAGGTGGAATCTACACAAATGTGTTACCCAATGTGGAGTTTTTTGGTCAAGCTTTGTACACATTTGATATTGGTCAAAATAATATTGGTTTGGGTTTGTTCAGCAACCCGTCTCTAGAGGCAATTAAGGCTGACATCCTGATGTGATTAGCAAGCTCTCCAAGAATATCCCGGTAATGAATAATATTTCAACCCTTCTTAATAACAAGGTAAATTCATTATTAGCTAGGCCAGTAGTGTTGTAGGTGTTATCTCCTATTGAGGCTCTTAAGTTTTCATTACTCACAATATGGATTTGCATATTGCATTGCAATTGGGCCACCCAGCCCATGAGGAAATGTCTTGTAAAATTTATATGGCTAAAGTGAAACGTATTTGCTTAGTAAACGTTTCAAATAATGAAATCAAAATCGTTAATTTTAAACGGTTACAGTTCAAACAATTTATAAGGGATTTTTTTTTTTTTTTTTTTTTTTTTTTTGTTTTAATAAAAAATGTCTTCGTTCCCTTTTAATTTCTTACTGAAATTGATGTAGGCTTAACATTGAGCGACTTAACACTTAACTGACTGTGCATCAATCTATCTGTTGTGAACAGTTTATCATCGATTAAAGGGTTCAGTTCAATTTAAATCATTTAACTAAACTGTCTCAATTTTAAAACCAGCTAAACCATTTATCAAATGATTTCACAATTTCGATGTGAACGGCTTGGTTCAGTTCTGATAAACAATTTTCAGTTCGATTTTGAAACCCTTATGGATGGATGTGGTTATAATTTGTAAGCAGTATATGATTTAGGAGGGAGATCATTCTGGATCCATAACACAGGTCCTATTGGTTGTTTTGCATATATCCTTACAAACTTTCCAGTGAGTAATGCTTCTAAGATAGATAAAGCTGGCTGTGCAACTCCTTATGATGAGGTGTCACAATACTTCGATCAGAAGTTGAAGGAAGTTGTTGTCGAACTCAGAAACCAACTTCCCTTGGTAGCCATTACATATATGGACATTTACTCTGTCAAGTACCTCCTCATGAGTCAACCTCAAGACTTTGGTAAGTCATCCATCATCTAATATTTTAGAGAGAGAGAGAGAGAGAGAGAGAGAGAGAGAGATGGTAATTATTGACACATTAGTGATTCTTCTTGTAGGGTATCAGCAGCCACTGGTAGCTTGTTGTGGCTTTGGAGGCAAATATAACTACAACAATACTGCACGATGTGGGCAGACAGTAGTTGTGGATGGGAACATTATCGTGCTCAGACCCTTTTCTTAGAGTTAATTGGAATGGAAGCCATTTAACTGAGGCAGCTAACAAATTCATCGTTGACAAGATCATGACCAGAAATTTTTCAGACCCTCCAATCTCTCTGCAAAGTGCATGCAATAGGGAAGGGTCTTCTGCATAGTCAAACTACCCTTGATGGCTAGAGTTTGATCTATATATCATTTTTATTATTTAGTTAAAATATTTCATGACATATTAAATCCTATTATTTTTTAATTATGTCAACCAAAAAATAAAAAATAAAAATGTATGGGTATGGTAGACTGTCATAACAACAGTAAACAATAATCCTCAAAACCAATAGTCTAACCTGAAATAACCTAGAGGGGGGTCAATAGGTTATACTAGTGGAAATTCATTTATTTTAAAATTAGCCCAAGTGTGATTGCAAATAAAACTGTGGAATGAATAAAAAGTCACAATCACACTACACCAAGATTTATAGTGGTTCGACTCAATCTGAGTTTAGTCCACTCCCAACAAGAATCCTTTTGTAAGGTATTCCACTAGTTCTAAGTACTGTCTAGAATTGTAAAACAGAAAATTAAAAAAGTGGAATAAAGAGGATTACCTCTGGTGTGGTGCAAATGATGATTATGAAAATGAAATGATACACCTTTTAAAAAGTCTTCTCTGTAGCTCTGATGCGTACAACAAGAATGTGGAAGACTTAATGGAGACTTGAGCTTTTCCTCTTGGGATTAGTGAAGACCGAAGTCGCTCAAGTGATTTGAATGCCTATATGAATTTAATAGCTCACAACTTTGCTCTTGATGCTCAGACTTAATTGATAATTAATTATAAGCATCTTAGGTATTTATAGGTGAGTTTAGGAGAGCAGTTTAGGCAGAAAATCAGGCTCTAACGATTATATTTTGAATCCATCGGTCGACCGCCATCGATAGCCGATTGACATGAAAGAGCCGTTGGAGATAGAAAACTAGCCGTTAGAAGTGATCCAGGCAGGTGCCGGTCAACCAGGACTTTCATCCGGTCAACCGGGGCTTCCAGTAGGTCGACCACCTACAGTTCTGTCTTGTTTTTTACAGACAATTGTCATACTGACTAGTCACCAGTATTTTGGCCATAAATTTTTTATCTGACATCAGATTGACCCTATTCAAGTTGCATTGAAATCGTGACTCGATTTCTTACAAATTTCATAGGGGGTTTAACTTCTGATACTAAATCTAAGGTTTTCCAAAATTCCCTTGAGTCTAGTATAGTGATTTTCACAGAAAGTCACATAGAACATGTATTTCTAATTATGTTCTACACCACTTATGGACTTCTAGCTTGGTCAAGGAATGTCTTATAGTCATTCTAGTATGATGATATGCGATGCATGAAGTGCGTAAACATATACATATAGAGTGTACAATATACAAAGAGTACTAGACTATCCTAGGGTCTTCATCTTGACTTGAATCTTGAAGTTTTCATTGTTACTTGATTCTTGAAGTCTTCATGACCACTTAATTCTTGAAGTCTTCATCGTCACTTGTAGATTCCACTCTTGATTTTTGTGTCTTGACTTGATAAATTAAATATGCAAATCTTGAGCGGTCCTTTTGTACAAACCACCAGTTAGCACATATACTAAGAGAAATGGGTTGTTTGTTATTACAAAACATTTATAGGAGTTTGGGCATATTCCCAATATAACCTTGACAATACAACAATACAAATGTCCCTTCTATAATAGATCAAAATCATAAGAACATCTCTCTCTCCCTCTCTCTCTCCCCCCACCCTACTTCAATTGGGAAGTGAATAGGGAGATTGACAATGCCAAGGGTGAAGCAAGAAGAAAGGAGAAAACCACTTCAGCGATGGAGTGTATCATTAGGTTGCCTCTAAGAAGTGATTTTTTGAAGATCCTCTTCTAAAATATAAGAGGAATGAAGAGGGCGGTTGAAAAAAACCCATTGAGGATCTTAATTAAGGAGAAGGATCTAGACCATCTCTGCCTTCCTGAGCCTATGGTGGAAATAAATGCATTTCCTAAGTTACTTTTTAATAAATTGGGCGTTCAGTGTGATTTTATTCATAATAATCAAGTGGGAAAAAAATCCAAATTTATGGATCATGTGGAAAAGGATCCTGCAAACCCCTGTGATTGTCTTAGAGTCTGATCAACATATTTAGATCTCCATGGCATGGTGGAAAAATTGATTCAAGTTTCTTTTGTTGAAGCAAGTAGCTTTAGAGTTGGTAGGAGGATTTTATAGATGGATTTGGCTATAAAACCCCCTCAATTGCCTACCCCATGCTCTATAATTTGGGATTTGATGCCACCCTGCAATCTTATGAAAAAAGGTCCACGGAATTTTAGTTTCGGATCTGCAGTGGAGTTTGGCACTATGGCTGATGTGTGCTCAATGATTCAGGTGCCTTCTCTTGGTAGGAAGTTTACATGGTCCACTAATCATTGTAGAGGCAATGTTTGTTCTGTTCTAGATAGAAGCTTCTGCAATGATGAGTGGATTTCCTTATTTCAGGACTGTTCTCAACAGGTTTTCCCTCGAATTGCCTCTGATCATGCCCCCTTACTGATAACTTTGGATAGTTGTCAACGCCCTTATACTGTCCTTTTCGATTTCATCAATTCTGGATAGAGTTTGATGAATTTGAAAGGTGGTTGCTACTTCTTTGGGTGAATGGAGTATAGGGTCTCCCATCTTTGTGCTAATGCAGAAACTCAAATGGCTAAAAGGGGTCCTCAAGAGCTGGGCGAGATCATCTTTCCCAAACTTGGATAGAGCTCTAGAAGATGCATAAAACAATCCTTCTTAGGTGCAGGAAAAAATTGGGGCTAAGGGATTAGAAGATCAGCTCTTTGCTATGGAGGTAGATGCAAAGACTGCAGCCCTGATTAAGGCTTTAGATAACCATTAAAAAACTATAGGCGGAATAGTGTCACACCATGTTTTCTCTAGCAAAGGTATGTGGCACTAGATACTTTACCGTATCCAGTCAGCCTGATTCGCCATGATCACAGGAGAGGGAAACAAAAACACAACACTACAAATACTACAATCACGTACATATACAGTCCATCATATATATACACACCAGTGCTTACTAGATGATAGAGTTATAATTTACAATTACATGATATTCACAAATTGTCTCCTATAATATTTACATGTATTCCAGATTCTCAATACAATATATTACATCAGAGTATTCTCAATCACAGTAGAATATTTACACAAAAAGGGTTCCTGTATTGACAACGATATCACTCAGTAGGTCTAGCCTTCGAAGCACAGTCCTCACAATCACAATCGAGTCCATGCTCTGGCTTAGTCTTTGGGACACTGGCCTCAAATTCCATGGCCATTCCCACAGGATCAGTTGATAATCAGAAAAACACCGGTCTCGGCATCTATAGAGAGTGCGTAAAATAGGGTGAGTATGACATGCTCAGTATGGGGCTGGGGGTAGGCAAGCAAATGCAGTACAAATGATACAATGCATGCTCCACAACCTATATGATGTTCATGGGTTCATTTAGACTGCACTACTTCCTAGTCCATTACTAAGTCTGTAGAAGTAGTATGGTGCTACGCAACGTAGGTCGTATCCCATTTCCTAGTATGTCGGTCTCTAAGGATACAAGATAGTTGTAGGCTAGAGTCAGCCAGCCTCAGAAAGAACCTCGGTCCTCAGGCTAACCTCTAGTTTAGTAACCCCGACAGTCAAGTGTATAGTGCATCGTACCCTATTGCTATCCATCTCTAGGTATAGTACATCTTATCCCGAAAGTGTACTTTTGATCAGGCATCCACGAGTTGGGATTAGTGAGTACCTCACCCCTACTGACAAGGGGTTGTAGCACTCGGGTACAAATCCTAGCCCCCAAACCTTCTATATGATGCTCAACAACCATCAACCATCAACCATCAACCATACACACAACATACAAAGAATCGTCAGGCACTCACTCACATCCCATCTTACCTTTTCAGCTTCTAGTATCTCAGTATCAGTAATAGATATAATATGCATAGAACATTATGCATGAGAACCAAGCATAAAAAAAAAAAGCTCCGTAAAATAAGTCAACCACCCACTCACGTTGATTTCCCAAATCATGTGTGCTATAGATTCCCAAATTGGATTACGCCCTCACATATGATTTTGGTTCCTAATTGCACATTGTATACATATATTTCTTAATAAATAATTCTACTGCCTCAACTATTCAGTTTAACTTAAAACCCTAATATCTAGTTCCTGATTGGAATTCCATTACACGGTACCCTTTTTATAGCCTAACTGTTAGTAGGGCCAAATTCATTTAAGAGATATGTCAGTGGACCCCACATCTGGACAAAGTACCATATGGCCACATCATCAGTCATTCAAGGTTCTAAGATCCTCATCACAGCCCTTTTTCCCTACGAGGAATTAATTCTAATGAAAATGGTGCTCGCAGACCCTAACCATTAGTTCTAATCCACAAGCCACATTAGTAGCCATTCTGGGTTCTGGAACCCTCACCGGAAGGTCAGCTAGGCGGCCACTAGCTGACCTCTCACACCTATCGGTGCCCCTTCTTTTGCAGAATTCAATTCTGCCAATGTGTTGTGAATTGCAACCTCAAAATTGGGTTTAGCTCTTACCTGGCAACTCTGTCCGAACAGAATGGGTCTTGTGGGCAGGTGTAGCTGTATACTGACCCACCTTCAAGGCCCAATTAATTAACCCAAGTCTTATACATCCCATTCTAAATAAATTAAATAGGAATTGAGGTATTTCTGTGGAATTGAACAACTTCCCCTAATTTAGTCACTTAATTAGGGTTCGTTACAAGTGTTTACAATGTTCCAACCCTATTAAACTTGTAGAAGAATTTGAGGATAGAAATTAACTAAATTCTCATAGAAATCCCAATTCCGGTATGGAGAAAATCTTCTAACAATTATAGTCCTTGAATCCTCTAGAATTTGGGGCTTCTTTTATAGGGAAGCTAATTAGTCCACAGGGAATTGACTACAGTCCTTAATGAATTGAAATCCCTAACCCTAGTTAGTAATTCAGTTGAACCAACTGATTTCTCCTACTGTACTTGGTAAAATTCCTTACTTGTGTGCAGTACTGGACCAAGAGTTGCCTTAGGTGCAACAATTCCTTCTCTATTTCCTCTTGTTCCCTTCTTCCTTTTCTCTTCTCCTTTTTCTTCTCCTTACTGTAGTAGCAGAAAAAATCGATTGAGGTTTGATGCCATTTAGTTTATATGGTACAACTAAAGCACACCTAAGGGTCTATTTTGCTCGTACCTTCTGAATCACCTAGTATAGCTAAGTAGGTTATTGATTTATAACTTTATTTGTACATTTTTGCCTACTGAGGCATAAGGTGGGTTATGATCCCCAAACAAACCTCTATTCATGGTAAAAATATGGGGAACTGTGCTGCCGAGGTGTGGGCTCCACTAGGCAGACTGGAAAAAAAAAATTTTTTTGGCAGCCCCACTGGCCAGTGGGTTGGACCTGCCGTTTACTGCCATTTTTACCCAAATTTGGGTATGTTCTTTTATCTACGCTACACTGCTCAATATGGGTTAGAATAGTACATGTGTGCTCATGCTTCCTGATGAGGTTTTCAGTTATGCAGGCAGGTTGGACATCAACAAGTAGGGTCATCTATGCCCTCCAGGCACTCCCACCCCACCCCAGGACGAAAACCTGTTAACCTTCTTAGACGGATCAGATGTAGGTGGCCTGGAAAACTAGTTCCACCCACCATGCCAATGCTGCCTTTCTTTCCTCTGCTTCCTTACTTGAGCATAGAGTAGGGGGTTAAGTCAATTTAGGGTGTTACAAAAAGGCTAGGATCCAGTGGATGAAGCATGGTGATAGAAATTATAAGTTTTTTCATTTGTCAGCAAAGATAAGAAGACTGAGAAATACCATTAGATCTCTTAAGAAATAGGACAGTACCACTGTTGGAGGTCAAGATCAGTTGTTTGTTGATTTTTATAAGAAATTTCATAAAATCTCTCTGAAAGTTGATCATACGGAGCTACTGGATAATATCCCAATTTCTCTCCAACAAGGAAATATCCACCACCTTGATTCTATCCCTGGTGATGCAGATATTAAAAGGGCGGTGTGGGAGCTAGACCCGGATAGCTCACTTGGACCTGATGGTTTTTTCGGGGCCTTTTACTATAAGTGTTGGGATATTGTGGAAGTGACGTATGTAATGGAACCCGATACTTCTTCAGTGCAAGTCTTATGCCTAGAGGAGTCAACAATAATTTTCTGGTTTTAGTACCAAAAGTGGAGGGTGTCTCGTCTCTAGATGAATTTCATCCTCTCTACATGGGGAATTTCTTTTATAAATTAATATCAAAGGTGACAGTGCTGCGACTAGAGAGCCTCTTCTGATTATTATCTCAAAAGAACCAGGTGCTTTCCAGTAGGGGAAGTTGATTCATTCCAACATACGTTTGGCTTCGGAGCTTGCAAACCTAATGTTTTCTTCTACTAGAGGGGGTAGTCTTGGCCTAAAATTTAATATCATAAAAGCAAACGATACTATCTCATAGTCTTTTATCTTTCAGGTTTTGCGTAGATTTGGATTCTCTGAGAAGTGGGTCAACTGGTTGCATCAGATTTTGAAATCAACAAAAATATCTATTTTGGCTAATAGTGGTTTGCAGGGCCTCTTTGGGGTGGAGCATGGATTGAGGCAGGATGACCCTATCTCACCTATGCTCTTCATAATTGTGGAAGAAGTTTTATCCAGAGGCCGGACGAGGTTGATTCAAATCAATAAGCTGAGGCTGTTTCATGGTCCTAGAGGCGTCCCAACGCCAGGTCATATTCTCTTTGCAGATGACATCTTTATACACTCTAATGCCTTCATGCAGTATGTTAGTAATTTAAAATATTTTTTGATGAAGTATCAAGAATTCTTAGGGCAATGCATTAGTTTAGAGAAAGAGTCAGTTTAGAGAAAGCAAGCTCTTTCTTGGAAATATTTATCCTTCCAAAAAGCAGGCCATCTCGGAAACTCTAGGGATTTCGATTTGAAATTTCCCAACAAGATATTTAGGCATTGAGATCTTTAAGGGGGGAGTGAAGAAAGAAGCTTTTTTGCCTGTTATGGACAAAGTGAACAGTCAGCTGATAGGGTGGAAGGGAAAGCTTATATCGATGGCGAAAAGAGTGGAATTGGTGCGTTCACTTATCTTAGGAATACCTGATGAGCACATTTATGTGTGAAATCTAGAGTAGTAAAACATGCATTTTACATATTTAGAATGGAGCTACCTTGGGTTTTACTCTCTTTTTGCAGGTTTTATATTTTCAAAGCCTTAAGGACTATCGGGAGCTATATCTTCAATTTTACACGTAAAGAGGTCCTATTTCTTTCCATGGTTGCGAAGAGGACGAAATTCTGAGCAAGATGGACGTGTTCAATTAAAAGTACACATTCGTTTGGTCACCCGTACAAATGATTATTCTTTTTCGGGTCAGAAAAAGAATAATGGATCAGAACTGAACCGAGATGCAGAACCAGCCCGTTTGCAATTGTCCCAGAGGTACAAGGAATACTCCAAATGCCAACAAGGATCGATGGACAACATCCTTAAGTGATTAAAGATTTGTTTTTGGTAACAACAACTACCTAGCTTAGTTGGTGAGCTATGGTGTACAAAATTCTCTTGCTCACCAAGAGGTCTCAAGTTCGAATCTTATGGTTGTTTTTTTTAGAAGATTTTGTTGAAGATTTCCTGCTTTTCACTCACTTAAAGCACTAAGGGCATGGAGGGGATTTCCACATCAAGTTAGAAGCAAGCAAAATCGTGGAAGCAAGAAGAGAAGAAAAAGAAAAAAAAAAAAGGAAAGCAAAATCGTGGAAGCAAGAAGAGAAGAAAAAAAAAGGAAAGAGAAAAAAAGGGGAGAACCAAAAATTGTCCAAATCTTCTCTCTCCTCCACATCATCACCAAAGATTGTCCAAATCACACAAAGGAAGAAAAAAAAATCGTCCCTAGGAGAGAGAAAAAAAGAAGAAAAATAAATTAGAAAAAAAAAAAGGAAAGAAAATAAGCAAAAAAATTTAGGAAATTTCTCAAAATTTATTTCTCTCTTCTCTCTCCTCCATCTTAGCACTTTTGGACTCAAAAGATCTCACAATCAATTGTGGGTTTCTCTCTTTTAGGAAAGAGAAAATTGTTACCCTACCTCTCCATTCCCTATAAATACAACTCATGTAAGAGGAGGAGACACAATTCATTCTTCTTCTAGTTTTTTAGTTGCTCTCTCTCTCCCTCTCTCACTCTTTGGTTTTAGTTCTTCTCTATTTTTGCTTTAATCACTTTTGTAATAGTTTTTTTTTATGTCAATTAATGCAAGCACTCTTTTATTTTTATTCAGTTCTTTTTATGTTTATGATTTATGCAATTGAGTTGTAATTTTTTAAGTTATAGTTCTAGGCTTAGATCTAGGTGACAAGATCACGAGCCGTGGAGCAATTTTTCTTTTCAAGTTCAAGCATTGATTCAAGTAAGTAGGCTCCTTCAATAGTCTTCTCTCCCCCCTCTCATTCCCTCTTCTGACTACCATTTCTTTCTTAACTTAGGATTTTTATTCAGTCATTACATTATTGCTATCCCTTTCCCCCAAGGTTCATGGCTAGTGTATGTGTTGGCTTTGCCCCTCTTAGCCATAGAACCATCAATTTATTGCTTTTATTTTAATTGTCTCCCTTTCCCTAAAGCCAAGTAGAGTAACCCTTGTAAGAGTGACTCTTTGGTCAAGTAGGGAAGCTCATATTATGATGCATCCCTCGGGCTAAGTAGAGAAACCTACTTGTGAGTCTCTCTCTAGTTTTATCCCCTTTCTTTTACTTTATTTTTATTTCAGCATTTTTTTCCTTTATTTATTTATTTATTTTTTAATTGCGTGGGTTGTTTATTTTCAGTTATTTATTTATTTAATTTTAATTGCGTGGCTTGCGTCTTTAAATTCTTAGATGACGAATGGTTAGGACGTTATTTTTAGGACGGTAATTAGAATTAGATCACAACCATTAATCAGTTCACTTTCGCATTATTAAAAGAAATAAAAAATAAAGTGGCTGCTCTCCCTGTGTTCGACCCGTAGCTACACTGATCCGTACGCTTACGGTTACATTTTAAATCTCAAACAAGTTTTTGGCGCCGTTGCCGGGGAGACAGTTCCATGTTATTTTTCACTTTCTTTTGGTAAATCGGAGTGCTTTGTTTTCTTTGTTTTATATTTTTCCTTTTCTTTTATTGAATTCCTGAGAAGAACAACTTGCAATAATAGTTGTATCAGTGGAGGTCGCCATGCCTCACAGTATGATAAAGACAGGTTTCGCCCTGGAGCAGTACCTCAGGAATTGACCTGAGCAACCCTGGATCCCTGCCGGTAAGCTCCCAAAAAAAAAAACCAAAAAAAAAAAAAAAAAATAAAAAAAAATTAAAAAAATAAAAATCATCAAAAAGTTTTGCTATCCATTCTTTTGTGCTTGTCTTACTTTAGTTGTGGGTAGTTTTCTGTTGCATGAGTGTTAAGTGGGTACGTAATACTAAGAATCGGTTAGAAAGAAGAGATCCAACAAGTAGTGACCCTATACGTTTGCTCTCTTTAAAACCCTTCAATATGGGAGACCAACAGTAAAATCCTTCACCTAAATCTCTGAAAGATAGGTTCTACCCTGCTAGAACAGCCCAACCTTCCTGCATAGTTCTACCACAAGCCTAGGGCAATAATTTTGAACTCAAATCTCAATACATCACTATGTTGCCCCACTTCCATAGGTTGACCTCTGAGGATGCATACCTATTTCTAAGGGAATTTGAAGAGGTATGTGTTCTAATTAAGATCCAACAGCTTTCTGATGATGCTGTTAAGCTTAGGTTGATCACTTTTGCATTGAAAGACCAAGCTAAGAAGTGGTTGTATGGGTTACTCACAAATTCTATAACCTCATGGGAACAGTTCACAGTTGTCTTCCTTAAGAAGTTTTTCCCAACTCACAAGACCAATAAGCTTAGAAGTGATATCCTTCAGTTTAGGCAAAAGCCTAGTGAGTCATTTTCCAAACTTATGGAGAGATTCAAGGATCTACTCCAAGAATGCCCTCACCATGGCCTAGACCTATGGCATTTATGTCAAATAATTTATGAGGGTATTGATTACCCAACTAAACAAATGATAGAGTCTATGTGCCCTGAGGGATTCACATCCTTTACAGATGAAGGAAAGGCATGGGAATTTTTACTTGACTTAGCTGACAAAACCCGTGAGTGGGAATCAACCCAAGAGAGTGAAAGAACCATAGGAGGAAAATGATATTTTGTGGATGGGATAGTAGCCAAGGAAGCCCATTTGGATAGTCTAATCAAGAGGATTGAGGCTATTGTTCCTAGAGAGCCATCATCAGTCAATTTGGTTAAGATTTGTGCTTGGTGCCAGTCCCCTGGACATGTCATAGAAGAATGCCCTAACACCTCTGGGGGCACTTCTAATGATAGTGTTAATGCCTTATACCAGAATAATCCATATAGTAACACATACAATCCAGGATGGAGAAATCACCCAAATTTCTCTTGGAATCAGGGCAACCAAGCAGGACCTTCCAATTTCTATAATCAAGGTCAACCTGGACCCCAAAGGCCTCCCTTTGCACAACAATCTTTTTCTCAAAATACTTTTCCTAGGTCAAATGTAGGACCTCAGGCGAGTTTTCCTAGGGCCCCTCTTCTATCATCTTATCAGCAACCCCCTGGGTTTACCAACACTGGAGAGGCAAGTAGAATAAGTGACTTGGAAAAAAATATGGCCCTCCTCATGACAAGCCATCAAAATCTTACGAGAGAACTTACCCAAGTTGTCTCAATTATGCGTGAGAGGGAGAAGGGAACTTTACCCAGTCAACCAGAGCCTAACCCTAGGCATCATCAGCCTGTTAGTTCACAAGGACCAACTAATGCACCACTGAATATAGTACAAGGTCAGACTCAACAAGGGCCCTCTAACCAATGTAATGTTGTTTATGCCCTTAGGAGTGGTAGAGAGTACCTACAGAGCGTTCCTAAATCTTCCCCATCTATTACTCCTGTTAACTCTTCTTCAGTTGAGGACACAAATGTGCCTCTTGTTCCAGGTTCGTCTGATGAACCTAAAGATTTTTCTGAAACTAAAGATGATTTGGTTGAGGAAACCAAAAATGATTCTTCTGAACAGGGGCAAATCCCTAACAGTCCTTATGTTCATCCTGTCCCATTTCCTAATCGCTTGGTAAACAAAAAGAAGACTGCTTCCATGGACAAAATTTTAGAAGTCTTCAAAAAGGTAGAAGTAAACATCCCTCTTTTGGATGCCATATCCCAGATCCCCGCCTATGCAAAGGTACTGAAAGATTTGTGTACTCACAAACGTATCACTAGTGTGCCCAAAAAGGCGTTCTTGGCAGGTAACATTAGTTCCATAATTACTCAGCCTATAGCAGCCAAGTATAAGGATCCAGGGAGCCCTACCATATCTTGTGTCATAGGCAACACCTATATTGAGCATGCCTTACTTGACCTTGGCGCAAGTGTGAATCTTTTACCTTACCATGTGTACAAGCAACTAGGATTAGGAGAATTGAAAGCCACTGGAACTACTCTTCAGTTGGCAGATAGGTCTGTTAAGATTCCTAAAGGGATGGTTGAGGATGTCTTACTAAAGGTGGGGGAATTTATTTTCCCTGTTGATTTCATTGTGTTAGATACTAAGCCCTTCTCAACCAAGGATGAGATCCCAATAATTCTAGGAAGACCATTCTTGGCTACGAGTAATGCATTAATCAATTGTCGGAATGGTTTTCTAAGATTATCTTTTGGTAACCAAACTGTTGAGTTTAACATGTTTAGGATTGGCAAGCAACCACATATGGAAGAAGAGATCAATATGCTTGAGGATTTTCTGGATTTTTCTGATGATTTAGTTACCAACTTTGATATTGATTTTGATTCAGAATTCCAAGAGTGTATGGATGAGTTGGATGATGATAGTGAAAATTTCTTTTCTGAAGTCTTGAGTCTTCACACACTTGTGGAGCCCTTAGGACCCCTTTCCAATTCCATTCTCAAACCTTCCATAGTTGAGCCCCCTAAGCTAGATCTTAAGGAGTTGCCATCTAATTTGAGATATGCTTTCCTAGGGCCTGACCAGACTCTTCCTGTAATAATTTCTTCAAATTTGACTTCTAGCCAGGAAGAGGAGTTACTTAAAGTGTTAAAAGATAATAAGGAAGCCCTAGGTTGGACCATGACTGATATCAAGGATATAAGCCCTTCTATTGTGCAACATCATATACATCTTATGGAGGATTCCAAACCATCCACGGAACCCCAAAGAAGAGCTAACCCAGTGATGATGGAAGCCATTAAGAAAGAGATCCTAAAGTGCTTGGATCATGGAATAATTTATCCTATTTCTGATAGCCAATGGGTAAGCCCAGTTCACGTAGTGCCTAAGAAGTCTAGTATGACTGTAGTTCCTAATGCCAACAATGAGTTGATCCCTACCCGTGTCCAAACAGGATGGCGTGTGTGCATTGACTACGGGAAGTTAAATGCGGCAACCTGGAAGGACCACTTCCTATTGCCATTCATTGACCAGATGTTAGAGAGGTTAGCTGGACATGAATACTATTGCTTTCTTGATGGATATTCCGGCTATAACCAAATCCCAATTGCTTTAGAGGACCAACATAAGACCACTTTTACATGCCCATATGGAACATTTGCTTACAGGCGTATGCCCTTTGGGCTTTGCAATGCCCCTGCTACGTTCCAACGATGCATGATGAGCATTTTTTCTGACATGGTCGAAAAATTCTTAGAAGTATTTATGGATGACTTTTCAATTCATGGGAATTCCTATTCTGAATGTCTTCATCATCTTTCCCTAGTTTTGAAAAGGTGCATATCTAAGAATTTGGTTTTGAATTGGGAGAAATGTCATTTTATGGTTAAATCTGGTATTGTTTTAGGCCACGTAATATCCAAGGAGGGAATTAAGGTAGATAGAGCCAAAGTGGATTTAATTGATAATTTACCACCTCCTCAATCTGTTAAGGATGTTCGGTCTTTTCTAGGGCATGCAGGCTTCTACAGAAGGTTTATTAAGAACTTTAGTCAATTAGCCCGACCTCTCACCTCATTACTTGCCAAAGATCAAACTTTTGAGCTTTCTAAAGAGTGCCTAGAATCCTTCAAACAACTTAAGAAGGAGTTGACCAATGCACCCATTGTTCAACCACCTATTTGGACTGAACCTTTTGAACTGATGTGTGATGCTTCGGATTTTGCCATAGGAGCAGTTTTAGGTCAAAGGATTAATAAGTTACCCACTGTCATTTACTATGCTAGTAGGACCTTAAATGATGCACAACTCAATTATACAACCACTGAAAAAGAATTTTTAGCTGTTGTGTTTGCATTAGAAAAGTTTCGGTCTTACTTAGTTGGTTCACATGTGGTGGTGTATACTGATCATTCTGCCCTCAGATACCTAGTTCAGAAGAAGGATGCCAAAGCCCGTCTCATTAGGTGGGTTTTACTTTTGCAAGAGTTTGATTTAGAAATTAGGGATAAGAAAGGAGTTGAAAACCTAGTTGCAGACCATTTATCCCGGCTTCCCAATTCCTTGACTGTTGATTCTCCAGTCAACGAGAACTTTCCAGATGAACAATTATTTACAATGTCCAGTGAACCATGGTTTGCTGATATTGTCAACTTCTTAGTTTCAGGTGTGACTCCGGATCACTGGTCCACCCAAGATAAGTATAGGTTTCATTCCCAAGTTAAACACTTTTTCTGGGATGATCCTTATTTGTTTAAGATATGTCCAGATCAGATTATCCGACGATGTGTTCCTGATCATGAGCAACATTCCATTCTCTCTTTTTGTCATGATCATGCATGTGGTGGACACTTTGGACCTAAGAAGACTGCCGCAAAGGTTCTCCAATGCGGATTTTATTGGCCCACTCTTTTTAGAGATGCTTTTGATTTTTGCAAGGCTTGCCCTGCCTGCCAGTCTTTTGGCCGTATCAATAAAAGGAACATGATGCCCCTCAACCCTATTTTGGTAGTTGAGATCTTTGATGTATGGGGCATCGATTTTATGGGACCATTCTCTAATTCTTTTGGGAATTTGTACATACTTTTGGCCGTTGATAATGTTTCTAAATGGATAGAGGCCATACCTTGTAAAACTAATGACCACAAAGTGGTGGTCCAGTTTCTCAAAGAGAACATTTTTTCCCGCTTTGGTGCACCTCGTGCAATAATTAGTGATAGGGGTACTCATTTTTGTAATCGACCTTTTGAGGCCTTAATGAAAAAGTATGGGATCACCCATAAGTTATCTACCCCTTATCACCCCCAAACTAGTGGCCAAGTGGAGGTGTCTAATAGGCAGATCAAACAAATCTTGGAGAAAACTGTTAATCCCAACCGTAAGGATTGGTCCCTTAGGCTCATTGATGCCTTGTGGGCCCATCGGACTGCATTCAAGACCGACCTTGGCCAGTCTCCCTACCGTTTGGTGTATGGAAAAGCTTGTCACTTACCAGTTGAGTTGGAGCATAAGGCCTTTTGGGCCATTAAGAAGCTTAACTTTGATTTGTCTGATGCGGGAATTCATCGTAGGCTCTAATTATCTGAGTTGGAGGAACTTAGGAATGAAGCCTATGAAAGTTCTAGAATTTACAAGGAAAAGACCAAAGCTTTCCATGATAAACACATTCTGCGTAAATCTTTTGCAATTGGTGATAAGGTCTTATTGTACAACTCTCGATTGCATCTTTTTCCTGGTAAGCTTAGATCCCGATGGGATGGCCCATTTATTGTTCATAATGTATATCCCCATGGGGCTGTGGAGATTTTGAATCCAGGAACAGGGGTAATTTCGAAGGTTAATGGTCAGCGTTTGAAACCGTTCCTCGAGTTTCCTACTACTAGTAGTGAAGAGGTCATGGATCTCCATGAACCTCTTTACACTGATGACTAACTTTTAATCAGGTATGACCCCCTTGCATTGTCTTTGCTTTTAATTTTTTCCATGCATTGAGGACATTGCATGACTTAAGTGTGGGGGAGGGAAACCAGTTTTTATTTTTTTTCTTTCACTTTGTTTTGTTTGTTTTTCTTTTTATTTTTGAGCTTGCTAAGGATGAAGTCCTACTTTGGCTTTTGGCTAATGATCATACCATTCGGTTGCTTGATGTATGAAAATAAAAGTTTTGACTAAGGTACCCATTTTGAACGTATAAAACCCTGTTGAGAAGAAAGAAACAAGCATGTGTCTTGAGATGGGACTTTCTTTTGAAAAATAAGAGACCCCTGTTTTATGGTGATGGACCATATGTAAGTCTGTGGGTTCCTTGTACTTTTGATTTGGAGTTGAGACCTTCTTTTTAATTTGGCATGGGTTGATAAATGCACAATTTTAAATGAAATGAGAAATGTGGTATAAAGAAGAATAAGAGTTGATTCCTTTGGAACTAGACAGGGCATTGCGCCTCAGGAAGCGTGGTGTCTTGATCGAAATTCCTTGGGAGGAAACTTCTGAAGTAACTCTAGCATCACTGCCTTTGTGGACATATGCAAAAAGCGAAGCTACATAGTAACTTGGGTGTCTGGTGTTTGCTCCACCATGTCATTCAGGCCAAAAGTAGTGGAGTAGAATAGAGTTTATTAAGCAAAAAAAAAGAGAAAAAAATGTGCAAATGTCATTATTGCTTGGTAACATGTTTGGTCAAAAAACACTCCAACGCCTTAGTCATTGGTTCCCTATTTCTTCACAAGTGGTTTTGCCTTAAGATAAGGATGTTTTCGAAGAGACGAGGTGAGTTCCAAATTAAGAAATATGCTAGTGCCTGGAATTGATAAAGGGTAATAAAAGTTCAAGTGTGGGGGTCCCTTGTAAGAGAAATTATCTTTGCTCCGGATCGGTATGGGCATTACCTTTAGCCAAAGTTGGGATTTGTTTATTCTGAATTTTGGGTGTATATTCACTGCAAACACCCACGAGACACAACTCATCCACTAGGGGTGACCTAGGGGTTTAAAGGCTTGTTGCACATGCTAAGTGCAACCGTGATTCCTACGAAAGTGAGTTAGGTTTTTTATCTTTATTCTTTTCTTTTTGTTTTGCTCGAGGACTAGCAAAGTCTAAGTGTGGGGGAATTCTGATGAGCACATTTATGTGTGAAATCTAGGGTAGTAAAACATGTATTTTACATATTTAGAATGGAGCTACCTTGGGTTTTTTACTCTCTTTTTGCAGGTTTTATATTTTCAAGGCCTTAAGGACTATCGGGAGCTATATCTTCAATTTTACACGTAAAGAGGTCCTATTTCTTTCCATGGTTGCGAAGAGGACAAAATTCTGAGCAAGATGGACGTGTTCAATTAAAAGTACACATTCGTTTGGTCACCCGTACAAATGATTATTCTTTTTCGGGTCAGAAAAAGAATAATGGATCAGAACTGAACCGAGATGCAGAACCAGCCCGTTTGCAATTGTCCCAGAGGTACAAGGAATACTCCAAATGCCAACAAGGATCGATGGACCACATCTTTAAGTGATTAAAGATTTGTTTTTGGTAACAACAACTACCTAGCTTAGTTGGTGAGCTATGGTGTACAAAATTCTCTTGCTCACCAAGAGGTCTCAAGTTCGAATCTTATGGTTGTTTTTTTTAGAAGATTTTGTTGAAGATTTCCTGCTTTTCACTCACTTAAAGCACTAAGGGCATGGAGGGGATTTCCACATCAAATTAGAAGCAAGGAAAATCGTGGAAGCAAGAAGAAAAAAAAAAAAAGGAAAGAAAAAAAGGGAGAAATAAAAATTGTCCAAATCTTCTCTCTCCTCCACATCATCATCAAAGATTGTCCAAATCACACAAAGCAAGAAGAAAATCGTCCCTAGAAGAGAGAAAAAGAAGAAAAATAAATTAGAAAAAAAAAGGAAAGAAAATAAACAAAAAAATTATGGGAAATTTCTCCAAATTTATTTATCTCTTCTCTCTCCTCCATCTTAGCACTTTTGGACTCAAAAGATCTCACAATCAATTATGGGTTTCTCCCTTTTAGGAAAGAGAAATTTGTTACCCTACCTCCTCATTCCCTATAAATACAACTAATGTAAGAGGAGGAGAGACAATTCATTCTTCTTCTAGTTTTTTTAGTTGTTCTCTCTTTCTCTTGCTCTCTCTTTAGTTTTAGTTCTTCTTTATCTTTTCTTCAATCACTTTTGTAATAGTTTTTTTTTATTTCAATTAATGCAAGTACTCTTTTATTTTTATTCAGCCCTTTTATGTTTATGATTTATGCAATTGAGTTGTAATTTTTTAAGTTATAGTTCTAGGCTTAGATCTAGGTGACAAGATCACGAGCCATGGAGCAATTTTTTTTTTCAAGTTCAAACATTGATTCAAGTAAGTAGGCTCCTTCAGTAGTCTTCTCTCCCCCCTCTCATTCCCTCTTCTGACTATCCTTTCTTTCTTAATTTAGAATTTTTATTTTTAGTCATTACATTATTGTTATCCCTTTCCCCCAAGGTTCATGGCTAATGTATGTGTTGGCTTTACCCCTCCTAGCCATAGAACCATCAATTTATTGCTTTTATTTTAATTGTCTCCCTTTCCCTAAAGCCAAGTAGAGTAACCCTTGTAAGAGTGACTCTCTGGTCAAGTAGGGAAGCTCATATTATGATGCATCCCTCGGGCTAAGTAGAGAAACCTACTTGTGAGTCTCTCTCTAGCTTTATCCCCTTTTCTTTTACTTTATTTTTATTTCAGCATTTTTTTCCTTTATTTATTTATTTATTTTTTTAATTGCGTGGGTTGTTTATTTTTAGTTATTTATTTATTTAATTTTAATTGCGTGGTTTGCGTTTTTAAATTCTTAGATGACGAATGGTTAGGACGTTATTTTTAGGACGGTAATTAGAATTAGATCACAACCATTAATCAGTTCACTTTCGCATTATTAAAAGAAATAAAAAATAAAGTGGCTGCTCTCCCTGTGTTCGACCCGTAGCTACACTGATCCGTACGCTTGCGGTTACATTTTAAATCTCAAACAGCTTGACGTCAACAATAAGGTTTCCAGAAATTTGTTTTCGTCCACCCCTACATTCAAGGAACGTAATCCCTATTCTGGAGGACAGGACTCTATTCTCTACATATCATTATAGACGTCACACGGTTGGCCTTTCCGAGATAAGAGGGTGGAATATTCCCAGAATCACAGAGCCACTCCCCTTGAGGACTCCACACCTAAACATGACTCTTCACAATGGTCTTCCACTTGCCCTCCATAAACATCCTATAAATACCAAGGTAAGCCTCCATCAGAGGGGATCGATCACTCACTTCTTTTATTGGAAAAGCTCTCTTGAGTGCCTGTTGTGGTAAGGTCTGACTTAGGCATCGGAGAGTCCCCCGTCGGGTCAGCCCGGCTCTCCCCTGTCATCTCTTCTGTGCAAGTCGGCCAAAGCACCAGGAACTGCAGGGAAGACATCCGGTCAATTTTTTCCGCATCAGTTTCCAATCATTGTTGCCTGCAAGGAAGCGAAGAAGAGAGGTAGGAAACGGAAGCATGAACAATGAATTGAATGCCAACAAGGAGCTGACTATGGATATTGTGAACCAAAATTGTGTCACCATTGATATTGCTACATTGGCTAATATTCAAGATGCTTTTGGTCCTGAATTGAGAAGGTGAACTGTTGGTTTGGAGATTGAAACGACTTTGTTAGCGTTTATGAAGGATTTGAACGGACAGTGAAGCAGCAGGAGGAAGAAAAGAAAGATAACCAATGACAGTGATTTCGGGGATGCGTTGCCCAAAGGTTGGAAGCTTTTGCTCACGCTCAAGAGGAGAGAAGGTCGCGTGTGGTTAAGCTTCCGTAGAAACATAAGGTCTTATCATGCCTTGTTTAAATTTTCTTTCACCCCCGATTGTTGGTTTCCTAATATTCTTGATCATAATTAATAACAAGTAATGTTAAAATCTAATGCCACTTTAGTTTCAAGATGATACGCTTATACTTTGTTAGTTGCAGCTTGTGCATTCTTTCTCTAGATGTGGAGAGTTCTGATAATGTAAAATCCCCTATATTGATAAGAGGTGTTGAGTATGATTCCGACTATTATCCCAACATGATAAATTGCAAAGCCATTGCATTGATTAATCTTTGTATATCTAAGATAAGATATTTGATGCCAACCAACTCTGGACCTCTTCCTCGAGAACTAGGAAAATTGGTCGACATAAAGAAAATGTAAGTCAGTATTCTCTTTTTTGCTTCAACATCCCTATTTGATATTCAGTTTTGGGGTTTTTTCTTACCTCGAATTTACATCTCTTTTGAAGAAATTTAATATATTATGGAATGTCTGATTGTTTTTATTAGTGGTCTGATTTCCTCGAATTATTTCATAGGGCCATTGCCTGCTTTTTTTCTTTTTTTTGTGTGTGTGTGTGGGGGGGGTTCAGCTTTAGAATTTATAACTAATTGTAAGAATTTTAGCTATGGATCTCTCCCCTCCAACGGTTAACTGAGAGCCTTCTAGGAGTAGAATTCAAAATTTTAACTTAGTTCTCCTTGCCTTGATTTTGTCAATGGCAGAGCCATATAGGCTAACAATTTGGAAGGGCCAATTCCTCCTAAAATTTCTGCTTTGGAAAATTTAATTGACATGTGAGTGAAAGCCTTTTCTTTCCATATTCTTTCTTGTTTATTTCCAGTTTGGTGCTCTATCTCATCTCTCCACAAGGAAACCAATATGCTCGCAAATAAAGAAAGAATGAAACAACTAAAAAGCAATAACAAAGCAAAAGAAAAGGAACGAAATAAATAAGAAGTAATTGCAGGAAGGCAAAAGAAGAAAAAGTAGCGAAGATGGCAACACACACCCTGGTGTCTTCTTCTCTCACATCTTCTATGGAGGCTAAAAGACTGGGTAAGGACCTTTCCAAGTGGATTGACCTCCTCCTCCTCAAGGAAGACTTCCTTTGTTGTAATAGCAGCTTCTACATCCTGTCAATGTTCAAGGTATCTCTCTCTCTCTCTCTCTCTCTCACTTATGTGTTTATTAGTTTTTAAGATCTCAACAAAGTAGAAGTAATTTCTAAAATCTAACATCTCTAATCAATTCCTTTGGCATTTTGGTGGTGAAATAAAACTTTATTCCTAATTTATAAATGGAAAGAATGACATTAAAGGCTCTCTAATTGGGGGGGGGGGGGGAGATTCTTAAATGTTAGTATAAAAGATGGAATTGAATTTATAAGAGTGCCTTCAATATGTCCTGTATGAACTACTATTTAAACTCTATGGACTATAGTGCAGTAATTCCATGTGTGAAGCTAGAATCTCCTAAACCAACCATATAAGAATTCTTTTACTTTATATTCTTCTTCATTTTCATAATTTTATTTCATAATTTTTTCTTCATCTTCATATTACCCACTTCTATTCATGACTGTATACTCTTCCTTTATTATCTAGATGTTAGTGATTTAATATAGTCAAAATTGCTACTTAAAACAAATGCATACTGTAAGTAATGGAGTGAAACATTGATACTTGTGTAAGTATTATATATATGTGCAACGTATGCACATAAGCATTTAAGTACGTTTCTAACCACTTGTAAATGTATATACAGTTATTTCATTGAAGCATTTTTTTTACATTCAATTGTTGTGACCCAGTTAAAATGTTATTTTGGTTCATCTGAGCATGTTTTGCTCTTTGTTGACCCAATCTGATTATTATCTCCCATTTGTCTTATATAGGTCCAACAAAATTTCCAAAAAAATCATACCAAGTAGACGAACCGGGTCTGATGCTTCAAGAGAAACTAGAGTCCTTAAATGTGGCTTCCTAACGAGGATTATGTTTATCAATCAATTTTTAACTGTTATTTTTGCACCAAAAGCATGTTGATCTTTTTTGTCTCCTCCATTTATAGAAAAATGTTATGTCTTGTAAGATTGTATTTTTTTTTTAATTTATCAACTTTATTTATTTATTTATTTATTTTTTTGAATCACAATTTTGGTTTTGTTTTATCATTGTAGTGAACTTTTCTTTATAATCTAGGATGGTGCAGAAATATGCATATGTTACTGTATAAAAGTGTCTTGAGTATCAATCCTAAATACAATGATTTTATTCGAATTCATTTACTCTATTTCAGGCATTGGTAAATGTTAATGAAATTCTCATGAACTAAATGATTTTTGGATATTCGCTTAATTTTTTCTAAAATAATAAAATGTAGGTTAGATTAGTCAAGGAAAATAAAACATTTTAACTGCTTTTTATTCGTGAAAGAGATATAAGAATGACAACGAGAATCTGAAAAGAACTCAAGGACCATAGCCAAAGTCTGAAACTTCAAGTATCATTCTTAATTTTTAAAGATATTAAATTCTAAACTTAGTGACCTCAAACTATTTCAATAATTTTTTAATTTTTGGTACATATGGGAGTCAATAGTTGGACTTGTAGGTTTGGACCATGTCTTCAGAGTATCCCTTTTTCTTTTTCCCACCATTTTCTTTATCCCTTCATTCTTCCTTTTTTTTTCTACAAAAATCATTTGTATCATTGTTGTAGTTTCATCATGCGGTTGTGTTGTCGAGATCCTTTCAGTCTCATCTAATACAAAATATCGGTATTGGTTAGTTTAAAGGCTTATCATAGTCCCACAAGTTGAAGGATAGACTCTTATTTAGATATTTAATTTGCACATATTCTTTAGCTTCAATATTTGTTGAGAGTATGTTTGTAGCCACTATCTTTTCTTAAGATAATAGAACAACAACATTGGTGCAGTCTCCTTTTAACACATAAAATTTGTGAGAAAGTGGTTGATGATTTTTATACTTATACTAATTAATGTCATGTCTCCCTCAGCAATAAACTTTCTTGAAAGAAATTTTATCATCCCTTATAATTGTCGAGCTTCCATTGTGCTATTGTTGCCTCATATGGTATATTCCTTGTGTTTTGACTATCATTATGTGGTTGTCAAGTACTGGAGATTTGCATTTGCCTTCCAAATAGGATATATTAGAACCATAGGGTTAAACAACTGAGCTCTCATATTATACCAATACTCACCCATGATGATTCTGTTGGGAAACATGTCCACACTCCTTGCCATGTTTTGGTGTTAACAAACAAATATACATCTTTAACTTGGTTTGATAAAATGTGGTTAGTTTGAAGAGAGTGTAATTAGCTTAAAGAAACACTTAGAAGGTCGAATCAAGACATGAAGCTTAAAGACATGGAATTGCAAACAAGAAGAAAAGAAGATGAAGTGCCAAAGAGTGGAAAGTTCAAGTGAAGAAGAAGACCACTAGGATAGATTAGTCACTTTAATGTAATTTGTAATTTCCACATATATATAGATGCACTCACCACATGCATGCGCATTACATCATACTAGAATGACCATAGAGCATGCCTTGACCAAGTATGGAAAGTCTCTAAGTGGTGTGGAACACACATTAACTTGACTCAAGGGTATTTTAGGGAATCTTAAAATTAGTATCAGGAGATGAAACCTTCATAGAAGTTGTAGAAAATTGAGTTGTGATTCCAACGCAATTTATCTTAGATCAATTTGAAGTCGGACCGAAAAGTTATGATCAAAACACTGACGACTGGTCAGTATGACAACATTCTGTCAAAACAGAGCATGTCATGTTGGCGGTTGAGCGGCTGGAAGCCACGGTCGATCGGAACTGTATGAGACCATAGGTGGTCAATCGGCTGAAAGCCTCGGTCGACCAAAACCTCCGAAACCATAGGCGGTCAACCGGCTGAAAGTCCCAATCGATCGGTGACTGCTTGGAAGTGCCCCAACGGCTATATTTTGCCTTCAACGGCTCTTGGCGGTCTACCGGCTACCGATGGTGGTCGATCGGTGGTCCCAGAATATGTCCATTAGAGCCTGATTTTCTACCTAAAATGCTTCACTAAGTTCACCTATAAATACCCAAACCACTCTTAATTAAATATTCATTAAGAAAGAACTTTAAGAGCATTATTGCAAGCATTCAAGAATTTTATTTCTACTTGAGTTGTTCTATTACACAAATCCCAACAAAAGGCTCAAGTCTCAATCAAAGTCCTCTACTCTCTCCTGTGCAAGTCAAAGCCATAAGAGAGGACTTTACAAAAGGTGCATCATTCATCATTTATTATTCATTCTCATCATTTGCACCACACTTGAGGTATTCCTCTTATTCCACTATTTCCTATTTATTTATGTTTTTACAATTCTAGACTGTACTTAGGATTGTAAGGATTCTCTTATCCTAAAAAGAGAAAGGTGTCTCTCTACCTCCAAAAGAGATTGTAAAGACGTCTCTCTGCCTGGAAAGAGGATTTGTAAGGATACTCTTATCCGTGAAAAAGATTGTGAAGGTTTTCTTCCATACCTACTGTACTGAAAGGGAGAACTAATGGAATACTTTAGAAGAGGATTCTTGTAGGGAGTGGACTAGACTCGAATTGAGTCGAACCACTAAAAATTTTGTGTTGTGGTTGTACTTGTTTTATTCTCTCCGCATTATTTTAACTTGCAATCACACTTGTGACCTATTTATCGAAAATAGTTAAATTCCACTAGTATAACCTATTCACCCCTTCTCTAGGTTATTTCAATTGGTATCAGAGCGGGAACTCAATTTATTTAAGACTATATCGTCTTAAAAGTGAGTCAAAGACCATGGCCACATTCCAAGGACCACCAGAAGACATGAACGCCTCGAGACCCCCTTACTTTAATGGAGAGAACTTTTCTTTCTGGAAGTGCAGATTCAAGAATTTTGTGTATGGTTACAACATTCTTGTATGGAGAGCCATAGAGAATGGACCATACACCATCACCAAAATAGTTGATGGAAAGATAGTACCGAAGGATGAAGGAGAATGGACGCTGAAGACATCACTCTCATCCAGTACAACTTCCGTGCTATCACGTTCCTTCAATGTGCCCTCAATGAACAAGAGTTCAACCGAGTCATAGCATGTGACACAGCCAAAGAGATTTGGGATATGCTTCTTGTCACACATGAAGGTACAACAGAGGTAAAAGAAAGAAAGGTAAACCAACTCGTTTCTGATTACGAATCCTTCTCTATGAAAGAAAATGAGCCGATAACTTCTATGTTTACTAGATTTACTGATATTGTGAACAATCTCAAAGGTTTAGGCAAGACTTATACTAACGTTGAAAAAGTCAGGAAAATCTTAAAAGCCTTACCTGCAGCTTGGAGACCCAAGAAAACAGTAATAGAAGAAGCCAAAGATTTGACGAAAATCTCCTTGGACTACTTGCTTGGATTTCTACAAACTCATGAAGTAGAGCTGAACGCCGACAAACCAAATCCTGAGAAAAGGAGAACCATAGCTCTAAAATCAACTCAAACTATCGAAGAAGTAAGTGATGATGAAGAAGATGAAGAATTCGATATGAAAAAAGAAATTTCACTCATCGCGAGGAAATTCAACAAGTTCCTAAAAAAGAAAGGAAGATTTCAACACAAGAACAAATCCTATGGTGACAAATCCTATGGGGAAAAAGGTAAAACAAAAATTAAACCCAAGGAAATCCCTTCTAAAGACATAGTTTGTTTTTAGTGCAGAAAGCCTGAACACTTCAGAACTGAATACCCAAATAAGTAAAAAAGAAAGGCTTATGCAGCCACATGGGACTCAAGTGATGAAGAGGAGAAAAGTGAATTTGGAGAAGAAGTCACCAACCTCGCCTTGATGGCCATTAGAGATGAAGAACAAGAGGTATGTCAAATTCAACCTGAACTTTTAGTAAGGGACTCTAATGAGGAACTTCAAGAAGCCTTCGAGGCCTTATATGAAGAAAGTATAAAATTAGAGTCTGATAAAAATAAACTTGAAAAAGAGGTTGACACACTAAATAAGAGAGTGGAGGCACTAACCTCAAAGGTAAGTGAACTGGAAGAAGAAAACTTCAAGTTGAACTCCACCCTCTGCACCTTTACCCAGGGGCAAAAGAACCTTGACAATCTTCTTGGTTCTCAAAGGAAGGGTCCAAATGAAAGAGAATGACTGGGTTATAATGGACAAAATCCATCTAGAAATGAGAATCCAAGAAGAGGTGACCAAAGAAACCAACCATCCACCTCTTACATTAAATGTAGTTTTTGTAAAAAGACAGGACACTCCATAAACCAGTGTCACTCCAAGAAAAAGAAGAAACCCAATTCTCAAACTGAGAGATCAAGAGTTAGCCATGCCTACTACTACAGACCCCTAAGAAGGCAATATAGGTCTCAAGAAAAGTCTAGACCTATGCCTAGGTATAGAAAATCCCAACCTCAAAGAGAATACTCTATTGAGAGGCCCCAAAGACAATTCCAAGGGTACAAGAACTATCCTAGGGAGACTTATAGACCACAAGGGAAATACCAAAACCAAGGACTCTATAGATTTCAAAGATACTATACTCCTCAAAGATCAAATGGATCTTATGAAAAGCAGATGACTCAAAGAAACCTAAAGCCATTCCAAAGGCAGAACCAAAGACCCAAAAAGTACAAAACCATTTGGGTTCCATTCGGAAAGTTTGACACTAACAACGATGGACCCATGAGATTATGGGGACCAATGTACGATTAAATTTCTGTTATAGGTTTGCTTGAAGAATAAGGTGGAAGCTGAATAGGTCATCGACAGTGGATGCTCCAAACATATGACATCCAACAAGAACCTATTCTCAAGCTTACGGGACTACGATGGAGGATAGGTCTCCTTTGGAGATGACAGTAAGGGAAAAATTGCTAGTATTGGAAAAATAAAACTTGGAGGTATTTCAATCTCAAACGTTTACTTTGTGAAAAATTTGAACTATAATCTCCTAAGTGTAAGTCAATTATGTAGCATTGGATACAAAGTAGAATTCAATGTCTCCCATTGTTGCATCAAAGATGCAAATGATAATCTAATACTAAAAGGGTCTAAGAAAAATAATATTTATGTTTGTATACTTGACGAAGCAAGTTCCTTAAATGCATGCTTGGTATCTAACCATAGTGAGTCTTCATTATGGCATAGAAGACTTAGACATATAAATGTCAAGTTAATTCAAACCATAGCATCCAAGGATCTCGTGAGGAACCTCCCTAAAATCAAGTATGAAATAGATAGTTTTTGTGATGCCTGTCAAAAAGGCATACAAACCAAGGTCTCCCACAAGTCGAAGAATATTGTCTCTTCCTCTAGACCATTGGAACTACTTCACTTAGACTTATTTGGACCTATCAATATATCTAGTATGAGTGGTAAAAATTACACCTTTGTAATCGTTGATGACTACTCTAGATACACTTGGACTGTTTTTCTGAAAAATAAAAATGATGCCTTCGATGAATTTGCAACTCTATGTAACAGATTGCAAAATCAGAAAGTGTATACTACAACCTCTGTGAGGAGTGACCATGGAGGAGAATTTGACAATATAAGTCAATTTGACTTATACTGCAACAAGCATGGTATTGACCATAACTTCTCCGCTCCTAGAACGCCTCAATCTAATGGGGTAGTTGAAAGGAAAAACAGGTCATTACAAAAAACAGCAAGGACTATGCTTAATGAGTTTTCTTTGTCTAAGTATTTTTGGGCTGAAGCTGTAAATACAGCATGATATGTACTAAATAAGATAATTCTTAGACCTTTACTTTTTAGAACACCTTATGAACTATACTTTGGTAAAATACCAAAAGTAGACTACTTTAGAGTCTTTAGATGTAAATGTTTCATCTTAAACACAAAAAATTATCTTGGAAAATTTGATGCAAAATCTGATGAAGGAATATTCTTAGGATACTCACTCAGCAGTAGGGCATATAGAGTTTTTAATAAAAAATCATTAATGGTTGAAGAATCTATGAATGTAAGATTTGATGAATCTTTACCTAAAGACTTAAACAAATCTCTTGATGATGATGATATCATAATTGATGAACTTAAGAACAAAGCTAATGATATTTCTCTTGATGATACAAATGATGTTACCATAGAAAAATTAGAAACACTACCTAAGGAAGTCATTCCGCATAGGAATCATCCCTTAGAA
>NC_056562.1:19273399-19273775 GCF_013358625.1 Macadamia integrifolia
GATTCTACTTCCAAAGTACACGTTCCAAGAAGAGGAATGGAGAAGAGACTTACCCGAGAGTGGAGGAGTTGAATCTTCTCAAAATCCGCAGAATCGTTGAGTGAGATCGCGAGTGGAAGCGTCAAGGAACTCTAAAAAAATCGCCTGAGTGAGAGGAGGGAAGAAATGGGAGAAAAATAGGAAACAGGGGCTTAAAAGCCCCTGTGCCTTTTTCGCCTCAGCTAAGACCATCGGGCCGAGCCGAGCTGCCCGCCGGTAGACAGCCTGCCGGTTGAAAAAAAAAGTGTTATATATATATATATGTTATATATATGATATATATATATGTTATATATATGATATATATATATATATATATATGAAAAAAGGGGGGGGG
>NC_056562.1:19273869-19304679 GCF_013358625.1 Macadamia integrifolia
GTATTTTCGGGATTAAGCTATGGCTAGTTGCAAAACATCATACACTATAATATCCGGTGCGTTGGCATATGATTATGTGTCGATATAAATTCTGAGGTGCTTAACAAATGTGATACCCTACTTTTTAAACCCGATCTAATTACACGGTTGACTCGGTGTAACCATGCAGGACCCGAACCTGAGAGGGTTAATGCGGGTTCCTTATGGACCATGATGGCAAGGGTGACTTTGAACACCGGTTGGCCAGATAAGTCCGAGTCAGTGCCAGAGAAGACTGGTGTACCCAAGCCGTATACATGCACATATCACAAGGCCATGTACAGATAAAGGTGCTATGTAGCCGTATCCTAAAGTGCATACGTATAATATATCTTGTGCCGAGAGTCGAATTCCACCAAAATCCCACTTGTTGGCCAATTTTTGGCCCTCAGGTGGGCAGTCACAGGTGGACGCATCCGCCCACCTGAGTGACCCACCCATGTGCTACTAATGATTTTAAGAAAGTATAAAATCATTTATTACACGGAAAGTTGGTGAGAAGATTTAAGAGGAGAGAGAAGAGAAGGGAGAAAAGAGAACGAAGAAGAAGAAAGGGGAAGGAAGAGGAAGAAGAAATAGATTTAAGCGGTGCCAAGGTTTGATCTTCCTATTCCGACGCCGGAATAGTGATCTCCAACATGAGATCTACGTTTAGAGGTGAGCGAAGGCTATATTCTTTAAACTTTCACCATACCCAAGTAAAACCCTTAATTGGGTAGTGTTTCTTGAGGTCTTGTAAATCCCCCTTGAGATGATGAATCTAAGGTTTAATAGATGGTCTATGTGTTGATTTTGAAGGATTTGAAGAAGTGTTTACAAGGTTGGAGAAGCATTGGTGATTTGAAGTGATTTTGGGATTTTTGAAAGAGTTCTTGAGCAAAGAAGGTTAGATGACTTCCATTCCTTAAATCTAATCTGGATCTAGGTTAGAATCATCTTATGCGACCTTGAATGTGTGGAAGATGGGTTTGGAAAAACCCCATTTGTTTCCCCAAAGGTTGGGGAAGGGTTTAGGGAAAATGACATTTTTTCGCTGAGACCAGTGGGCCGAGACCGGTGGGCCAAACGGCCCACCTGAGGGCACCCGCCTGAGAGGGCAGGCCCTCGGGGCCAACCGGCGGGCCCCTACTGACAGGCTGATCGATGGGCCGACTTGTCCGCCGGTCATGACCGGTGGGTCAGGATCCGTGGGTCGACCCGCCCACCTGTGAAGACCGGTGGGCTGTGACAGGTGGGCTGTCCGACCCACCCGAGAGGCTTCCAACGTGATTTTTACGTCCGAATGGACCCAAAACGGACGTGCGACCTTCTTTTAGGCTTCTAAATTGCTAGAGTCAGCACCTTTATTTTCTGTCATTTACTTTTATGTTGAGAGCTGGTGGTCGGCATGCTTTACTTTTCCGAGTACTCACGGTGGGCCTTCTCCGACAACCCTATGAGCGTATCGCGGGATGGAGTTCGCTACTCGTACCTAGAGTATACGCGCACTGTGGTTATAGTAGCACTAAACCAAAGACTTAGTAATGCTGTTTAGATGGATGTGATGAAAAAGGAATTGCATAGCATATAGTGCATATGGTTGTGATTGATTGTTGGACTGTTGTGTGGTCCTCCTTTTCACTTACTGAGCTAGTGAGCTTATCCCATGTGTACACCTCTTTTAGATGATTTTGTAGGTCATCAGCCTAGGGATCAAGGGTCGGGCCCCGCAGTTGAATTCCCCGAAGAGGATTGGTGGGTCCTCGAGGACTATGAGCACTGCACGGATTGCACGTGCGAAGGCTGTGCTGTGGGACCATAGCAGTGACTCCATACAGGGTTACTTTTTAATTCTTTTGATGATCCCTTTTGTGTACTTGATACGTGAATTGTTATTCTTTTTGTGTAAATATCATGCCTGCAGGCCCACATGTACTTATCTATGTACTAAAATTTGGGTATCAAGTATATATATTGGGGATAATTACAGGCAAATTAAGTCTTCCGCTGAACTGTTGAACATTATCTTAGTTGTGTGTATATTGTGGTTGGATACTGTATCAGATGATCTTGGCAGGTTTGGGTTAACGGGATGTGACAACGGTGTTATCAGAGCGCGATGCTCTGTCCACTCACAGCATACCATTTAGACCCCACAGAATCTATAATAGGAAATGGGATTGGGTAAATGTAAAAACTTAAAAAAAAAAAGTTAAAAGCCAAGAAAGAAGAAAAAAAATGGTTGCATTTAATTTTTGCATTTCATGGCATGCATTAGAGAAGGTTTATTTGGAATAAATGAAAAATTAGTTAATTGATGTCATAACCCATTGAGTACGAATTTAATGAAATTTCGGCAGCATAACGGCGTAAAACAAGATTTCCAAAATTTTCACACACAAACACCTGATAGACAACATATACATATATCACTGAGCATAAATAACCAATGACACCACAACTAAACTACAGTAAGTTATCAAACATACAAAACTAGCACAAGCCACCAACAAAACATACCACCCCACAAGTAAGTCCAATTACAGGGAAAGTACAAAGAATGAGAAAAGAAAGAAATATATAATAAGATTAACAACATGGAAATAAGTGAGAAGCAGGTGTGGACGGGCGAGCTAAGTCCTCAGAGATCCTCGTCATCGTCCAATACTATTACTCCGTCCCTCCTAGGTCTCGAGCTAACATTGAGTCGACGGTCGTAGTAGTCAAACCTCAAGTTCACCAGCTGTACATCCCTCCGGAGTTAGGAAAAATCCGCTGAAATGGCATTGGCCGTTGTATCCAAGTCCTCGCCCAATCTGAGGAAGGAACTCTCTAGGGTAGTCTGCCTTTCTAGGATGTTTTCCTCCCGAGAAGCACTCTCATCCAGTCTTCTTAGTAGCTGATCTTGCCCGTCTTTCAAGGCCCTCATAGCAGACATCATGCCCTCAAAATCATATGCACCACTCTCAGGTGGTGGGGCTCTATGCTGTGGGCCTACAGCTCTCGTGAAGCCAGGATCAGCACCTCTTGAGTCAAGAGGCTCCTCCTCAAGGATATCCTCGTCCACAAAATCCTCCTCCTCGCACTGAGGAATATAATCCTCATCCTTCTCACTAGACTCCTCCTCCATGGGGACATCCTCCCTATGGGCATTCCTCCTATCCCTGCCTCTTTGAGCTATTGCTCTCTGAAGTACATCCATGAGAGTGTGGAGACCCATCCTCAATAGATTTCCCCTGTCAAACTTATCTGCTAGAGTCTTCCCCTCCTCACTACTCAGGTCCACCCCAAAGAACTCAAAGATGCTGGTGAGGATCCTACCATATGGAAACCCTCCGTCCTCGGGTGTGAGGTATGGTGCTCCATAGTCTTGAGGATGACGTAAGGCAAGCATAAGTGCTCGGCACCTCCCTCTAAGGCCTTATAAATGCAGAAGGCTAAGTAGGCTGCCATGAAGCCTACCTGGTTCCAGTGACCTCCTCTGGGGAGAAAATTGAACTGGACCAAACGGGCAAACACACGAACCTCTGGGTAAAATGACGTCTCGGAATCTGGACGCTCCCCGCTGCCACAAATGGTCTCATAGATATGGTCCTACATCTCCAAACTCAAGGATGGGCCCACGAGCTTACTCCTTGGGGGACTGTAGAAATACTGCCCAACTGGAGAGATGTTCAAAATGCTAGCCAGAGTGTCCACAGTCAGGTGAATGTCCACCCCCTTCACCATGCTAGTTATCGCATACTCTCCATACTGGAAGGAGACCTCCAAGTTACAGTAGAATCTACAAACCAGTTGCTCATAGCACAGACGGTCTATGTTGAGGATAGACTGCCAACCCAGTGCGGTGAACCTCTCGTGAAGCTGAACCTTGTGGAAGTCGCTGACAACCACGGTCTTCTCCACCATCACAAACCTCTTTAGGAAGGCCTACCAGTTGGTTGCTGCCTCTGAACTTTGGAAGAGTCCCTCATCGTAATCTGAAGGATCGATAGGGGCCTGTCCTGGTCGCCTTGGGCGAGGGGCTGGGGAACTAGTCCCTGCACTCTTTCGTTTGGAAGTGGTGGTATTACGTCGAGTGGAAGACGATACAGGTTCTTTGCCCTTGCGAGAAGACATCCTAGCAAGAAAAGAGGAGAAAAAAATGATAAGTAAGGATGAGGAATAACAAAGGAAACAAATAGATGGGTGAGCAAGTACAATACATAATGTGGATTATGATAGAAAGAGAAATGGATAAATCATGAAGAAATGAATAGGAGGAAGCCCCAAAACATGATATCCACTAGCACATTGCAAAACAGAAATGTAACAAAAGGCATATAAAGCATGGAAAGTGAGGAATGATAGAAAAAACCCGATTCTCAATGTGCAAGTTCAATCTAAGAAAAAATAAAAAGTCTCACAATAGAGTAAAGCTTGAAGCTTACATATCTATGAATGAATGCCATCGTTATACAATCTAGAATATGTAAAGACATCTTCTATTATGACATTGAGGTGCAAGGAATCCACAAGTATGAAGTGGCGGAAAGAGAATCAAAGAAACCCAACACAAAAGAGATGGATTTTCATGGAAAGAGATGGGATTTCAAGCATACATAACTTTCCATGATCTCTCCAACATTTCAAGTGCAAACCAAGCATAAGGAAACTCATTTGAGTCATTAGTTGGGGAGAAAAGGGTAGAGATAGAAGGAAGCCCCAAATTAGAGAAAATTAGGGCACGGTTGGGTTTTCTCTCAAAAATTGAGAAGTAAATCCTAAAACTAGAAATAAATCACAAAGAAAACATCACATTTTCATGAAATCATTGTTCTATGGAAAGAAACACGGAAAAAAATCAAGATTGAGGACTACACATGGTTTCTACCTCCAAAGTACACGTTCTAAGAAGAAAAAAATGGGGAAGAGACTTACTTGGGAGTGGAGGAGTTGAATCTTCCCAAAACTCGCCAGATCATTGAGTGAGATCGCGAGTGGAAGCGTCAAGGAACTCTCAAAAATCGCCTGAGAGAGAGAGGGGGGAAGAAATGGGGGAAAAACATATAAAACAGGGCTTTTAAGCCCTGTTCATGTTTTGCCTCGGGTTGGACCGGCGGGCCTACCCGAGCAGCCCGCCGGTTGGGAGAAAGCTTGAAAAAAAAAAGGGGGTGGGGGTATTATTATTATTATTATTATTATAATGATATACCTGTGATGAAAAAAAAAGTGTGTGTGGCTAGCACCATATTGTCATGTGGGACCATCGTACTACTTGTTGAAGCACTAGCACTGTATTTTTGGGATTAAGTTATGGCTAGTTGCAAAACATCATCCACTATAATACCTTGTGCATTGGCATATGATCATGTGCCGATATAAATTCTAAGGTACTTAACCAATGTGGTGTATGGTATGGTCCAGGTGCAAGGATACGATGGTACATACTAGATCCAGAAGCAATGCACGAGGTACCTCGCGCGGTCCTCGCCCGGTAGGTCGACCACCGAATCCTAGAAGGTCCCGCTCTATGGGGCAAACCCCACTCCCACAACCTCCAAAAACCTTTGGTCAAGGTGTGGCATAAGGGGACCCACCTATGACTACACTTCCGAATCCTCCACTAGTCATCACTCCGAGTGATGTTGCAACCATAATTCAGCAGTCACAATAAGCCTTCCAGCAACAAATGCTTCAGCAGCAGTAGGCATTTATGGCTGCTATACAGCAACAGTTAGACCCTTCTCAAACCGGTCAACCTCCCCGGATACTTACTCCATAGGACCCGCCTGTAGGGTTTGATACGGGGCCACAAGCTAAAGTTACACCTTCAATTCAGCCACTCAGCACTCCTCCGTATATGGTGCCCCCTCCATACCCTTACTACCCGGCATATGCACCCAATTATCCGTTGACGAATAATACGTCAAGGGAAGTGGAATCTTTCAAGAGGAATTTACCACCTATATTCTCTAAGGTGGGAAGTGATCCTCTAGAGCCGGACCAGTGGGCCCAAGAGCTGGAGAAGATATTTGAGGTGATTGAGTGCACAGAGGCACAGAAGCTTGTTTGTGTGGGGTTGCAACTCAAGAATGAAGCCAACTCTTGGTGGCAAGCCTCTAAGCCTATATCGTTGGCCGCACATCCGGAACCCACATGGGAACAGTTCAAGGAGTTGTTCTTGGACAACCATTACCCACGTTGCTTCCGAGACCGTATAGAGACGGAATTTATGGCCTTAACTCAAGGGAATAAGACTATCTTTGAGTATCAGCAGCAGTTTGAAAGCTTGTTCCATTTTGCCCCTAGGCATATGAGGTCAACTAAAGAAAATACTACAAGATTTTTGAAGGGATTAAAGGCATCCATTGGGTCAGTGCTTGAAGTCCTAGATTTGATAAAATATGGCCAGATTGTGCAGAAGGCTAAGACCATGGAAGATAAGCAGAAGGGAGAACAGTCTCTCACACCTGGATTGTGGAAGAGGACAAATCCATTTTCGGACTTGGGCAACTCGTTCAAGGTATACCGTGGGCCCTATAGTTCCGGGCCTATATATAGACAACCCTATAGGCCATCTGGCTACCCTCCTCGACCAGTTGGTGGTTCGGGCTCTACATCTTTTCGCCCAAACACCAGTACGGTGCCTACAGTCCCAAGGCCGCCCCGACCTCCATCTACAGTGGGTCAAGTGCAAAAGGTCCCCGCCCCAGTTTCGGCGTCACAGATCCGTTGTTTTAATTACCATTCCTATGGGCACTATGCTAAAGACTGTCAGGTCAGACCAGCCTTACCCTCTAGTCAGCCATCTGCATACCAACCTCCCTTAACTCGGAAAAATCAACCGCAGGGAAGAATGTATGCCCTATCAGCTGAGGAAGCTGAGGCCAGCACGGAAGTGGTAGCAGGTACATTTTAATTTAGATTTTCCTTATGTTAAATATTGATGACCTGTTGTACTTATATGCATTGTTGCACTAGGTGTTTTACCTATATCGGGCATACCATCCTATGTCTTGTTTGATTCAGGAGTTACACATTCATTCATATCTAAGAGATTTGCTGAGAAACTGGATATGTCACCCAGGACACTAGATCATGGGATGATTGTTATTATGCCTACTAGTAAAGTTACACAGTTGAAGGAGGTGTATGGGTCGTGCCCAGTGGAAATCAGTGGGAAGAAATTGGATGCACAACTCATTAAGTTCAACATGCAAAATTTTGAAGTTATACTAGGCATGGATTGGTTGTCGGCCCATCGAGCTAATGTGATGTGTGCTGAAAAATTAATTAGGGTGACAGATGATGAAGGAAAAGAATTGGTATACCAAGCAGGTAAAATGAAACGGGCGAGAAGGGTCCTCATCTTCGCTCTTCAAGCGGTAAAGTTGTTAGAAGGTGGATGTCAGGGTTACTTAGCATCGATACTTGATGTTGATGCAAAAGTTACACCTCTAGAAGAGGTAAAGGTGGTTAAAGAATTTCCCGACGTCTTTCCAGATGATCTGATGCATCTACCGCCTGATAGAGAGTTGGAATTTGCCATAGACTTGATTCCTGGAGCAGCTCCAGTGTCTAAAGCTCCATACAGGATGGCACCTGCCGAATTGAAGGAGTTACAGATGCAGTTGCAAGAATTATTGGAGGAGGGGTTTATTTGCCCAAGTGTTTCACCTTGGGGTGCCCCAGTATTATTTGTCAAAAAGAAGGATGGCAGCTTGCGTATGTGCATTGATTACCGGGAATTGAATAAGCTAATTAAGAACTGGTATCCATTGCCACACATTGATGATTTGTTTGACCAACTACAAGGTGCCAAAGTATTTTCAAAGATAAACCTTAGATCAGGCTATTATTAACTCAAGATAAAGAGCGGCGACATACCCAAGACAGCATTCAGGACTCGGTATGGTCACTATGAGTTCCTAGTGTTATCTTTTGGGTTAACCAATGCACCGACAGCCTTCATGTATTTAATGAATCGAGTATTTCACGATGTCTTCGATAAATGAGTAATTATTTTTATTGATGACATCTTGATCTACTCTAAGTCAGAAGAGGAGCACACTCAACACTTGAGGATGGTGTTACAGAGGCTAAGAGAACAACAAATGTTTGCCAAATACAGTAAATGTGAATTTTGGCTTGAGCAAGTTGGATTCCTCAGACACGTAGTGTCTGAGACCAGAATCGAGGTGGATCCTGATAAGGTGAAGGCAGTAGTAGAGTGGGAAAGCCCTAAGAATGTTACTGAAATTAGAAGTTGGATTTGGTTAGATATGCTTTTTAATTGCGTTAGGTGTTTATTTTCAGTTATTTATTTATTTAATTTTAATTGCGTGACTTATGTATATAAATTCTTAGATAACGAATGGTTAGGATGTTATTTTAGATACATATGTTCAGGACGGTAATTAGAATCAGATCACAACCATTAATCGGTTCACTTTCGTATTCTTAAACTAAGCATAAAAATAAAGTGGCTGCTCTCCTTGTGTTCAACCCGTAGCTACACTGATCCGTACGCTTGTGGTTACATTCTAAAATCTCAACAAGTTTTTGGCATCGTTGTTAGGGAGACAGTTCCATGTTATTTTTCTCTTTCTTTTGGTAAATCGGAGTACTTTGTTTGCTTTGTTTTGCTTTTCCTTTTCTTTTATTGAATTCCTGAGAAGAACAACTTACAATAATAGTTGTATCGATGGAGGTCGCCATACCTCACAGTATGATAAAGACAGGTTTTGCCCTGTAGCAGTACCTCATGAATTAACTTGAGCAACCCCGGATCCCTGCCAGTAAGCTCCCAAAAAGCCAAAAAAATAAATCAAAAAATAATAAAAAAAAGTTTTGCTATCCATTCTTTTGTGCTTGTCTTACTCTAGTTGTGGGTAGTTTTCTATTGCATGAGTGTTAGGTGGGTACGTAATACTAAGAATCAGCTAGAAAGAAGAGATCCAACAAGTAGTGACCATATACATTTGCTCTCTTTAAAACCTTTCAATATGGGAGACCAACATCAAAACCCTTCACTTAAATCTCTGAAAGACAGGTTCTACCTTACTAGAACAGCCTAACCTTCCTGCATAGTTCTACCACAAGCCTAGGGCAATAATTTTGAACTCAAATCTCAATACATCACTATGTTTCCCCACTTCCATGTGCTATCCTCTGAGGATACATACCTATTTCTAAGGGAATTTGAAGAGGTATGTGTTCTAATTAAGATCCAACAGCTTTCTGATGATGTTGTTAAGCTTAGGTTTGTCACTTTTATATTGAAAGACCAAGCTAAGAAGTGGTTGTATGGGCCCACAAATTCCATAACCTCATGGGAACTGTTCACAGTTGTCTTAAGAAGTTTTTCCCAACTCACAAGACCAATAAGCTTAAAAATGATATCCTTCAGTTTAGGCAAAACCCTAGTGAGTCATTTTTCAAACTTATGGAGAGATTCAATGATCTACTCCAAGAATGCCCTCACCAAGGCCTAGACTTATGGCATTTATGTCAAACAATTTATGATGGTATTGATTACCCAACTAAACAAATGATAAAACCTATGTGCCCTGAGGGATTCACATCGTTTACAGATGAAGGAAAGGCATAGGAATTCTTACTTGACTTAGCTGACAAAACCCATGAGTGGGAATCAACCCAAGAGAGTGAAAGAACCATAGGAGGAAAAGGATATTTTGTGGATGGGATAGTAGCTAAGGAAGCCCATTTGGATAGCTAATTAAGAGGATTGAGGCTATTGTTCCTAGAGAGCCATCATCAGTCAATTTGGTTAAGATTTGTGCCCAGTGCCAATCCCCTGGACATGTCATAGAAGAACGTCCCAATACCTCTGGGGGCACTTCTAATGATAGTGTTAATGCCTTATACCAGAATAATCCATATAGTAACACCTACAATCCAGGATGGAGAAATCATCCAAATTTCTCCTGGAATCAGGGCAACCAAGCAGGGCCTTCCAATTTTCATAATCAAGATCAACCTGGACCCCAAAGGTCTCCCTTTGCACAATAATCTTTTTCCCAAAATACTTTTTCTAGGTCAAATGTAGAACCTCAGGCTAGTTGTCCTAAGGCCCCTCTCTTGTCATCTTATCAGCAACCCCCTGGGTTTACCAACACTAAAGAGGCAAGTAGAATAAGTGACTTAAAGAAAAATATGGCCCTCCTCATGAAAGCCATCAAAATCTTACAAGAGAACTCACCCAAGTTATCTCAATTATGCGTAAGAGGGAGAAAGAAACTTTACCTAGTTAACCAGAGCCTAACCCTAGGCATCATCTGCCTGTTAGTTCACAAGCACCAACTAATGCACCACTGAATATAGTATAAGGTCAATCCTAACAAGGGCCCTCTAACCAATGTAATGTTGTTTATGCCCTTAGGAGTGGTAGAGAGTACTAACAGAGCATTCCCAAATCTTCCCCATCTATTACTCCTATTAACTCTCAGTCAGTTGAGGACACAAGTGTCTCTCTTGTTCCAGGCTCGTCTAATGAACCTAAAGATTCTTTTGAAATTAAAGATGATTTGGTTGAGGAAACCAAAAATGATTCTTCTAAAAAAGGGAGAAATCCCTAACAGTCCTTATGTTCCTTCTGTCCCATTTCCTAATCGCTTGGTAAACAAAAAGAAAATTGCTTTTATGGATAAAATTTTAGAAGTCTTCAAAAAGGTAGAAGTGAGCATCCCTCTTTTTGATGTCATATCCCAGATCCTCACCTATGCAAAGGTACTGAAAGATTTGTGTACTCACAAACGTATCACTAGTGTGCCCAAAAAAGCATTCTTGGCAGGTAACATTAGTTCCATAATTACTCAGCCTATAGCAGCCGAGTATAAGGATCCAGGGAGCCCTACGATATCTTGTGTCATAGGAAACACCTACATTGAGCATACCTTACTTGACCTCAGCGTAAGTGTGAATCTTTTACCTTACCATGTGTACAAGCAACTAGGATTGAGAGAATTGAAAGCCACTAGAACTACTCTTCAGTTGGCAGATAGATCTATTAAGATTCCTAAATGGATGGATGAGGATGTCTTATTAAAGGTGGGGGAATTTATTTTCCCTACTGATTTCATTGTGTTAGATACCAAGCCCTTCTCAATCAAAGATGAGATGCCAATAATTCTAGGAAGACTATTCTTGGCTACCAGTAATGCATTAATCAACTGTCGGAATGGTTTCCTAAGGTTATCCTTTGGCAAACAAACTGTTGAGTTTAACATATTTAGGATAGGCAAGCAGCCACATATGGAAGAAGAGATCAATATGCTTGAGGATTTTTTAGATTTTTCTAATAATTTAATTACCAACTTTGATATTAATTTTGATTCAGAATTCCAAGAGTGTATGGATGAGTTGGATGATGATAGTGAAAATTTCTTTTCTAAAGTCTTGAGTCTTCACACACCTGTGGAGCCCTTAAGACCCCTTTCCAATTCCATTCCCAAACCTTCCATAGTTGAGCCCCCTAAGCTGGATCTTAAGGAGTTGCCATCTAATATGAGGTATGCTTTCCTGGGGCCTGACCAAACTCTTCCTATAATAATTTCTTCAAATTTAACTTCTAGCCAGGAAGAGGAGTTACTTAAAGTGTTAAAAGATAATAAAGAAGCCCTAGGTTGGACCATGGCTAATATCAAGGGTATAAGCCCTTCTATTGTACAATATCATATACATCTTATGGAGGATTCCAAACCATCCAGGGAACCCCAAAGAAGAGCTAACCCAGTGATGTTGAAAGCTATTAAGAAAGAGATTCTAAGTGCTTGGATCATGAATAATTTATCCTATTTCTGACAGCCAATGGGTAAGCCCAGTTCACATAGTTCCTAAGAAGTGTGGGGTGACTGTAGTTCCCAATGCCAATAATGAACTAATTCCAACCCGTGTCCAATCAGGGTGGAGAGAATGCATAGACTATAGGAAACTTAATGTGGCAACCTGGAAGTACCACTTCCCATTGCCATTCATTGACCATATGTTAGAGAGGTTAGCTGGACATGAATACTATTGTTTTCTTGATAGATATTCTGGCTATAACCTGATCCCAATTGCTTTGGAGGACCAACATAAGACCACTTTTACATGCCCATATGGAACATTTGCTTATAGGCGTTTGCCCTTTGGGCTTTACAATGCCCCTGCTACGTTCCAACGATGCATGATGAGCATCTTTTCTGACATGGTCAAAAAATTCTTAGAAGTATTTATGGATGACTTTTCAACTCATGGGAATTCCTATTCTGAATGTCTTCATCATCTTTCCCTAGTTTTGAAAAGGTGCATATCTAGGAATTTGGTTTTGAATTGGGAGAAATGTCATTTTATGGTTAAATCTGGTATTGTTTTAGGCCATGTAATATCCGATGTGGGAATTAAGGCAGTTAGAGCTAAAGTGGATTTAATTGGTAATTTACCACCTCTTCAATCTGTTAAGGACGTCCGATCTTTTCTAGGGCATGCGGGCTTCTACAAAACGTTTATTAAGAACTTTAGTCAGTTAGCCTGACCTCTCACTTCATTACTTGCCAAATATCAAACTTTTGACTTTTCTAAAGAGTGCCTAGAATCCTTCAAACAACTTAAGAAGGAGTTGACCAATGCACCCATTGTTCAACCACCTGTTTGGACGGAACCTTTTGAAATGATGTGTGATGCTTCAAGTTTTGCCATAAGAGCGATTTTGGGTCAAAGGATTAATAAGTTGCCCACTATGATTTACTATGCTAGTAAGACCTTAAATGATGCACAACTCAATTATACAACCACTGAAAAAGAATTTTTAGCTATTGTATTTGCATTACAAAAGTTTCGGTCTTACTTAGTTAGTTCACATGTGGTGGTGTATACTGATCATTCTACTCTTAGATATCTAGTTCAGAAGAAGGATCCCAAAGCCCGTCTCATTAGGTGGGTTTTACTTTTACAAGAATTTGATTTAGAAATTAGGGACAAGAAAGGAGTTGAAAACCTAGTTGCAGAGCATTTATCCAGGCTTCCCAATTCCTTGACTGTCGATTCTCCAGTCAACGAGAACTTTTCATATGAATAGTTATTTGCACTGTCCAATGAACTATGATTTGCAGACATTATTAGCTTCTTAGTTTCAGGTGTGATTGCAGATCACTGGTCCACCCAAGATAAGTATAGGTTTCATTCCCAAGTTAAGCACTTTTTCTGGGATGATCCTTATTTGTTTAAGATATTTCCTGATCATGAACAACATTCTATTCTCTCTTTTTTTCGTGATTATGCATTTGGTGGACGCTTTGGACCTAAGAAGACTACCGCAAAGGTTATTTAATGCCGATTTTATTGACCCACTCTTTTTAGAGATGCTTTTGATTTTTGTAAGGCTTGTCCTACCTGCCAATATTTTGGCCGCATCAATAAGAGGAACATGATGCCCCTCAACCCTATTTTGGTAGTTGAGATCTTTGATGTATGGGGCATCAATTTCTTAGGACCATTTCCTAATTCCTTTGGGAATTTGTACATACTTTTAGCTGTTGATTACATTTGTAAATGGATAGAGGTCAAACCTTGTAAATCTAATGACCACAAAGTGGTGGTCTAGTTTCTCAAAGAGAACATTTTTTTTCTACTTTGGTACACCACGTGCAATAATTAGTGATAGGGGTACTCATTTTTGTAATCAACCTTTTGAGACCTTAATGAAAATGTATGGGATCACCCATAAGTTATCTACCCCTTATCACCCCCAAATTAGCGGTCAAGTGGAGGTGTCTAATAGGCAGATCAAACAAATCTTGGAAAAAGCTATTAATCCCAACTGTAAGGATTAGTCCCTTAGGCTCATTGATGCCTTGTGGGCCCATCGGACTGCATTCAAGACAGACCTTGGTCAGTCTCCCTATAGTTTGGTGTATGGGAAAGCTTATCACTTACCAATTGAGTTGGCGCATAAGGCCTTTTGGGCCATTAAGAAGCTCAACTTTGATTTGTCTTATGCGAGAATTCATCGTAAGCTCCAACTATCTAAGTTGGAAGAACTTAGGAATGATGCCTATGAAAGTTCTAGGATTTACGGGGAAAAGACCAAAGCTTTTCATGATAAGCACATTCTGTGTAAATCTTTTACAATTGGTGATAAGGTCTTATTATATAACTTTCGATTGCATCTTTTCCTTAGTAAGCTTAGATCCCGATGGGATGAACCATTTATTGTCCATAATGTATATCCCCATGGGGCTGTGGAGATTCTAAATCTAGGAACAGGGGTAATTTCGAAGGGTAATGGTCAGCATTTGAAACCATTCCTCGAGTTTCCTACTATTGGTAGTGAAGAGGTCATGGATCTCCATGAATCTCTTTATACTGATGACTAACTTTTAATCAGGCATGACCCCCTTGCATTGTCTTCATTTTTAATTCTTTCTATGCATTGAGGACATTGCATGACTTAAGTGTGGGGAAGGGAAACCAGTTTTTGCTTTTTCCACTTTGTTTTGTTTGTTTTTTATTTTATTTTTGAGCTTGCTAAGGATGAAGTCCTACTTTGGCTTTTGGCTAATGATCATACCATTCGGTTGCTTGATGTATGAAAATAAAAGTTTTGATTAAGATACCCATTTTGAATGTATAAAAACCCTATTGAGAGGAAAGAAACAAGCCTGTGTCTTGAGATGGGACTTTCTTTTGAAAAATAAGAGACCCTTGTTTTATGGTGTTGGACTAGATGTAAGTCTGTGGGTTCCTTGTACTTTTGATTTGGAGTTGAGACATTCTTTTTAATTTGGCATGAGTTGACAAATGAACAATTTTAAATGAAGTGTGAAATGCAATATAAAAAAAAATAAGAGTTGATTCCCCTGGAACTAGACAGGGCATTACGCCTCAGGAAGCATAGTGTCTTGATCGAAATTCCTAGAGAGGAAACTTTTGAAAGAATTCTAGCATCACTGCCTTTGTGGGCATATGCAAAAAGTGAAGTTACATAGTAACTTGGGTGTCTGGTGTTTGCTCCACCATGTCATTCAGGCCAAAAGTAGTGGAGTAGAATAGAGTTTATTAAGCGAAAAAATGGAAAAAAATGAGCAAATGTCATTAATGCTAGGTAACAGGTTTGGTCAAAAACACTCCAACGCCTAAGTCATTGGTTCCCTATTTCTTCACAAGTGGTTTTTCCTCCTTAAGATAAGGATGCTTTAGAAGAGACAAAGTGAGTTCTAAATTAAGAAATATGCTAGTGCCTGGAATTGGTAAAAGAGAATAAAAGTTCAAGTGTGGGGGTCCCTTGTAAGAGGAATTATCTTTGCTCCGGATCGGTATGGCCCTTACCTTTAGCCAAGGTTGGGAATTATTTATTTTGAATTTTGGGTGTATATTCACTGCAAACACCTACGAGATACAACTCGTCCACTAGGGGTGACCTAGGGGTTTAAAGACTTGTTGCACATGCTAAGTGCAACTGTGATTCTTACAAAAGTGAGTTAGGTTTTTTATTTTATTCTTTTTCTTTTTGTTTTGATCAAGGACTGGCAAAGTCTAAGTGTGGGGGAATTCTGATGAGCACATTTATGTGTGAAATCTAGTGTAGTAAAACATACATTTTACATATTTAGAATTGAGCTACCTTAGGTTTTACTCTCTTTTTGTAGGTTTTATAATTTCAAAGCCTTAAGGATTATCGAACGTTACATCTCCAATTTTACACATAAAGAGGTCCTATTTCTTTTCATAGTTGCGAAGATGATGAAATTCCGAGCAAGATGGACATATTCAATTGCAAGTACACATTCGTTTGGTCAACCGTACAAGTGATTATTCTTTTCGGGGCCAGAAAAAGAATAATGGATCGAAACTGAACCGAGATGCAGAACCAGACCATCTGCAGTTGTCCCAAGGGTATAAGGAATATTCCAAATACCAACAAAGATTGATGGACCACATCCTTAAGTGATTAAAGATTAGTTTTTAGCAACAACAACTACCTAGCATAGTTGGTGAGTTGTGGTGTGCAAAATCCCTTGCTTATTAGGAGGTCTCAAGTTTGAACCTCTTAGCTGCCATTTTGTCGCAAGTTTGAAGAAGAGAGAGAGAAAATAAAGAGAAAAAATAGGAAAGAAAGAAAAAAAAAGACAAGGGCATGGATGAAATCTCCCATTAAAATAGAATATTATCCAAATTCAAGCAAGAAAAATCGGCCAAAGGGGGTTTTTTGCGCAAGAAAAGAGAGAAAAATAGAAAAATGGAGAAAAAATAGGAAAAAAATGCAAGAAAAATCATGGGAGATCTCTCTCCACATGTTTTCTCTCTTCTATCTCCTCCACTTCATCAACAAGATAAAAAAAATCTTTTTTTTTAGAAGCTAAAATCATTAGCTTCCCTCCCCCATTCTCTATATAATAGAATTAACACAAGGGGAAGAGGCACTTCATTCTTCTTCTAGGGTTTTTTCTTAGTTTCTCTATCTCTTTCTCTAGTTTTCTCTTTCTCTAACTCTAGTTCTAGGTTTATGCTTTAAACACGTTTGTAAATTCTTTTTATTCAATTAATGCAAGCACTTTTGTTTTTAATTCAGTCTTTAATTTTTATTGTTTAAACAATTTAAGTTGTAATTTTCAAGTTCTAGTTCTAGGCTTAGTTCTAAGTGACAAGAATAAGCTATGAAGCATGTCTTTCAAGTTCAATTTTTTTCTTCAGATTTATTTTCTCTAGTACTAGAAATTTCTGATTTGGTTTATTCCAGATCTAGTTTTTAGTACTGGTAGTATCTCAAATTGATCAAGTTTTCAGTCCAAAGGTTGAAGTTCAAGTAAGTAGGCTCCTTCAGTAGTCTTCACTCCTCCCTCTCATTCCCTCTTTTGACCACCCTTTCTTTCTTAATTTAGGATTTTAATTTCAGTCGTTACATTATTGCTATCCCTTTCCCCCAAGGTTCATAGCTAGTGTATGTGTTGGCTTTGCCCCTCCTAGCCATAGAACCATCATTTTATTATTTTTATTTTAATTGTCCCCCTTTTTCTAAAGCCAAGTAGAGTAACCTTTGTAAGAGTGACTCTCTGGTCAAGTAGGGAAGTTCATATTATGATGCATCCCTCGGGCTAAGTAAAAAAACCTACTTGTGAGTTTCTCTCTAGCTTTATCCCCTTTCTTTTACTTTATTTTTATTTCAGTATTTTTTTTTCTTTCATTGCTTTTTAATTGCGTGGGGTGTTTATTTTCAGTTTTTTATTTATTTAATTTTAATTGCGTGGCTTGCTTATTTAAATTCTTAGATGACGAATGGTTAGGACGTTATTTTAGATATATATGTTTAGGATAGTAATTAGAATTAGATCACAACCATTAATCGATTCACTTTCGCATTATTAAAAGAAGTAAAAAAAATAAAATGGCTACTCTCCCTGTGTTTGACCCGTAGCTACACTGATCCGTACGTTTGCGGTTATATTTTAAAATCTCAAACACTATGCAGAAAACCGTAGAAAAGACATTGAATTTCAGGCGGGGGAGAAAGTATTTCTTAAAATCTCTCCTACCAAGGGTTTGCATAGGTTTCACAGGAAGGGTAAGTTGAGTCTAAGATATATTGGCCAGTTCAAGATTCTGAAATGGGTTGGCTCTGCAGTATACATGTTGGCCCTTCTGCCTTCACTTAGCAATGTTCATAATGTATTCCATATTTCAATGTTGAAGCGGTACATTCAAGATCAATCACATGTGCTCGGCGTGGAACCAGAGTACTTAGAGGCTAATATGACTTATGAAGAGAATCCTGCTGAAATTCTGGATTGGAAGATAATGACCCTTCGTAACTGGTCAATTACTTTTGTAAATGTGACATGGGCTAACCACTCACTTGAGGAGGCATCCTAGGAGAAAGAAGATGAAATTCAGGCTAAATACCCCCATCTCTTTGGACTATCAGGTAACTTCAATTTCGGGGATGAAATTTTTAAAAAGGGGGGTAAATAAAGAGCACAGCTCTCTATACCCCGTTTATTGATTGGTTGATTCAGTTGATCATGCAGGGACTGAACTGGCAAGGGTTGATGTGGGTACCACACGGTGTATGACAGCAAGGGTGACATCAGATGTGGGATGGTCGGACAAGATTGAGCCAGTACCTGATGTGGTTTGCTCGCCTAAGCCATGCTCGTGCACGTATCACAAGGCCATATACGAGTAGGGAAGGAATGTTATCATATTAGATGATGAGAACTTGGTCCACGACAAGTGGTGGGAAGTGAGAAGCGCGTTAAGAACCCATTTCCCACTAAAATCCAGCATGGTTGGCTATATTTGAGCCAATTGGTGGGTGCAACCCCCCGGTGTGACCCAACTGTAGGGGGAAACATGGGCCTCAGCGTGCCAACTTGGGTGAGCACACGTGTTTTGGATTCCCTATCATAGTGAAGTCATGTGTGTCCGATATTACTAGCTACTATGCTCGATATTGCGGTCTAATCTGATTCGGGCCAAGGAATGGCCAAACCAAACGCGCCTTAATAGATATTTATAACCCATGGTATAAATAGCATTTACTCCTGTCTCCCATTTATTATTTCAGCAACGGTTGGTGGAGAGGAGTAAAGAAGAGGGAGAAAAGAGGGAAGAGAAGGGAAGGAAGTAAAGGAAGGTGTTCCCCCTTGATTTCTGAAGCCATTATCTTACCTTTTCGTCGACAGAATAGTGATTGGCACCTTAAGATTTACATTTTGAGGTAGGTAACACCATAAACCCTTGGAATATGATAAAACCCTCTCATGTGTAGTCAAATCAAAGAGTTAATAGAAACCTTATGTGATTTCGTTGAAGGTTTACAAGAAGGGAAATCAAGATTTGAAAGCATTTTGCTGACATTATGAATTAGGAAAAGGATCCTAAGTTTTTGGGGTTTCTTCTTGAGCTAAAGGTATGATTTTGTTCCCAAAATCTCGATTTGGACCTAGATCTATGATGTGTTCATGTGAATGGTGCCTTAAATGGGTGGGAAATGAGTATAAAACAACCCCATTGGATTCCCAAGAGGTGGGATGAAGAAGAGAAGGAGGACAGCAGAACCTGTCGAACACTGGTGTGGGTAGCACCGATGGATAACCAGACCCACCAGTGTGACCCCCCAGTATTACCTGGGCTTCGGAGCCTATAGGTAGGTAAGACCGGGGGGTACCTAGACCCTCTAATATAACCTACTAGTCTTAGATGGGCTCTGGGGTCCTACCGATGGGTAGGACCGGTGGGTACCCTGACCCACCGATAGCACCCACCGGTCTTGGGTTAGCCCTGAGGTCCTACCGATGGGTAAGATCGGTGAGTATCAGACCTGCCGATGTGTGTTTGAGTGTTATCTATCTAGGCAGCTTGCACAGTTGGGTCCTCTTACCCACCTGTATGATCCACCTGTGGTCCAAGTGAGCTCCGTTTGAACTCAAACTCATTGACAGCCTTCTTCGCGTTATTAAACGCATCGTGGCCATATCTTACAACATTTTATAGTCCCAGGATGGACATATTCTAAGTTTCTTGTCTGTGTTAGGTTTCGAGACTTTCATCTTCGCACGTCGGATCTTACTCTTACCCTTTGTGCATATTCTTGTACAAGAATAGTTAAGTGGGGAGAGGACATTGATTTCATTTTTGGGAGTGTTTATGGCATCATCTTCATTTCATATATATTATCTTGACATTATGAATGTCATTCTCATGCATATGCTTGACTACTGTTGGATGCATTTAGGAATGAATATATTGTATTTTTAACTTTCCAAATACTGGTTAATTGTTTTGAATCATAAGTATGAATTTTATTGATTGTTGGATTATGATGATGATTTGTCGAGCATATATTGAATGGCTAGATTAGATACCATAGTCGGTTTGGAAACGAATGCATTGGTACACCATGGAATGGGACACGGAAGTACTATACAGTCATATTATCTCATATAAGAGTATGTGATTAGGATTTGACATTCCCTCATGCTACGACCCTTTCCAATAGAGGTTTAGGTGTTGGGTTATCACTGAGGGGAAGCGTCGATCGCGAACAGCCATGGTGGTGAAAAGTACGTCTGGCTGATCATTAGGACAATTGAAAACTTTTGTGATATATTTAGAGGGCCAATCGTACTGCATTTAATTTCTACTGTGGTTTAGTCACGATTTACTTTTTCGAGTACTCATGGCCGGCCCTCTTCGAAAACCTTATGGGTGTATCACGGGATGGAGAACGTATTTCGTAGCCGGGGCATACACGCACTGTGGTTTTGAGTAGCATATAACCTATGACTTAGTAATATTGCCTAGGTGGATAGGCCTAAAATGAATCTCATGCATATTGTATAATTTGAAATCCAATTGCTTATATGAGTCTTTCTTTCCATTTACTAAGCTAGTGAGCTCACCCCTCGTGTACACACCTTTTTAGATGATTTTATAGGTTTTCCGGTAGAGGAACAAGTGCCGGGGTCCACTGACGAATCTCCAGTGGGAGATTGGTGGGTCCCGAAGGGATTTGGGCATGATGCCGGGTGCCTGTGTGAGAGCTACATTGTGGGGCAATAGTAGCTATTCCAACACAACTCTTCTTTTTTATTCTTTTAATGTATTCCCCTTTTTGTGCTCTCAATAATTAAATTGTTATTTATTTTGTAAATATCATGCTTATATGTATAACAATTTGGGTATCAAGAGTAAATGGGGAATTTACAGGTAAATATATATGACAAGTCTTCCGCTGATTCAATTAATTATATTTCCAAATTGTTGTGGCATGCTATGTTGTGGTTACTGTATCAGATGATCCTAGTGGTTTTGGGTTACCCAGAGAGAACCCAGTCACCAGTCAGGTTCTATGAGAACGGGGTGTGACATAAATGATCTTTGCCGTGGTTATTTGAGCCACTAAAAAAGGAGGAACGTCAACACACTCTCTCTCTCCTATTTAATGATAGACGATTGAGAGAGTCAAATTTCGCTGCCAAAACAGGGAGTAAAGGAAAATGTGAAAGATAGAGACGAACGAGGGAGTATCGAAAAACTAAACCCCCAGCACGTTCGGACATATGGGATGATTTGAGGCACGTGCCTGGACACGAGTCATACTCCCCTGACCTCTTATACCAAGACCTCGAGGGAGTGGGGACATATAATATACCACATACCTGTCGACCAATGAGTCCCCAGGGATTTAAATCCCGACCTCAGTAGTTCCACTATAAGCCGTTATATTACGATCATGGGATGACCCTTGCGACCAGTGCCAGAGGCACTCGAGCAGACGACCTGCCTATACACAAGAAATGCGCCACGTGGAAGGCCCCATATGAGGCCCCCACACCCATAACCGACTTAGGCCTTAACCAATATGGCCAACCGGGGTCAAGTGGTTATTTAACCTGGGTCATGCAGTTATTTGACCCTCGGACCCACCGTGGTTGAGTTGGTTGTTACAAGTTACTATGGTCGAGTGAACCGTTAGGAAGGACTACCCTGGTTGAGTTAGTCATTATAGCCCAGGCCAGCTTAGCCATGGGAAGACGGACCACGTCAGCATGAGAGAGATCCTCAACCAATAAGGGAGACTCAGATTGCCTATATAAAGCACCCTTAGCCACACCCATAGGTAAGACTCTCAATCGACTGAATACTCCACGTAATAATGAGAATATCAGGAACTGAATTTGGCATCGAAGCCTCATCTCGAAGCTCCCTCTGGGCCAGTTTATGATTTGTGTTGTGCAGGTTCTCGTCACGTGGAATCATGTAGAATGATGAAACTTCCAAAGAAAGATGACAAAAAGGTCTTCCACCCCTTCCACTACTACTAATTTTATTACCGATCGGACTATGCAATCTAATTCAAGACTCAGTCAGTAGACACTGCACTAGTAGTGGAAGGGAATTAGGAGTTTCTGTCTTTCTTATATCTTTATATAATCGTTTGCTTGATCTTTTGGCACAGAGTTACAGTTTTTTGTTATAGAACTCGGATTCTTACGAAGTCTAGCTTTTCTTGTTTCTGTTGGGAAATCGGCAGTTTATTATTTAGCGTAGGTATTTATTGAGTCTTTGGTTGATTGCAGGCGACACTAGATTGAATGGGGAAGGATTTGTGGTCCCACTAACTCGCGTGCCACGATACAAATAGATTAGATGAATAGATGGATTTCCTTTCTTTTGGGTTGATTACTAAACCTTTTTTGATTGAATTCGGTTGAGTTCTTTTGATGGAAATGAAAGAGAAAATGTGAATTTTTTTGTATACATTCTGAGAGCCGCTGGTGGAAAGTAGCGAACAATACTGATGAAAGGCTGAATTTTGTGACAAAGGGACTAAAGCATAGGCCACTGAAGACAACAAAGTGTTAGTGAAGAGAACCTACAAAAGAGAAGGTGCTAGTGGGCTAGAAAGTAGAGAAAAATCACCATGAGAAGAAGCCAACAATCAAAATACAAACCCCCAATGACTAAGAATGGAACTCACAGAAGGAAGATGTAGGATCTTTGAAGGAAAGCTATAGCCAAGGAGAACCCACACCCCGAACTTGTTGATCGCCCCCTCAACACACTATATATATATACACTAGTAAAATCACACGTGCAATGGCTATATTTTTTTTTTTAGTAAACGTGTAGCTATATGTTGGAGAGAGAGGTGTTATATGGGCTCAAATTAAAATAAAATGAAGCAAACATGCTATATCTATTTCAATCATATATCATATCAATTAAAACAATCAACTGTGTGATTGTGAGAAGGGGAGACAGAGGGTATGGGTATGAGGCAAGGAAGATGGAGGGATAACTTACCAAAAGAAGATCGAGGGATAAGAAATTAATGGAGAAAGTATACCATAAAAGATTTTTGAGAGAGAGAGAGAGAGAGAGAGTATTGAAACTAAAATTTAAAGAATATCTCCTATGTTCTAAATTATAAATAGCATCACTCGGTATAACTCACTTACTAAATCCATTAGTTCCTTTAGCTTGATCTCCTCCTGAGGTGTTGGTTAATTGGGTAACCCTCAAAGATATTCAAGAGAGCAGCCTCAAGATCCTCTTCTAAGTGCTTGATGTACATCTTCGGGTGCCTTCCGCCCTCTATATAACTCTCGAACCTGCCTAGAAAAAATCAATAAGTAGGGATAAGCTTCTCTGATAAGGATATGCGTAGCTCCTCACGGAGTTGACGATCTGGTATCATCTATGTGGCCTGAGTCTTATGAACCTCACCAAACATGGCATTGAAGGATTTGAACCTTTCTCTCAAAAAGACGTCTTGAAAACCCTCGAAGAGAAGCTCCCACTTAAAGTGTAACCCTCCGTCTCTATTGCAGTGGAGGACACTCACCTATGTTGATCTCTAATAGGAACATGTATGTGTGTGTGTGTGTGTGTGAGAGAGAGAGAGAGAGAGAGAGAGAGAGATTGATTGATTGATTGATTGATTGATTTTAGGCGGAGAGATGAACGTGAGAAAAGGGTGGGGGGGGGGGGGGTTTAAGAAAATCAATTTAAAAATAAAAAGGAAAAGTCCATTGCACAAGTCGGCCTACGATCTAAGAAATAAATCAACTCCTCAGAGATCCATGCTAAAGCCCATAATTGGAACAGAAAATATAATCAGAACCTGGCCCACAAGATTCAAACAATTTTGGACCAAAATCAGGTCTAGCTCAAACCCAAATATTACATCAGATACGCACACAAAGCCCTGAACCTGGGCACCATAACCCAAATCACTCCACTCCGATTAGAAAAGATTAAACTCAAATTTAATGGCATCAAAGTGAAACGTACTACATCCTTTTAAATCTAGGGAAATTGATTGAGAGTGAAGCCTAAGAAAGATTGGGAAATTATCCCAACAACAGCTGAATCGGAACAACTAAGCCATTTTGAAAATAAATAAATAAATGTCTATAAGGTTTCTGAAATAGGTCTCATGAATCAACGGTTCAAGTCCATGTGCACCAAAGAATTGGGCCGAGTTGAACCCATTTAACAAGATTGAGACCTGGGTCTCTGAAGCTAAACTGAACATAAAATGGACCTGGATATGCATTAGGCTACGCCAGGTGTTAGTTGTAGCAAACAGCCTGGGTTGTTGATCAAATGTGATCACAATCTGGATCCAAACGACATAAGGGAAGCTGATTTCTAAGAGAAATATTTTTCTAAAAGAAAATCAATTTTTTATCATTTTTTAGAAAGAGATTTCTGAAATCCAAATTCCATTGAAAATTGAAAATTGAAAATTCAGAACCAGAAATCAAGACCACGAACAGACCATGAGGTAAAAATGAAATAGTGCCTTACTACCCAAATAATAATAAAAATGATTTTAATGTTTACCAAGTTTTAAACTATAACCTATTTAATCTGATTAGATTAGATGAATAGTGTTATGATTCCTAATTGATCTAATTATAGTTAAAATGGGCTGGAATGAACAAATAATTAACTTACTGTTGCCTTCTAATCTTAAGAGGTTAGGTTATTTTGATTTTCATACGCACAAATTAATCACCCAATAAGATATGGACACATGGCACCCGGTTATAGGGGATATCCAAAACACCACATCAAACCACGAACTCTGGATATCAGGATAACGAGGAGACTTGAGTCCTCTTCGAGTAGTAGAGTCGTAATAGGACTCTATCCCCCTAAAAGGGGATAACACCCAAAAAAGGAATATTCCCCACGAAGGGAGGAAAATGTGCAGGATGGAGTCCTCCCAAACCGGCCCAAGTTCGTCAGGAGCAGAAGGACGTTTCCTAGTAGGACTCATCCTATAAGAAGAAGCCCAAAAGGAAGCATAAGGTAAGTTCACTCACTCGCCATTGCTCTCTAACACATTGTTGCACGAGTCTCTAACTTCAATGTCGGAGGACTAATCCCGAAGCCAACTCCGGGCCTTTGCCTTCTGTACTTTGGCAGGACTGACGCTCAATCTTCTACAGATTAATGGCAGCAACTGATTGGTGTAGTCTGTGGGAACAACCGAATAATGGTGAAGAGAACTTACAATCGTAAGAAAACGAAAGCAGTACCAGCACGGAATATGAATGTAGGAGCCTTCGGAGCCTCGGCCACCCATGACCATCGAAGGCGAAGAACAACAGAACAACAGTCAGGAAGGTCCCCTAGGCGACCAGCTTTCGGCTGGAGACCAGACACAGAGAGAGGCTTACCCCCCTCCTACTCTAGTTGAAGGGCAAGAGTATGTAACCAAAGATCCATTTAACGTGCTCTAGGAGAATTATGACCGATTGGCCGACACGATGCGAGAAGTCTCCAACGTTGTCACTCAAAGGAGTAATGGAACAGCAAGAGATCCCATTCATTTGGAATAAGTCCGAGATGAAGACCGAAGTAGCTCGGGGTAGATGAGATTTGGCAGAAACCCTCAAAGCCAACCAGCAAGGGAGAACCCTACACCCAGAGAGGAAGCGCAACACGCTACAAGAGAGAGGCATGAAGAGCCACATCAGAAGGTCGATCAGAGGGTCAAAGATCAAGGGTTAAAGCAGATGATCCTCGACGTAAAAGATGAAATCGAAAAAGTGGTAGACAACCAAGTATGAATATATGAACCGGATCTCACTAATGACATGGCTTTAGTTGATGAAGTCATGAGAGATCCACTCCCTATCGGGTTCTGCTTACCAAAGTACGACACTTACGATGGAACGAGAGACCCCATCGATCAACTGGAAGGCTTCAAGGTCGTGATGCAATTTCATTGGGTCTTAGAGAACATTACGTGACGTGCTTTACCCTTGACCTTCAGAGCAGCTACAAGACTGTGGTACAATCGTCTACCACCGAAGTCGATTCATAGCTCCAGCTAATTGAGCGACGTCTTTGTGAAGGGCTTCTCTAGTAGCTAACCTCCTCATAATATGACATACAATTTGTTGAACGTCAATCAACACTCTAGTGAATATATGAAACGCTTCCACAAAGAAAAACTAGAGATCAGAGGCTTGGATGCAAAAGAAGAATTCACGTCCCTCATGGTAGGAGTCAAAGATAAGAAACTCCATAGATCCCTGGCAAAACAGGCACCAAGAAATCTACCGAGCTGAGGGCCTTTGTGAAAGATATATCCACATGGAAGAAACCCTAGAGGTTGACGAGGAAGCTGAGGAAAAGACTAGAAGGAAATGAACCTCGAGAGAAGAAAGGTATGCACCTCTCAACCGAAGAAGGACTGATGTGCTGATGCAGATAAAGGACTCCTCAAAAGCCAAAGTACTAAAATGACCGAGAAATATGGGACGATACTCTGAGAGGCGCAACATGGACAAGTACTGCCACTTCTACAAGGATTATGGCCACGACACTGAAGACTGCTGGCACCTAAAGGGAGAAATAGAAAGTCTGATCCAAAGGGGATACCTAGGTCAATTCGTAAACCGAGAGAAAGAAGGTGCCCAAGACGATAACGATCGAAGAGATGATCGCCTAGGAGAGAGAAGAGGTCATCGTTAAAGGAGGGAACCGGGCCATAGAGACAATCGAGAGCGACAAAGAGCCCAGACACCTGAGAGGACCAACCCTCGCCCCCAAGACTACCAGAATAGTCCTACCAGGGTCATAGCTACTATCAACCGGGGACTAGCTGCAGGAGAAAGTTCCCTCTTGACCAGGAAGGCCAAGGCCTATGCCAAAAGTGTACATATGACTGATTGGTCAAATAAGAAGGTGAGGATGAGAACGGTGATATTCTTTTTAGACGATGACCTGGAAGGGGTGCAAACACCCCATGATGAGACACTCTAGTAATCACTATGACAATAGCTGATTGTAAGGTAAAGAGAATCTTAGTGGATATCGGCAGTTCAGCTGATATCCTATTCCTTGAAGCTTACCAAAATATGGGCTTGATTAGAGAAAAACTGAAAAAGGTTGAACACCCACTGTAATTCTCGGGTGCTTCAGTAAAAGTCGAAGGGTTTATCAAGTTACTGGTAAGAGCTGGAAAAGGAGATCGTCAGGTGATGGTAATGATAAACTTTCTGGTGGTCGACATTATCTCGGCCTACAATGCAATACTCAGAAGGGTCGATTTGAACCTACTGAAAGCCATAGTCTCCACACCCCATCTCAAGATGAAGTTCCCCACAAAAAATGGGGTCAAAGAATGCTGAGGTGACCAAGAAACGTCCTGAAAGTATTATGCCACTACCCTATAGGGAAAAGAGAAAAAGCAGGTGAGGCCCTACTCATAGAAGACCTACACGATGACCCCAGTTGCCAGAGAGGGGAACCAGCCGAGGATCTAATCTAGGTCGAAGTCGAAGAAGGAAATAACACCCGCCAGGTTCAGTTTGGGGCACTGATGCAGAGGTAACAACGGGATGAGATCATCTCATTCCTTCAGAATAATTCCAACGTCTTTGCCTGGTCAGCCACAGACATGCCTGGAATAGCCCGGGAGGTGATAAAGCATCAACTAAGTGATGATCCAACAAATAAGCCAGTACATCAAAAGAGGAGGACCTTCGCCCCTGAAAGGCAATAGAAAATAGATGAAGAGGTAGAAAAACTATTGAAGGCCAAATTCATCCGAGAGATCTGATATCCAGAATGGATCTCCAACGTGGTGATGGTCCCCAAAGGTGAACGGAAAATGGAGAATATGTATAGACTTCACAAACTTGAACAAAGCCTACCCAAAGGATAACTACCCCTCCCAAAGATAGACCTACTTATTGATGCTACTTCGGGGCACGAGACATTAAGCTTCATGGATGCCTACTCAGGATACAATCAGATCAAAATGTGCGAAGCTGACGTCTTGAAGACCTCCTTTGGTTACGAAGGAGGATTATACTGCTATAAGGTAATGCCCTTCGGGTTGAAGAATGCAGGAGCCATCTACCAAAGGTTGGTGAATAGAATCTTCAAGGAGATGATCGGCAATACCATAGAGGTATATGTAGATGATATGCTGATGAAAAGCTTGAAGATAGAGCATCATATCCGAGACTTAGTGTCACACCCCGTTCACACAGAACCGGGCCAGTGACCGGGTTAACACCGGTTAACCCAAACCTGTCAGGATCATCTGATACAGTATTCCACCATAGCATACACACAACAAAGAAAGAGCTTATCAGTTCAGCAGAATACTTGGTTTACCTGTGAATATTCTCATAATACTTGATACCCAAATTGTGATACAATAGTTAAATACATATGGGCCCGAAGGCATGATATTTACACAATAAGAGTAAAATTCACATATCAAGTACATAAAATAAATCATCAAAAATCAGAGTATACAGCTCGGCTCGGTATCAAAGCCTAGAGCTCAGCTCGGTATCAAAGGTTGAGCCCAGCTCGGCATCACAAGGTGGACTGCGGTCCCGCAGCCCAACTCTCGCACGAGCAATCAGTGTCGTGCTCTAACTCGTCAGGGGCCCACTAGTCCTCTTCAGGGAACTCAACTGTGGGACCCGTCCCGTGCTCATCAGATGGATGACCTGCAAAATCATCTAAAAGAGGTGCACACGTGGGTGAGCTCACTAGCTCAGTAAGTGGAAAGATGGACCACACAACAGTCCACACAACAAACCACAACCATATGCACTATATGCTATGCACTACATTTTAAATCACATCCACCTAAGCAACATTACTAAGTCTTTGGTTTAGTGCTACTACAACCACAGTGCGCGTATGCTCCGGGTACGAGCCGCGAACTCCATCCTACGATACGCCCATAGGGCTATCGGAGAAGGCCCACCGTGAGTACTCAGAAAAATAAAAACATGCCGACCACCGGCTCTCAACATAAAGTAAATGACTGAAAAATTAAAGGTGCTGACTCCAACAATTTAAAAGCAGTACGATTGGCCCTCTTGAATATACCACCGGGGTTGTCGACTGTCCTAATGACCAGCCGGGCGTAACTCCTAACAACCGCGACCACTGCTTCCCCCCAAATGGTAACCCAACACCTTAACCCCTGCTGGGAAGGGTCGTAGCACAGGTAGATGATTATCCTAAACCGCATGCTCCTATATGACAATAGTACGATTGCATAGTGCCACCGCGTCCCATACCACGGGCCACCAATGCACTCGTTTCCAAGCCGACTACGACATCTAGTCTATTAATGCATCATGCACAATGATGTTCACATTCATCACAGAAGCATATTATCACTTGGCATTTAGAAAATAAACACAACACCCATGCATAACCATGTGAGGATGACTAATCTACATAGCATTTTCATTATGACATGGCTAGACTAGATACGATTAAATGAATGCCAAAAAATGCCTTGAAACAAGGCCAAACGTCCTCTCCCCACTTACCTGTAGTGTACAAGGACTCATGCTCGGTACGGGTGAGATCCGGTGCGAGAAGCGTGAGATTTGGTGAACCTATCATGAGTGAGCGGGGTTAGTATTTCACCACTTTGGGACGAAGATTAACACGATCCAATGACAAGATCATGTTTAGAATCCTAAAAGAAGGTCACACATCCGATTTGGGTCCAATCGGACGTAAGAATCACATTTGGAGCCTCTCGGGTGGGTCGGACAGCCCACCTGTCTGACCCACCAGTCAGACCCACCGGTCTGGACCGACGGGTAGGTCGGCCCACCGGTTGTGTCACACCCCGTTCACACTGAACCGGAGCGGTGACCGAGTTAACACCGGTTAACCCAAACCTGCCAGGATCCTCAGATACTGTATTCCACCACAGCATACGCACACTAACATAAGTTCATCAGATCAGCGGAAGACTAAGTTTTACCTGTGAATAAATCCCATATACTTGATACCCGAATGGTGATACAATAATTATATACATTTGGGCCTGAAGGCATGATATATACACAAAAAGAATAAAATTCAAATATCAAGTATATACAGGAAATCATCAAAACCATCAGAGTACACGGCTCGGCTCGGTATCAAGGCTGGAGCTCAGCTCGGCATCAAGGGTTGTGCCCAGCTCGGCATCACAAGGAAGAGCTCAGCTCGGCCTCAGAAGTGGAGCTCAGCACGGCCTCCAAGGTGGAGCTCAGCTCGGCCTCAGAACTGTTGTCCCGCAGCACAGCTCTCGCACAAGCAGTCAGCGCCATGCTCAAACTCCTCAGGGGTCCACCAGTCCTCTTCAGGAAACTCGACTGTGGGACCCACCCCAAGCTCCTCAGATGTATGACCTGCAAAATCATCTAAAAAGGGGGTGTACACGTGGGGTGAGCTCACTAGCTCAGTAAGTAGAAAGATGGACCACACACAACAGTCCACACATCACAACACATCATATGCACTACATGCCATGCTATACATTTTAAATCACATCCACCTAAGCAACATTACTAAGTCCTTGGTTTTAGTGCTACTACAACCACAGTGCGCGTATACTCCGGGTACGAGCCGCGAACTCCCTCCCGCGATACGCCCATAGGGCTGTCGGAGAAGGCCCACCGTGAGTACTCGAAAAAGTAAAGACAATGCCGTTCACCGGCTCTCAACAGAAATGTAAATGACTGAAAATAAAGGTGCTGACTCCAGCAATTTAAAAGCAGTACGATTGGCCCTCTTGAATGTACCACCGGGGTTGCCGACTGTCCTACATGACTCGTCGGGCGTAATGCCTAACCGCCATAGTGTCCGACAACCGCGACCCCTGCTTCCCCCCAAATGGCAACCCAACACCTTAACCCCTGTTGGGAAGGGTCGTAGCACGGGATGGTGAGAATCCTAATACCGCATGCTCCTATATGTAGTACGACTGCATAGTGCCACCGAGTCCCATACCACGGGCCACCAATGCAT
>NC_056562.1:19308339-19314980 GCF_013358625.1 Macadamia integrifolia
CCTGAGGAGTTAGAGCACGGCATTGACTGCTCGTGCGAGAGTTGTGCTGTGGGACCGCAGTTCTGAGGCCGTGCTGAGCTCCACTTTTGTGGCCGAGCTGAGCTCTACCCTTGATGCCGAGCTGAGCTCTAGCCTTTGATACAGAGCCGAGCTGTGTACTTTGATTATTTTGATGATTCCCTTTACATACTTGATATATGAATTATACTTTTATTGTGTAAATATCATGCCTTCGGGCCCATATGTATATAATTATTGTATCACAATTCGGGTATCAAGTATTATGGGATTATTCACAGGTAAAACTTAGTCTTCCGCTGATCTGATGAGCATATATTAGTTGTGTGTATGCTGTGGTGGAATACAATATCTGATGATCCTGGCAGGTTTGGGTTAACCGGTGTTAACCCGGTCACTGGCCCGATTCTGTGAGAACGGGGTGTGACAACTTAGGTGCTAGGGCCTTGGCCCTTAAGGTGTTATGGCAAGGCCTTTTATGGCCAACGATGAGAAAAGATGCCAAAGAATTCATCAAGAAGTTCTTGAAATGCCAAATGTTTGCACCGATACCTCAACAACACGCCACAAAGATGTCATCTCTATCCAGCCCAGTACCTTTCGCCATATGGGTAATGGATATCTTAGGGCCATTCCCACTGGCAATGAGGCAGAGAAAGTTCGTGGTGGTAACAGTCGACTACTTTACAAAATGGGCAGAAGCCAAAGCACTAGCTATGATAACGGAGAAGAATATCTGACACTTCTTCCAAAGAGAAGTAGTCTATCGGTTCGGGATACCCAGAGTGGTAGTAAACGACAACGGGACTTAATTTGTGAACCTAGCTTTCGGGGCATTCTGTGAAGCCCTCAACATTGAATACAAAAAGACATTCGTCGGTTACACCCCAAACTAATGGGCTAACAGAGGTGACAAATCAGACACTACTGCAAGGAATAAAGAAGAGGCTATGTGCAGACGAACTGCATAGCATCCTATGGGTATATCGAATGATAGAAAGGTCGGCCACAAGAGAGACATCTTTCACTCTAACCTATGGCATTGATGCTGTGCTCCCAGTTGAAATTTGAGTCATGACCTATAGGGTCCAATATTATAACGAAGGCATGAACAATAAAGGCCTCCGAGCAAACTTGGGACCTCTTGTATGAAGTATGGGAAGACTCGCAGGAAAGAATCGTAGCTTACCAACAAAATGTAGCAAGGCACTACAACAAAAATTGTAGAAATATCAAACACACGACACCAACGAAAATTGGCACCGAACTGGGAAGGACCCTATAGAGTCTCTAGGATGATACAACCTCGATCTTATCACCTACAGACTACAGGGGAGAGAGGGTTCCCCGATCATGGAACTCAAAAAATATGGGGAAATTCTACCAGTAGTAACTTGTAGCATTTTTAGTTTCGGCATTTTTCATAATTCAGCACTTTGTTATTTTTCGAGAGGACTTTGAATTTTTGAATTTGTAGTTCGTCTTCCCTAAACATTTTGAAGGATTTTATAAAAAGTTGGTTCACGGCAAATTGGTCTCACATAACAATACACTATTCAAGAACCAAAGGTCCAAAGGCATTAACATAAGGATCCACCCTCGTTGGGGGCTCAGGCCAAGGCGGAGCAGACTTGACTGAATGACCTAAACTCCACGAGGATCCACCCTCAGTTGGGGGCTCAGGCTAATGTTGATCAGACCTGACCAAAGAACCTATCCTCAGCGGGATGCTCGGGTAGAAGCCAAGCCAACTTAACCGAAGGCACAACCTTATACAATTAACCCAACAATGGTGGGCACCCTCCATCTATAAGACCCAAGTTCCAACAGAAGAAACCACCAAAAAGGCCTCATCCAAAGCTAAATTTGGAGGAGTTACATGCGGTCTTAAGCCAAGTATTGGCCTTCGGGCTTCTGTAAAATATTATTGTGTGGCTATCAGGTCGAAATGTTTATCACACTTGTGAAATACACCAGCATTACCTAAGTATTGGCCTTCGGGCTTCGGTTAAATATTACTCTTTGGTTATCAGCACTATTCTTTAGCTATTGGATCAAGCGGTACACAACTTGTGATAGTCTTTGGCTTTCGAGCCGAGACATGGTCGTACAATAAAAAAAAAAAGGAGTGAGAGAAGCTGAAATGCATAATGCAAAAGAGAGTTCATTCATTTAAACAAAAGCCCTATAAGGGCAAGTACAAGAAGAAGGCCGAAGGCGGTAGTTACATAAAAAGGCTCAAAGGCCAAAGGAGAAACATCATGGACAACTGTCCTCACAGAACCTCGGTCGGCAAGATGGTATCGTCATCAGCATTGGCAAGGGCATCTTGGTCGGAGCCGCCATGGTCAGGGATAGGAGGGACTTTGCGAGTCTGCTGAACCCCATCCCCGTTGTTGCCTTCCTCGTCGTCAGCCACCTTGGTAACAGCAGGAGCCTCCTCACCTCCCTCGTCTTCCTAGATAATACCACTACCTTTGAAGGAGATTCCTAGGTGGTGCTCAAGTATCCAGTCTCAAACCTCGGTCGCCCCCATGACGTATCCCGGGGTAGCTGCATGGGTCACCTTCTGCCTATAAGCATCTGTGCCCTTGTACTTCTCAACCCCTCTGATCTCGGTCTCTCAAAGCTTGTTTGACACCTGCACCTTCAGCTCCGAAAGCTCATGTTCGTACTCTTAGTGAGCCCCATTGAGCTCGGTCTCCAGGTGCTCCACCTTCTCGAGGAGGATGGTTCACTCATTATTGAGGGCCAATCGCTCATTTTTGGACTCATTGAGGTTCCTAGCCAAAGCCTCGACACAGATGGTAAGTTGAACGATGTGGTTATTGGCTTACGAAACATGCCCACACTTAGTCATTTTTGAAAAAAAAAAAAAGAAGAGAAAGGAAAAGAAAAAGGATGAACTAGGAAGGACGAAGGATTACCCCCGCCCTAGTCCTGGACCTCGACGACATCCCTAGGAAGCCTGCCCTTCTGCACCAGCACTCGAGCCACTAGCCCGACGACATAGGAATCATCTTCCTTGACAGACCATCTAGGGATGAAGCCGACTTTGGTTCGGCCTCGATTTACCCTAAGACTTTGGCAGCTAGCTTTGGAGGGGACCTCAGGGGGGGTAGACGCACCACGGCTTAGACCGGCAAGTGCCTGGATGGCTTATGGAGTATGGTTGTTCGCCATGTTCTTCTTCTTCCTCTCAAAAGGTTTGAGAGTTGGGGCCTTCCTCTTCTCCTTCTTCTTCTCCTTCCGCTTTTGAAGCTGCTCCTCCCTTGCCTTGGCTTGCCTTTCGACCGTCACTACCTTAATCTCAGCCCTAGTAAGTTGCATTGCAACGGAAGCAAGAAAAGTTAGTAGAAAATCGAAGAAGTGAATTAAGAGCAAATTCGGGCAGGCCTAGGACTCACCCCGGCTAAGCCCAAATCTGAATAAGACGACGTCAAACTTGAGATATCGATCTCGAATGGGGGATACCGCATCTTATGCTTGGCCATTTCCACCAACTCCGTATCTCACCCAAAGAGGGTAGGTGCAGAGTTCACAATCCTCAAATCTGGAAGATCCCAGACGGTGCCAAAGGGAACCCCTCAGGCAGCTTCACGAAGAAGTATTTGAACTTATAGTCGTGAATCGACATGGGGTAGCCGTTTAGCAGTCTTATGTCCTTTTGAGGGCTGAAGTAATACAACCTGAATCCCCTTTGCTCACATGAAGGAGGAAACAATTGATAAATAGTGGCAAAGAAAGAGGCCTTCGGTGCTGAGAGAAAGACGATGAAACTAAGGATCTGCCTATACCCGTTTAGTGTGAGTTGGGTTGGGGGGATCCCATAGTGCCGAAACACTGGGGTGAAGAAAGCATGGAGGGGAAGCCGAAGTTCGGCCTTGAATGCCTCTTTGTAAAAGCATAACTCTCTAGGGTTCCAATGCTAGTCCTATCGGTTGGCTTCGCTAGCCGAAGGACGAAGGCGTTTGGGACACCGTAGCAGACCCTCAGCTCCTTAAGCTTGGACTCAGTCATAGTGGACACAATGTCCCTAGCCTCTACTTCCATTGCGTCATCATTTTGGGCTCGGGACTCGAAGACCCTCTCTTTGAAGTCCTCCCTATTTGAGTCACCATCAGAACCTCGAGGTGTGGCAACCGAAGAAGCGACCCGAGAAGATGGAGAGTCAGGGGTTGAATCCGAGGACATCCCTCATATAGCTTTGGGAGATCGACCCTATGGTTAGACACCGTTCTCTTGGAGGACGAAGGACCACTATCGAAGGAACTAGACATTAGACAACAAGACACTTACTTCTAAAGTCAAGTAAGACACTGGTAAAAATCGAAAGACGATGAAAGGAAGGAAGACCGAAGGATGATAGCTCAGCTAGAAGAATGAAATGCGAAAAATGAGAAAAGATGCCTTTTATAAGCGAAGGAGCGACAATCCAACTCCCAAGGGGTTAGCGCAGTTGGCTTGGAGGGGACATGGTACTCCACCTCAGGAAGTAAGGTCTCATGATCAAACCTTCGTTGCTACACCTAACTTCTTAGGGCCACTACATGAGAGTTTTCATCTCGGGCTAACTCGGTCCTGTGTAAGTGGTATCACAGTGACCCCAGGGATTAGTCGGGTCAAAGATCCAGACACCCTGGGTATAAAAAAAAAGCGACAATTTGACTCTCCAAAGACATTAATGACTGTGACACGTCATTAAGCGAGACTCCTAGGGCTCACTCAAGTCAGACACACGAGTGAATCTAAAAATAGTGACCTCAGTTAGCCTCCCTCGGTTGGGGCCTCAGGCCAAGGCTGAGTAGACCTGGCTGAAGGGTCCTCCCTCAGTTGGGGGCCTAGGCCAAGGCTGAGCACCCTGGGCCAAAGGATTCGGACCAAAGCCGAATGAAGAGGGTCGAAGGGTCAAAAGAAAAAAAAAGGGAGAGAGAAAGAGGTAGGTGCAAGACTAGAATAAAAGCGTTGTTACTCCCTCTGAAAAGATCTCTCAATGGAAGTAAGGGGGCTTCTGATACACACAAATTAATCGCCCAGTAAGATATGGACATGTGACACCCGATTACAGGGGATATCCAAAACACCGCATCAAACCATGAACTCTGGATACCAAGATAATGAGGAGATTTGAGTCCTCTTCGAGTAGTAGAGCCGTAATAGGATTCTATCCACCTGAAAGGGGATAATACCCAAAAAAGGAATATTCCCCACGAAGGGAGAAAAATGTGTAGGATGGAGTCCTCCCAAAGCACCCCAAGTTCGTTATGAGCAAAAGGAAGTTTCCTAGTAGGACCATTGTTAGTTAAAACGGGAACGGCAAAAAAACAGAAACGTATGGTACGGGTTTTAAACAGATAAAAACGATGAACGGTACGGTAAAAAAAACAGGGAACGGCAAACGGACGAAAACGAATGGTACGAGTATTAAACGTGTAGTTTTCAAAAAAACGAAACCAAAAAACGGTAGTATACTCATGCAATTTGACAGATTATTACCTGTATACATGCATCTAATATTCCAAAAGCTCTAGGAGTCCCAAGATAAAATAGCCCAATGGGCTACAAGAAAATGAGATGTTGTTAGCTTTAGCTTCAGCTTCTCTTTACTCATTGGGCTATAAGAAGATGAGATTTTTTTCCGATAAATAGTATGGAAGTTAAAAATCAAAAACCAAGTACCATGTTGTCTTCACTCTTCACTTTTACTAATAAGTTTTTTTTTTTTTAATTTTTTAATTAAAATTTTTTTTTATAAAATTCCTATTTTACCCTTAAAAAACAGATACGCGTTTAAAACGGCCATTTAAAACGCGTTTAAAACGGATTCTTTTGCCGTTTCCCTTTTTTTCCGTATTGTATGGAAGCATACGGCAAAACGCGTTTTAAACAGCAAAAAAACGCGAACGCGTTTTAAACGCGTTTTAACTAACAGTGAGTAGGACTCTACAGGACCTGATCCTATAAGAAGAAGCCCAGAAGGAAGCATAAGGTAAGTTCACTCACTTGCCATTGCTCTCTGAAACACTGTTGCACGAGTCTCTAACTTGGGCGTTGGAGGACTAATCCTGAAGCCAACTCCGAGCCTCTGCCTTCTGAGCTTTAGTAGGATCGACGCTTAATCTTCTACAGATTCTTGACAGTAATAGATTTTATTAAGGACATTAATTAATTGCCCATAATTGATTTTTAATAAGTACACTTAAACTATCCTTGCGCCATATCATTACCAATTTAGGTTTTACAAAATAATAAATAAATAAATAAATAAATAAATAAAATAATTATCAATTTAACAAATTCTAATTTGTCAAGAGAATGGAAGATAAGTATCTACAAGGTAGATTTTACATAAAAGGAAAAATCTATAAGATGCAATAAACAATGGGGATATGTTACACAGAAGCACCTGTCATAGGCTAAAGAATCATTGAAGAATCGATAACATCATGGAGAACGGTCTGAATTTTAATTTAGGCAATTTTTTCTATCAGTCCCATATAGTCATTTTATGTTAACACAAAATTCATGAAATGGTTGTTGCTATCTGTTCCAATATTGAATCACTGATTTACCTGAATAACTAAATAACATAGATAGACCTTTCTCTTTGTTTCAAGTCGATG
>NC_056562.1:19315000-19346270 GCF_013358625.1 Macadamia integrifolia
TTTACAAAATGGGCAGAAGCCAAAGCACTAGCTATGATAACGGAGAAGAATATCTGAGACTTCTTCCAAAGAGAAGTAGTCTATCGGTTCGGGATACCCAGAGTGGTAGTAAACGACAACGGGACTTAATTTGTGAACCTAGCTTTCGGGGCATTCTGTGAAGCCCTCAACATTGAATACAAAAAGACATTCGTCGGTTACACCCCAAACTAATGGGCTAACAGAGGTGACAAATCAGACACTACTGCAAGGAATAAAGAAGAGGCTATGTGCAGACGAACTGCATAGCATCCTATGGGTATATCGAATGATAGAAAGGTCGGCCACAAGAGAGACATCTTTCACTCTAACCTATGGCATTGATGCTGTGCTCCCAGTTGAAATTTGAGTCATGACCTATAGGGTCCAATATTATAACGAAGGCATGAACAATAAAGGCCTCCGAGCAAACTTGGGACCTCTTGTATGAAGTATGGGAAGACTCGCAGGAAAGAATCGTAGCTTACCAACAAAATGTAGTAAGGCACTACAACAAAAATTATAGAAATATCAGACCCACGACACCAACGAAAATTGGCACCGAACTGGGAAGGACCCTATAGAGTCTCTAGGATGATACAACCTCGATCTTATCACCTACAGACTACAGGGGAGAGAGGGTTCCCCGATCATGGAACTCAAAAAATATGGGGAAATTCTACCAGTAGTAACTTGTAGCATTTTTAGTTTCGGCATTTTTCATAATTCAGCACTTTGTTATTTTTCAAGAGGACTTTGAATTTTTGAATTTGTAGTTCGTCTTCCCTAAACATTTTGAAGGATTTTATAAAAAGTTGGTTCACGGCAAATTGGTCTCACATAACAATACACTATTCAAGAACCAAAGGTCCAAAGGCATTAACATAAGGATCCACCCTCGTTGGGGGCTCAGGCCAAGGCCAAGCAGACTTGACTGAATGACCTAAACTCCACGAGGATCCACCCTCACTTGGGGGCTCAGGCTAATGTTGATCAGACCTGACCAAAGAACCTATCCTTAGCGGGATGCTCGGGTAGAAGCCAAGCCAACTTAATCGAAGGCACAACCTTATACAATTAACCCAACAATGGTGGGCACCCTCCATCTATAAGACCCAAGTTCCAACAGAAGAAACCACCAAAAAGGCCTCATCCAAAGCTAAATTTGGAGGAGTTACATGCGGTCTCAAGCCAAGTATTGGCCTTCGGGCTTCTGTAAAATATTATTGTTTGGCTATCAGGTCGAAATGTTTATCACACTTGTGAAATACACCAGCATTACCTAAGTATTGGCCTTCGGGCTTCGGTTAAATATTACTCTTTGGTTATCAGCACTATTCTTTAGCTATTGGATCAAGCGGTACACAACTTGTGATAGTCTTTGGCTTTCAAGCAGAGACATGGTCGTACAATAAAAAAAAAAAGGAGTGAGAGAAGCTGAAATGCATAATGCAAAAGAGAGTTCATTCATTTAAACAAAAGCCCTATAAGGGCAAGTACAAGAAGAAGGTCGAAGGCGGTAGTTACATAAAAAGGCTCGAAGGCCAAAGGAGAAACATCATGGACAACTGTCCTCACAGAACCTCGGTCGGCAAGATGGTATCGTCATTAGCATTGGCAAGGGCATCTCGATCGGAGCCGCCATGGTCAGGGATAGGAGGGACTTTGCGAGTCTGCTGAACCCCATCCCCGTTGTTGCCTTCCTCGTCGTCAGCCACCTTGGTAACAGCAGGAGCCTCCTCACCTCCCTCGTCTTCCTAGATAATACCACTACCTTTGAAGGAGATTCCTAGGTGGTGCTCAAGTATCCAGTCTCAAACCTCGGTCGCCCCCATGACGTATCCCGGGGTAGCTGCATGGGTCACCTCCTGCCTATAAGCATTTGTGCCCTTGTACTTCTCAACCCCTCTGATCTCGGTCTCTCAAAGCTTGTTTGACACCTGCACCTTCAGCTCCGAAAGCTCATGTTCGTACTCTTAGTGAGCCCCATTGAGCTCGGTCTCCAGGTGCTCCACCTTCTCGAGGAGGATGGTTCACTCATTATTGAGGGCCAATCGCTCATTTTTGGACTCCTTGAGGTTCCTAGCCAAAGCCTCGACACAGATGGTAAGTTGAACGATGTGGTTATTGGCTTACGAAACATGCCCACACTTAGTCATTTTTGAAAAAAAAAAAAAAAAAAAAAAGAGAAAGGAAAAGAAAAAGGATGAACTAGGAAGGACGAAGGATTACCCCCGCCCTAGTCCTGGACCTCGACGACATCCCAAGGAAGCCTGCCCTTCTGCACCAGCACTTGAGCCACTAGCCCGACGACATAGGAATCATCTTCCTTGACAGACCATCTAGGGATGAAGCCGACTTTGGTTCGGCCTCGATTTACCCTAAGACTTTGGCAGCGAGCTTCGGAGGGGACCTCGGGGGGGGGTAGACGCACCACGGCTTAGAGCGGCAAGTGCCTGGATGGCTTATGGAGTATGGTTGTCCGCCATGTTCTTCTTCTTCCTCTCAAAAGGTTTGAGAGTTGGGGCCTTCCTCTTCTCCTTCTTCTTCTCCTTCCGCTTTTGAAGCTGCTCCTCCCTTGCCTTGGCTTGCCTCTCGACCGTCACTACCTTAATCTCAGCCCTAGTAAGTTGCATTGCAACGGAAGCAAGAAAAGTTAGTAGAAAATCGAAGAAGTGAATTAAGAGCAAATTCGGGCAGGCCTAGGACTCACCCCGGCTAAGCCCAAATCTGAATAAGACGACGTCAAACTTGAGATATCGATCTTGAATGGGGGATACCGCATCTTATGCTTGGCCATTTCCACCAACTCCGCATCTCACCCAAAGAGGGTAGGTGCAGAGTTCACAATCCTCAAATCTGGAAGATCCCAGACGGTGCCAAAGGGAACCCCTCAGGCAACTTCACGAAGAAGTATTTGAACTTATAGTCGTGAATCGACATGGGGTAGCCGTTTAGCAATCTTATGTCCTTTTGAGGGCTGAAGTAATACAGCCTGAATCCCCTTTGCTTACATGAAGGAGGAAACAGTTGATAAATAGTGGCAAAGAAAGAGGCCTTCGGTGCTGAGAGAAAGACGATGAAACTAAGGATCTGCCTATACCCGTTCAGTGTGAGTTGGGTTGGGGGGATCCCATAGTGTCGAAACACTGGGGTGAAGAAAGCATGGAGGGGAAGCCGAAGTTCAGCCTTGAATGCCTCTTTGTAAAAGCATAACTCTCTAGGGTTCCAATGCTAGTCCTATCGGTTGGCTTCGCTAGCCGAAGGACGAAGGCGTTTGGGACACCGTAGCAGACCCTCAGCTCCTTAAGCTTGGACTCAGTCATAGTGGACACAATGTCCCTTGCCTCTACTTCCATTGCATCATCATTTTGGGCTCGGGACTCGAAGACCCTCTCTTTGAAGTCCTCCCTATTTGAGTCACCATCAGAACCTCGAGGTGTGGCAACCGAAAAAGCGACCCGAGAAGATGGAGAGTCAAGGGTTGAATCCGAGGACATCCCTCATATAGCTTTGGGAGATCGACCCTACGGTTAGACACCGTTCTCTTGGAGGACGAAGGACCACTATCGAAGGAACTAGACATTAGACAACAAGACACTTACTTCTGAAGTCAAGTAAGACACTGGTAAAAATCGAAAGACGATGAAAGGAAGGAAGACCGAAGGATGATAGCTCAGCTAGAAGAATGAAATGTGAAAAATGAGAAAAGATGCCTTTTATAAGCGAAGGAGCGACAATCCAACTCCCAAGGGGTTAGCGCAGTTGGCTTGGAGGGGACATGGTACTCCACCTCAGGAAGTAAGGTCTCATGATCAAACCTTCGTTGCTACACCTAAATTCTTGGGGCCACTGCATGAGAGTTTTCATCTCGGGCTAACTCGGTCCTGTGTAAGTGGTATCACAGTGACCCCAGGGATTAGTCGGGTCAAAGATCCAGACACCCTGGGTATAAAAAAAAAGCGACAATCTGACTCTCCAAAGACATTAATGACTGTGACACATCATTAAGCGGGACTCCTAGGGCTCACTCAAGTCAGACACATGAGTGAATCTAAAAATAGTGACCTCAATTAGCCTCCCTCGGTTGGGGCCTCAGGCCAAGGCTGAGTAGACCTGGCCGAAGGGTCCTCCCTCAGTTGGGGGCCTAGGCCAAGGCTAAGCACCCTGGGCCAAAGGATTCGGACCAAAGCCGAATGAAGAGGGTCGAAGGGTCAAAAGAAAAAAAAAGGGAGAGAGAAAGAGGTAGGTGCAAGACTAGAATAAAAGCTTTGTTACTCCCTCTGAAAAGATTTCTCAAAGGAAGTAAGGGGGCTTCTGATACACACAAATTAATCGCCCAATAAGATATGGACATGTGACACCCGGTTACAGGGGATATCCAAAACACCGCATCAAACCATGAACTCTGGATACCAAGATGATGAGGAGATTTGAGTCCTCTTCGAGTAGTAGAGCAGTAATAGGATTCTATCCACCTGAAAGGGGATAATACCCAAAAAAGGAATATTCCCCATGAAGGGAGAAAAATGTGTAGGATGGAGTCCTCCCAAAGCACCCCAAGTTCGTTATGAGCAAAAGGAAGTTTCCTAGTAGGACTCTACAGGACCTGATCCTATAAGAAGAAGCCCAGAAGGAAGCATAAGGTAAGTTCACTCACTCGCCATTGCTCTCTGAAACACTGTTGCACGAGTCTCTAACTTGGGCGTTGGAGGACTAATCCTGAAGCCAACTCCGGGCCTCTGCCTTCTGAGCTTTAGTAGGATCGATGCTTAATCTTCTACAGATTCTCGACATAGATTTTATTAAGGACATTAATTAATTGCCCATAATTGATTTTTAATAAGTACACTTAAACTATCCTTGCGCCATATCATTACCAATTTAGGTTTTACAAAATAATAAATAAATAAATAAATAAAATAAAATAATTATCAATTTAACAAATTCTAATTTGTCAAGAGAATGGAAGATAAGTATCTACAAGGTAGATTTTACATATAAGGAAAAATCTATAAGATGCAATAAACAATGGGGATATGTTACACATAAGCACCTGTCATAGGCTAAAGAATCATTGAAGAATCGATAACATCATGGAGAATGGTCTGAATTTTAATTTAGGCAATTTTTTCTATCAGTCCCATATAGTCATTTTATGTTAACACAAACTTCATGAAATGGTTGTTGCTATCTGTTCCAATATTGAATCACTGATTTACCTGAATAACTAAATAACATAGATAGACTTTTCTCTTTGTTTCAAGTCGATGGATCTTACAATTGGAAGACCTCTTATATGGAGAATACACATTTGAGTTAATAGAGCTTAATCCTAATTGTTTTGTTCCGAAGCTAAGACAATCATGGGTCCGGTTCGTTCTATTAAGATATTCACAACAAGAGTTACTAGATTCTCTTTCGGATAGGCCCTGTAAGGAGAATGAAGTCTAGAATGCCTCTAAGTTCTTTTTTTGATTCCCCCAAAAAATTAAACTTTCACAAATCTTTGTCACCTATTAACTTTAGATCCTTAAGTTGTCCCTACTCTCCTCCTCTTTTGTGTGAAAATCGTCTGCAACTGCTACACCGATGCAATAAATATCAGGTGGTTGGGAGCCTCCTGGGATAAGTGCCCAGATACTCTTAATCGTCTGATGCTCATCATACCTCACCGTTCGCTGCAAAGGATGTGGACACCTCTCCTCCTAGAGCCACTTCGATGATAGCCCACTCCCAAACTTGATAAGGATTAATGGATCCGTGCTCCCAACCTGTCATGGGGCTGGAATGGACTAGACTTCGATTGAATTAAAGCGGACGTAGGATTGGACTAGGGTTTTTAAAATACCCAGCCCTTCGCGACCTGATTGCACTTTAGCTCATTGTGCCAGCCGAACATCGGAAAATATATAATTTGGAAATCGATGACACTACATTTCTTTTGTTTTAGCGGAAGAAAAGGAAAAGAGGAAAGCTGAGGGGTTTGGGCACGCTTTCTGCAGCTTCCTTATCGGTCTCTATTTCTCTCTGAGATTTTTGCCTCTCTTGGGGCACTTGGTAGTAATTTTGCGTAGTCAACTGCCATGGCTGCTCTCCAGTATCTCGAATCCCAGCGTAACGCACAGCCGGAGCTCGCCGATTGGTACAATTCATTGGCAGATTTGTATCAGAGGAAGCTATGGCACCAGCTCACTCTCAAGCTCGAGCAGTTCGTTGCCCTAGCTGTATTTCAGGTAAGTTTAGTTTTGTGCTCTTAACTGTTTGAATATGTCTTCTCCGCTTAATTGTTCATAACTTGTGGTTTTATGGGTGAATTCTATCTCTTTTTGTCCTTGTTTCTCACTTCGTTTTCTCTCCTTGATGAGTTAATTTGTTCTTATTTGAGATAGTTTGTGTTTCTGTGATGGAGTTTTGAGTAGTGAGATCCCGAATGGGATATTGAGGAACAATTGGGGGCTAGGTTATGATTATTACTGATTTTTTTTTTGGCCATGGAAAGCTAGGGTTTTTACTCAATTTTGCTGTTGCGTGCTGTTACAAGTATTTCTCTGCCTGTTTATTAAGTATTTATCTTTAGTTGTTCTTGTTGGAGGATTTCGTATCCTGTTTCTTCCGTATCTTCCATTATTTTCCCTCTAGCTTAAATAGCTTAAGTTTTTTAATTTTCTTCTATGCCTATGCGGTTATATCTTATTCTGGATAAAACTGTCATTGTCTCTTGGGTCAAACTGTCCGTTTTAAACGCATATTCTACATTTTACAAGTCTGGTACTTACCTACCTGAATTTATACAAGTAGCTGCGCTGAAAATTTATTAAGTATGACTTTCTTATCATCATCATATAGGGATAGATGTCATAATGCATATTCCATTGTGGCTTATCCAAAAGTCATGATGTACTATGTGTATCTAATAGAAAATCAATTTTTATGGTCTTGTTCGGTGCCTGTGCTGCTGTAGTGCATATCCTGTTGCAGCTCATGCATCAAGTGGCTTTGAAAATAGTTGCTCTGTAGATTTGGTTATTTGGCCACCTTTTCAACGAATCTGATTTGCAGGGATAATTCCTTGAGAGAAGCAATTCTCTCTGTTTCTGATTCTCAGGAGTATCTACTGCTGCATTTGGTGTAATCTAATGTAGAATTGTTTTTCTGGAAACTGAAGGAGCAGGTTACCTTCACCAAAGGAAAGTGGGTGAAAAATAAGGCAAATAAGAAGGAAATTAGGTGGCTAGGTGTAACCCAAGAACTCTTTTTGTTGTAAATCCTACTCATAATTGAAAAAAAAAAAAAAAAAAATAGAAGAAGAAGAAGAAAAGCAACTCAACGAAGGCTTTCCCCTAAGCATGAAAGAGGTTCAAGAATCAATTTCCTTTTAGAAGGGCTAAAATAATTTATTTTGGATTTTGACCCCATATTATTGTAGGGTGAATCATGAAAGATATGAAAGATCTCTCCCCAAGGTGTGCATATGGCTTCCCACTCAGAATTCTATATGCATTTATGAGATCGAGTACGGAATTCTGTTTACTCTCTTGAAACTGAGTATCTGTTTCCCTTCTTTTCCTCTTAGGTTTCAAAAGCCTTTATTTTACATATCCATATGATTGAGTCCTTAGGTTTCTAAAATGGTGTAAAAAGAAGTGCTTCAACTATCCTGTTTTACATACAAAAGAAAATACGGTTGAGTCCAAAGAAAGATCATCTGACTAGTCATTGATCAAGACATCACTTCAAAGTATCTGTCTTCCTTTTTGTGTAGAGGTTCTTCATATTTTCCAATTTATTTGCTGAGAAAAATGAGGAGCAGTGCTCCACATTCAAGCAATCAAGAGGGCCAGGGGTACGAATTGTGAATACCATCAAATGCCTTAACAATCAACAATTGGTCATATTCCACTTTTGTAATTGGAGCATAATAGCTTATATCTTTAAGTCTGGATGGGATCCAGCTAATTCATCTTGGTTTTCATGTACTCATGTGCTAAGTTATTTACTTTATGTACATCTATAAGATATTATTTATAGGCCTGCTTCTATTGGAGAAACTAAATTGTAACATGATGTCCTGCTTTTTATCCTCTCTTCTGCATATGTTTGCTGTTGACTTGTCCTTTCTATGTATTAATTTTCTTCACAAATGTGGATTCTACATTCTATGTACCCAGTTGCCTCTGTGCTTCAATTATATGACAGACTAAAAAGTATTGCTGCTTCCTTTTACTTTTCCTTTCAGGCGGGTGATGCTCTAATACAGTTATATCATAATTTTATCACTGACTTCGAGACAAAGATCAATCTGCTCAAGCTTGCACATTTTTCTGTCATAGTTTCTCGGCAATATGCGGAGAAAGAAGCTGCCATTGGTTATCTTGAAGGTGTGATTGAAAAGCTTCATGCTACTAAGGAGTTGCGTATAGATGAGCCAATTCTTTATGTCAAGATGCAGATAGCTGCGTTTAAGCTTGAGCAAGGAGATCAGAAAGAGTGCAAGAAACTCTTGGAAGATGGGAAGACTACCCTTGATAGCATGACTGATATTGATCCATCAGTCTATGCTAGCTATTACTGGGTTTCTTCACAGTACCACAAGTCTCGTCAAGAATTTGCTGAGTTTTACAAAAGTGCTCTTCTCTATCTGGCATACACATCAGTGGAGTCACTGTCGGAATCGTTCAAACTGGTAAATTTTCCTCTACACAGATTTGATAGACCAAGATTTATAAATATTAGATGGAACTCATGACTTGCCTCCAACCTCTTAAAAGAACATATGTCGGACGTCCTGATAGCTGAGGCTGAAGCTGCCTATTGAGTTTGTTTTGGTGAATTTAGTAGCTTCTACATTCCACAAGTTTGATGCCACTTGTTACATTCAAAGGAAAGAAGTAATTAGGCTAAACAGGTTTTAGAAGAAATATAGGATTTACAGCATGGCGATGAGGAACTCGATCCAGGTTCAATTTTCCCACAGCGTCTGTTAAAGTAAAGTTAAAGAATAATAATCCACGAGCAAATGTTCTAGGACAGGGTATGTAAAAAACATTTCATTTTCTGTGTTGCCACCCATGGACTTCTAGAATAGAAAAGAAATGTTGCCAAATACCGCTTGGTGAAATCTACAAAGCCTTTGTACTCTAATCATTTTTGACATCCTTTAGGTAATTATTTTTCTTGTGTTCCATTTTATAGCTAAAGAAATAGTTATGTCACTAGATCTGACCTGCTCGGCTAAGACAACCTTCTTCAAAAAGGTATGGGGGCTCTATCAAGCGCCTGCCTACTGGTCAGCTTGGACATCATGTTCCAACCACTATGTAACAAAACCCCTCATTTTGGTTTTCAAATTCTGATGAAAGCTGTCGATGGCTTGACAGGGAAGAAGAGAGAACGAGACAATTGAAATTATCCTGTAATTAGAAAGAGTCAAACTAATGCTATGCTTAGAGACTTAGACAATTATGTCTAAACTCATTCCAAGTAACTGAAGTAAAGACCCGAACAAAAGATAAAGTGAAATTGTAATTTAAGGTCTAGTAACTCTTTAATGGGCTCAGTGGCTACAGAAGAGGTGGGAAGACTCTCTTTGTAAATTGGGGCATATCTGATTGTATAATGATGGTCACAGGTTTGAAACTTGGAAGCAGCCTCTCCTGCGAAGCAGGGGATAAGGCTGCGTTCATCTGCCCCTCCCTGACCCTGTAGTAGCGGGAGCCTCGTGCACTGGGTTGCTCTTTTTTATCTGATTGTATAATGTGAGCTGCTTTTGTGGGGTGGATTTGATTTTTTTTTTTTTTTTTTTAATGCTGTACCATATCCCTGGTGATTGTTGTATTTCTCTATTTCTTGTATATTTTGATTGTTTTAATATAATTCAATTTGTACTCATTAAAAAAAAAAATACTAATCTCAAGTCTAATTTATACAAGAACCCCAAAAATATATAAACATAAAAAAAGGTTTTCCTTGATAATCCATGGTAGAAGAATTAACTAAAAGAAAAGCTGGTAGTTAAACCATGGCTTAGTTCAGTTCCTGCATTGGTGTACACTTCAAGCGGGTATGTTTGGTTGACTCCAAAGGTGCCCAGGTGGAACCTTCAGCCAAGTACACAATTGCTGGTTTTCTTGTCTTGGGGTCTTCAATTTACGTGCCAAACAATTATTGAGCCAATATAATAAACAAACAGCCCTAAAGAGAAAAACAGCAGTTAGTACAAAGAGGTCCTCAACAGACCATGCTTGGCCAAATCATAGGCATGAGTTTCAGAAATCAGATGAGAGATTCTCCATGAACCATTTACCATTTTTCACACAAATGAGCAACCCTAAACCGATAACTGATCAGATTGGGGTCTTAGCAATTCTGAATCCGGGTAAAAGAACAAAAATCTCTGCCCTAGACAGACCCCCTAGTACAGCCAGGTTGAAACACCAGATCATGCCATTGAGCTATCTCTAAAATGTCCTTCCAACCACTTTGGGGGATTTCCAAGAGAACAACCAGCGCATTCTCATTTGGTGTAGTTCTGAGGAGGCAGGAATTAACACCTAGTTATCAATGCCACAGGGGAAGTAACAAGTTTTATAGGTTTGACTGATACTAGTACATAACACACTGAATAATCAGATCTACTGCCAAGATTTGAGATCATCTGAATTGAAGTTTCTGATCTTCGGTGGAGTGGATGATCCATCATGGATTGGGATTGGCTACGACCATTCTGAAACCTGATCTGGATCCTATATCCCTGTGGAGGAATCAACACTCTCCTGCCATGTTTGCACACAAGAGAGTGACATCAATCGTCAGTTTACCTGACTGAGGAACCAAAAAGCTACTCTTGGTTATTAATATCATCAATCACCAGTTAGTTCCCAAACAACAGTCTCTAAGAATCCCCAAAAGCGACTCTGCGACAGAGATGAACTGTACATACGGTAGCCTAACCAGGCAATGAAGGTTTCAACCTTCAACTCAATAGCCTGAAGAATGATGTAATTTACCTGACTGAGAAAGGGCTTCCATAATTGTCGTCCTGAAATTTTTAATTCTTTCTTGAGTTTATATTCTGGGTTGTTCAGCATACTGTGAGAACATGGTATGTGATCAGTTGGCAAGGGAGCGTGCCTAAATCGACATGCATCTTGAGTTCGACTCCCCTTACCCTCTTGAGGCCAGACCCCATTTTTGTGTGTGGGGGTGTACAAGTGCATCCGGGGGATTAGTCGGGCCAAAGTTCTGGACACACTCGTTTGAGAAAGAAAATTGAGAACATGGCATGTTTCTCAAAAGGAAAACATTCTCCTCTTCGGAAAGAAGGAATGGATTAAGAGTTGCCATCTAGGTTCAGGTCTAGGTAAAGTAAGGCTATTTACCTAAGGAAACAACCCCATATAATGTGTAAACTCCAAACCGAACTCAGGCTCAGGTTCAGATCTAACCAAAAACTCAGATCTGGAAAATAAGGCTGAATAGAGAGAAAATAGAGAACTCACTTTATCGAGGCTCAGATGAGCCTGCAAACCTGATCGAAGGTGGGCTTTTGTGAGTTCAAACTGACCTCCAAATATGACCAACAGTAGGCTCTTGTGTATTCAGCAATAGGGAAGAGAAAACCCAAAACAGAATTTAGGGTTTCTAGGGATGGAATGGGAGAAAACTTGCTATAGCTTCAGCAGGCCTCCAAAGGCCTCACAATCCTGGTCGAGTGGCTGTTTTAGGGGGTAGAACAAACCCTCAAAAAGGCTTGAGGAACAGTCAGATCTGAGCATTGATCCGAGGTCTCAAAATCCTGATTCCTGAAATCAATTTGGGGTTCTTTGGCTGTTCTTCAATCTTCAATAAAGGCAGGTCTTCAAGGCTTCAATCTGATTGTAATTAGCTCTCAAACACACTCTCACAATGAACAAACAAAGAGAAGAGAAAAGAAATTACAGGAGGGATAGGTGTGGCTGGGGTGGATTGTCTCAGTCTTGGGTCTCATGCCCACAGCCTCCCACAGCTATCTCAGCTGTTGAAACACAAATTCTCTCTCAGAATTTAGGAGCAAGCATGGCTGCAAATTTCATTAATCATCATCTAGTTCTCTGCAATACAAGGTCTTTGTTTATAGTGGAGGCTAGGACTCAATTACATTGAAAGTAACCAAATGTAGGAAACAAATAGAAGATAGAAACCAATTGACTTATGACTCAAAAACTAATTACCAAATAACATAGCTTGCTCTCTAAGAAAAGACTGAAGAAGACATCACTAGAGACTTCTAGAATACTCACCCTAGGACTCAATTTTGTAGTTGACCATGTCAACACTACAAGACAAAAATTATAGCACATAGAAGAAATCGATAGAGAAACAAAGCTGTTCTGGACTCCAATCGAAGGCTTCTGTAGAGGGCTTCTAGAAGACCTAATAATAAGACAAATGTGCTGAGATTTCAGCTGGTTCGATGGCTGAAAGTGTGAACCAGATTTGAACCCAAAATTGGGCCAGCTTGGGCTGACTCGATAGGCCCTTAGGCTGGGCAGCTTGCCGTCCCTTCTTCCTACAATAGTGCAATCCAAACTTGGGATCAGTAGTGTTGTCTACATCACTAGGATCCATGAATATGAGTCCTACATAGCCAAACCAAAAGAATGGGTGAAGGGTCAGATTGCATACCAAGGAAGGTGTTAAGCACTTTGGTCCAGCTGGAGAAACTGGTCTTCCTAGTAAATTAGTATTTTCATTTAGATGATAAATATCCTCAGACTAACAAATGCATTGGTTAAGATAAAATAAAATGAGGAAATTAAATAAGGAGAGATAGAGAATTACCTTGATGTGTGCACTATAAAAGCAAGTTAGCAAGCATAATATAATCTTATGAAAATCAATATAATCTATTGTTATCATCAAAAGAAAATCCTACACGGTAAGCAAGCAATATTTACGAAGGAAACGGCATTCTCTGGAAGAAGGGAAGATGAACCCACTGTAACATGAATGCATGCAAACAAATATGTAAAATCTTCATGACAGAAAACTATCCTATTCTGACATGATTAGAAATTACGAAAAACATGAGAATAGAGATGAAAATTATTTAGAAATTCATGTACAAAAATAACCCTAAAACCCCAGGATTCAAATATACATGAAGAAATGAAAATAAATGCAAAATAAAATCCAATGAGCATTTTTGGTGTGACTGAAGTTAAAGAAGCCCTACGAAAGATGAAAGCAGGTAAAATACCAGGCCCAGATGAGATCCCAATTGAAGTATGGAAGAGCCTAGGAGTGCTGGGAATATCATGGCTAACCAAGCTGTTTAACAAGATTCTGAGTATCAAGAAAATGCCAGATGATTGGAGGAGAAGCATTATGGTTCCTATTTGTAAAAACAAAGGTGATATCCAAAACTGCAATAATTATAGAGGCATAAAACTAGTGTGTCACACCATGAAACTATGGAAAAAGGTTATTGAAGCCCACCTCTAAGAAGAAACTACTGTAACGGAGAACTAATTTAGTTTTATGCCAGGGAGATCCACAACAGAAGCTATTTACCTTCTAAGAAGATTTATGGAAGTATTTAGAGCTCACAAAAGGACCTCCATATGGTCTTTATTGACCTAGAGAAAGTGTATGACAGAGTACCTAGAGATCTTATTTGGCATGTCTTAGGGAAGTTGAGGGGTTCATTAAATTATGTGGATGTAATTAAGGATATGTATGAAGGAGTGGTGATGAGTGTTAAAACAACAGAAGGCCAAAGTAATAAGTAATAAGTTCGCAATTACAATTAGGTTACACTAAGGATCAACTTTGAGCCCTTATCTGTTTGCTCTCATCATGGATGATCTAACCAGGCACATCCAAGATTAGGTCCTATGGTTTATGCTATTTGTTGATGATATTGTTTTGATAGATGAGACAGTGGAATGGATTAATACTAAAGTGGAACTATGGAGATCAAACTTAGAATCAAGAGGTTTTAGGATAAGAAGAACAAAGATAGATGATATGATATGTCCATTTAGTCAGACTATGAGAGGTGATGAAGTGGCAAAACTTGAGGAGCAAGAACTACCACAAAGTGATTGTTAAATATCTGGGGTCAATCATTAGCAAAGAGGGTGATATAGAGAAAGATGTCTCCCACAGAATTAAAGTAGGATGGATGAAGTGGAGAAATGCCTCGGGAGTGCTATGTGATAAATGCATGCCTATTAAACTCAAGGAAAAATTTTACAGGACAATAATACGACCAGCTATGATGTATGGGTCGGAGTGTTGGGAAGTCAAGAAGAGTAATTTGAATAAATTGGGTGTAGCAGAGATGCGAATGTTGAGAGGGATATGCGGAAAGACCAGGAGAGACAGAGTAAGGAATGATTGTATTAGAAAAGAATTAGGGGTTGCACCAATCCATGACAAGCTTCGTGAGAGCCGATTGAGGTGGTATGGCCATGTTCAATGGAGACCCATGGATGTCCCAGTAAGGAGGAGTGACCAGTTTCAACATAGAGCTAGAAGGAGAGGCAGACCTAAATTGACTATTGACGAAGTAGTAAGAAAAGATATGCAGATGGTAGGGATCGATTCTAGTATGACCGTGGATAGAGATAAGTGGAGGACAAGGACCCATGTAGCCGACCCATATGGGGGATGTTCCAAGGATGCTGCTTTGACTACTGCTTTGACTTCTTTTACCTCCTTTTACCTCTTTTTAGAACGTTTATTTTTTTGTTTACTATTATCTTAGACCTTATCGGATCCATGTAGCCGACCACATCAAGTTTGTTGTTAAGCATTTTTTAATTGCAAGACTCATGGTCATGGACTATGTTAAACATGCAATGACAAATCCATCCTATCGATTTGGGGTCAAACCAATGTAAAAACTCACATGCAATATTGCATTTAAATATGTATATTTTTGATTTTTGGAATAATGTACGTAAATCCGGAAACATGCAAAACCTAACAAGAAAAATATAAAATAATGAAAACTAATAGAAAAAAATCTAGTAAATTAAGGAGGGATGATCATGGTATGTACTAACTAAAAACAGGATGATCATGGTATGTACCAACTAAAAACACAAAAAGCGTTTGGGAGAAAGAGATTAAATTCATAAAATCGTCAGCATATCTTCCTTGCTCGGTTTGGGACAACAGCTATATAACTATAAAAGGTATAACTTGCAATAAACTTTATCAAATTGAATGAAACAGAAGAGAGATGAAAGTAGACTCACAGAGAATGAAAACAAAATTCTAATGAGGCTTGGAGGACGATCACAACTCGGGATAGGGTATCGGAAACTTCCTGCAATAAATAAATTCCTGTCTCTGTGCAGATAGGGTTTATTACACTTAAAAAGATCCAAAATCGCTTGAGGAATTGGGGTATTGGTCTTTCTATAGTTTTGGGAACGCTTCCTTGCCCTCTTAGGTGCAATGGAACCTTATCTCACTCAAAATCATTGGATTTCGAGTGAGATATTTGGTGGATATGTGATCAATGTGCCACGACGTGGTATGATACCATTCAGATTCGATTTTTGGTTCGGGTCGGCTTGGCCCAAATGACTTAATTCCCTTTAAAATTTTTAATAATTCATAACTCCAAATTTGATGATTCAAAAGGCCTTTTCAAGTTTACTATTAATACTTTGCCATGGTATTAAGTTCAGAAACCATTTTTGCTAAAGAAATTCATTTTCCAATTTGGTCCCACAAGATCAAAATGGAATCTTTTCCAAAATAATGATCAACTTAAACCATTTTGAAACCACGCTTTGTTCCAAGGATTTTAATAATGAAAATCATCATATTTGAAAAATTAAGTTGATTTTAAAGGTCATTTAACCACATTTTGACCGAAAACACCGCAGGGGTTTGGTCATTTGATCAAGGTGGTTCCAGACGTAGCTGAGTTGCATGAGACATCAGTAAGCCATAGTCAGACTTTCTCCTACTGCCCTCAAGAAACTGTTCATCATTGTTGTGTATCCTCTGGGGTGACAAAATAAGGTGTCTACACATACTCATTATGCTCCCAAGCAACCCCGCTAATTTGTTCACCATCAGTCATTCAGTCATTCTTCTCTTCCTTTTGGTCGAGGTGGCTGGTACTGCTATAGATTATATACGAAAGAAAGTAAAAAAAACTACAAACTACAGCCTAGAAGCTGTGACTACTGACTAGTCCCTAACACCTAATCGACAACCAGCTCTGGTCATTCAGGTTCCTCCTGAATGAGGGTGCCTACACATGATTTACTATATGTCAAATGAAACAATTGAGACGGAAGTCATTGATTCCTCGGAAGAAAAGTTTCCTGCAGGAAGTTAACTGTCAGATAACCAGTTACAATTTATTTTCTTTTCCAATTAACTTAGGATATAAGAAACATATATGCTTGCTTAAAGCTTCAAGATTTTCAGTATAGTGTTTCATTGGTCGGTATCTTCTATACAGTAGGAGTTGGTGCTAAATATTCAAATATGGATCACCACTAAATGTGCTTATAATTTATTGCTGCTAGTCTAGTGCAAGTCAAATTGCATGAGCACAAACAAAATTGTGAGATTTGAAGTTTCTTATGCTAACTTTTTCCTAGGCAGATAATATATCATTTATTTCTGCACCATTCTCTTATATCTTCAGAATTACATGCATTTCTAATCAGATTCCAGTTTGTTGAGACCATGTAAGATTGCTTATTTTTTAAATATTATTGTCATGATTCAGGATTTGGCATTTGATTTGTCCCTGTCAGCATTGCTTGGAGATAATATCTACAACTTTGGGGAGTTACTAGCTCATCCAATTGTAAGGGGACCTCTTCTGAAGATGATTTCCCACCCCACTTTTATGACATTTTTTCCCTTTTTATTTAATTTTAGTTTATTTACTTCTTTTAGCTTAGAATGTAATTATGTGGACTGCAATAATTGCCTTCTATTTCTATAAGGAAAATTTGTTTGTGCCTGTACTGCAGAATTGTATTACTATTTTTGTTATTAACCAGGAAATTTTCTTTCCTGCTTAATTGGACCAATGATATTCTAGGTTCATCTATAGAAAGAAAATGGTGTTTTGCTGGTATATAAATGATATCCAGTCCTACCATGTTACAGAAATAACAAAGGAGGAGAAGGTGCAAAAAACAAATGGAAATGCTAAAGGGACTGCCTTGAAAGTGTTCCCGAAAGGAGGAGAAGGTGCATGTGCACCATGGTCGGGATCCTGTGTAGCATAATAATTGAGCCACTCCTGTGGGTTGGATAGGCTCTGGCACTGGCTCCACCTTTGGTTGGTTACACTTCTCTTGAAGGATTGGAAATCTATTTCCATCACCACGACCACAATCACAACCATCGTCATTATCTCGTCATCATCTCCTCCATCAGACAAAGATGGTGTGAGTGTGGCCACTCGACATCCTCGTCAAGGATTAAAGTATCAGTATCGGTTGTTGTGTCGGTCAGCTAAATTTAAGATATGTATTGGATGATATCGTATCGTATTGGAGTTACACTAAGATATGCTAAAGATCAAGGATTAAAGTATCGTATCTGTCGCTGTATCGATCGGCTAAATTTAAGATATGTATCGGAGGATATCGTATCGGAGGATATTGTATCGTATCAGAGATACTTTAAACCATGATCCTCATCATCCCCACCAAGCTAAGACTTAGAAGGTCGGGGTGTCTATGTGTGAACTATACTCTTTGGAGAAGCCATTAACTCACATTGATACCATTTGAGGAGGACTGGGTTGATCCATCACGGAATCACCTCAATCCCTCAACCACCCATACATGGGATCCTCCTCATTTGACTCCACTTGGAAGATGTTGCGGAATTCAATTGAGTCTTGTCATTGTCCATGCCTATACATACGTCCTGCACCTTTAATCTCGTGTTGTAGTGCACATACACTAATAGCTCTAGACATGCATGATCCAATTGGTTTTGCCTTTTGGAGTGGATGAGTGAAAACATACTCTAGTTGTGCTCGCATCTAGAGGCAGAACTTGTCTAGCAGAACACTTTAATTGCTACATTCCTCTAAGGTGCATCTCTCCTATAACCATTCACTTGCATTAGAATTTGTAAGTAATTGTACTTGGATACATATTTTATAAATTAACGAAAGAAACTAAGTTGATGGGCCTACCAAGAGTGGTATTTTCCTGACTTGACTTTCAGGCTTCACGGTCAGAAGTCCCGTGCATCCCTGAAGGTCTTCATTTATCCATTTCAAATATTGATTATTCAACATCAGTTTGCTAATGGGATTAGTTACATTGATTTTAAACATGTAAGAAACTATAAATTCAGCTCACTATTGTAGGCTGACTATACATTTGGGTTGGACTCCAGCTTGGATACCGCATACTGCATTTTATATATCAAATCTTGGTTCATCCCAAATTTGTGCTTGTATTGATACTTCGGATTGAGATAGCATGTTGGAAATAACATGAAGCACTTGTCAATGCCTATTAAGTTATAAACTAGGTCCAAAAAATTGGGTTTCAACCTTGGTCGAAACAGTAATTCGGTTGAGATTTCCAAAACCTGGTTGAAGCCAGATTTTTTTTGGCTAGTTCTAGAAATTTGGGTCGAAATTTCTGAAACCTAGAACTGTGGTTATAAATGGAAAGTAATTTGACTTGGGTAGAATAAACTAGAGAGGAGGCTTATGTAGTGGATACATAAGTTGCCTCTCCCAGTAATCTTGGACTATTTGAATGTAGATCCTACCACCATGTAGTATCACTGCTACAACGTGGTCTGTCATCATCTTTACTGTAACATACAAGTGTGGTAGGATAGGATTCTTCTCAAAGTCGATCATCTTAATACGTTTTCCGCTGGCTCAAGTAATATAACGACCTTCGGGTTGTGCAAGACCTGCTCACTAGATATGGTCGATTGGGATGCTCTACCCCTTGGAGAATCCAACTCCCTCCAACTAAACCAATCTTCTGAAGCAAACATAGATCTGAGTTCTCCTTCCTTACCTTTAAAGATCTTTCGGGCAATGAGTTGGTGGTGAATCAAGTAATGCTCGGCCTAACCAAATCCCCACCACACTTGGTCCTCAGCATTTGTAGGGCATTTCCATGGTTGTGCACAAATGTGGTCAATTGTTTTGCCTTCTCGACCACACTTTGTACCAATGTCTTCTTCCCCATTTCCTTCAGCATGAGGTCAACACAGTGGCTGTGCAAAACAGGTGGTCATGTTGTTCATCAATTTCTTCCCTCGCCTTCTTTAAAATATACCATTGTCTGCCACCATATGGGTAATGTTCTCTATTCCCACCTCTTAGATCACGTCCTTTAATAAGTTGTAAATATATTTTGCTTCATTTTTTTCCTTGGATGCATCCGCAGATATAAGGAACACAGTCCTACTCCTACCATCACAGTATATCGTGAAGTTGATGATGGATTGTCTACTAGGTCCAGTCCAACCATCACAAATGATAGTGACACCATAATTTGTCCATGCCCCCTTGAGAGTCTTTATGTACTCTAGCTCCCCTCTTTGCTGGAGCAAACATTCATCAGCTCGTAAGCAGTGGGCCTTCACTCCTTCCCTAGCCTTCCCCACAATGTCTAGCATGTTCTGATAGTAAAGTCCCTCAGTAGCATGTGCTAGGATACTATGGTAAAAGAACCAGTTTGACATGACATCGCACACCTTATTCTACCAATCAGACTGCACATACTCAACTTTCTCTGTCTGCTGGTACAAGTCTTGAAAACTTGAGGATCCTGCTCAAGTATGTCAACATCATCATCCTTTTCTATTGGGTGTGGGGGTGGGTCTATCCTTACACATTGACCTCTGAAAGGGCAACTTTGTCTGCTTATGTTTCTTCCTACCTTGTATAGAAGAACCATAGGACCAGCCTCTGGTGCGGTTGCTCTATAGGAATCAACTCCTCCCCTAAACTCTCAGGCTCTATCTTGCTTTGCATATTTGTAATATGGCTCGTTACCCTAGCCCACCCTGTCTGCCTTTGCCTCTACATTTGTCTCTATCTCCACATCAGCAGGCACATATTCCTCTTCACTATCAAAATCAGAGTCTCAATCCCCTAGTTCTGCCTTTGCTTATCTTTCTAGAACCGCCTTGTCAACTTGTCCTTTGCCCTCCGCTTATCTAACTTCCTCTTTGTTCCTCCCTTTATGAGGGTAGACATGGCCTTCTGCTCCTTAAGACCCGGGAGCGTTTGGCCACATCCCTATGTCCACCTACCAAATGCCACCTCAGTGTAGTGGTCCCACCTCCTAAGGTTCAAGGTATTGGGTTTCGACCAGGTTTTGCCTTTGGGGAGACCGAAATTTCGGTTGAAACTTGGGAAATTTTGAGGAAACTAGGGAATTTTTCCCAGTTGGGTGGAAACTTTGGTTTCAACCCCCAAAATGTGTTTTTATTTTCTTTTTTTTTGCCTTTTTTTTTTGTACGCCCTATTTTAGACATTTCTAACCTATTCACATAATTAGTTTCATGGAAAAAAACACCTAAAGCCATACTTGTGGTTTTGACTGAAGTTTGCTAATGTACGTTGAGTTGTTGACTGAAACTATACTACATAAGTACATATATAAGTTACTAACTAAAAGTGTGAATTACATTATTAAAAGTTTAAAACAAACAAAATATAATGTAAATGATCCAAAATACATAATAATATTACATAATTGTGATTGATCTCTCAAGTCTCAAGTCTCGATAGTCAACACTCAACAACCAATTCCAAGTAGAATGTCTAGGCGGTTTCAGTCCATGAGCTGCGTACCACTGTAGATGTCGTAGCCACTCCTCTGAATGCACCACATGTGAGTTCCATGACATGTTTTGGGCCAATTGTTTTGGTAGTCCGTCATTGCCCATCTATAAGATGCATCATCAACATCATCTAGGTATCCCACCCCCTGAACTACCCTGATCCAAATGAAGAAGAAGATCCACCATACTGTCCATACCCGCCACCATATGCAAATGAACTGGTGCTCTTAAAGGATGGCACACAAGGTTTGGGGAAGATGGGATTTAGGTCCAAGCTCCCTTCCTTAAGTAGATTTGCTATGAATGTGCAAGATCGAAGTTTAGAATGAAGATTTGATGGCACAAGGGCAAAATCTTGAGTGTTTTTCCAAGTTTCCCACTTCAAAGAGAAGCAATAGGGGGAGAGGGTCGAAATTGAAATAGTAAGGCTTGGTTTCCCATTTAAGAAGGTTTTCTAAAGGTTAACCCATTGGTCCACTCGAAAATTCCCACATTTTGAGGAAAATCTCCACATGGTATTTGGTATTGGAGTCCTAGAATATCGTGGAAATGTGGAAATATCGACGGTATCGGTGGAAACCTTGAACCATACCACCTCCTATGATTTTCTTTCCACAATAATTGCATTATGACTTCTTCTTATCATTTCTAATGGGTACACCTTGCCTCCACTAATGTAGAGCTAGGTCGATGATGACTTATCCTACAGTAAGGATCAAGGAACTGACAAGCAAGAGGATTAACAAATGGTTCCAGCAACACAACAACAGAAAATAGAAACTTAAGAAATCAATGAAGGGAGAAGAATGGGGAAGAAGATAGGGATAGGGAAGGTGGATGGTTTAAGACACTCATTCGGCATCTCACATTCTCACCTCTCACCTCAGATATGACTCTCTCCTACACTTGCGTCTAACAGCCACATGGTTGTAAACAACTGTTTTTCTTTCTTTTCATTAATTTGTGGGGGTAATGACTAATAGTCCATTACAATTTTTAGTGCTTGGTTATGCACAAAAAAGGAAAGTAAAAGAGTTAGTCCCCAAGTAATTATAGAGTCTAACTTGTAAATAAATTAAAAGGAAATTAAAGGACTAAAATTAAAATTAGAAACAATACTTGACTAATTAACAGACTTGAAGCACAAGACATAAGTATGTAACTAATTGTGACTCAAGCTTGCTGCCCAAGACTAACCAAAATAGAAACTAAACTAAATCAGCAATAAGAATAGGAAAATATGGAATCACTGTTCACATGAACAATGCTGAATGCTCCATGAACAGTGATTCGTGAACAATACTTTTTTGTTGTTCTTGAATTCTTTATGCTTTGATTTACTTCATCCATACTACCCCCATATCCTCCTCAACCATGATGTACTCTTTTTATATTATTCCAACAAAAGTGCCACATTATTAATTTTTCTACGTCACTAAAAATCCAATGACAACGATAAAGATATTTCCAATTTCTACTTCACTCATATTTTTTCTTAATTAATGCTAATTTTTATAAATATGTCATAATAATACCATAACTAACCAAAATTAATCATCATTTTTTGAGTTGAAAAGACAAAAACAATACTTTCAAATGTGTTTCATTATTTTTCAAACCAAAGCAGAGTATTTTTTTTTTTTTTTTGTAACTTCTAAAAAATTTTAATTATTTTTTGGCAAATAAGAAAGCGACATCGTGAGGCCGCTGATCGGCCAAAAGTGTCTAACATGTATAAACTTGAGCTCCACCACAAAGTAAAAAAAAATTTTTTTTTTCAAAAATTTTGTTGCAAGAAAATTAATTTTTAAATAAAAAATAGAAATTAAAATTTGATTTGTGAAATCGGCCTAGGATATCTAGCATATAAAAAGTTGAAGCCTAACCACTAAATATTTGTACCCTTTTGTTGTGAAAATTAACTTTAGAGAAAAAGGGTATACCTTAAATTGGAATTTTCAAGAAATCTCGCTCAAATACACCAAAGTTTCATTGTAGGTGTGTTGTGGTAGCCTCCAACATGTTCCACTAAGATTTGCATGTGATTTGGTTAAAAAAAAAAATAATAAAAAAAATCTAACATTTCTATTGTAACCACATATGAAACAAGGAGAAATAATCGAGATAAGTCGAACCAGTTACCCATTTTGTTTGAATATGGCTTTTCTACAAAGCCATTGTAGCGTTTTGGTTGGTCCAAAACTGAAACCTGAAACCTGAAATCTACTGAAATTTTGACCGAAACATTGGAAACCTATAGAGTTGCAGGCCATTTTGTTTTGACCTAGGTTGAACCCAAAATAATTCGCAAGATTTTAATTGAAACCACTAAAATCTCGAACTATGCTCCAGAACTACTGTCCTTCACTTTGCTACTGAATCAAGTCATGGTGGTCAACTGTGGAACATCCATTCAACAATTGGGTGGATTTGAAGCATCATTTGTCCAAATGCCCTCAAATTGCAAAATTCCACCTGTAGGGCTGTTATGATGAACTTTGAGAGATTCTTCAGGCAGAGGATGACACATTTTTTGATATTGGTGTATTATTAAATGGCTTTTTTATCATTCATAATACATAAATTTCAATTGCTTTTGTTGAATGTTGTGTTTTCTAATACTATATTATTTGTAGAATAGGTCATATAAAAGAAAGCAAGAAAGGCTACCAAAACAAACAGCGTATGGTACCAACCTAGAGTCCAAAGCCAACTACCATTTTGGGTGTAGTTTCTTAAGAGGAAATATCACTCCCCTCCCTTGTACTATGGCAAAATATCATGTTACCCCATGACCTTTTCAAAAATATCACTCCCCTCCCCCTAATCTGAAAGATTCTATCTATCGTCCCTCTCTATGAGAAATGACTGTTAAGTCATGAAATTAATTTTCCTAATACCCAAACTAACCCACACAAGACATGAAATTAGTTTTCTTATATATTTTAACAGAATCCACAGCGTTTTGGTTGTCAGGTTGTAACCCTCCGATGTCTTCTCTTCACCGTCCCTTCAACCACCCTTATATATAAATACATATAATCTTTCTCCTTTCCTCCATTAGCTCTTTAGTTTCCCCATCCACACAAGCAAACACACAGAGAAGAAGGTGAAATGGTGAAGATTTGCTCCATCAGAGCTGGCTACGTTGGTGGTCCAACAATGGCAATGATCGCCTAAAGTGCCTCGGCATTCAGGTCGTCGTCGTCAACGACATCTCCATGTCCCACATCAATGCCTAGAACAACGATTGCCTCCCCATCATTGAACCAGGTCTCAACGAAGTCATCAAATCCTGTCGCAACACGAAACTCTTCTTTAGCACCGAAGTCGAATCCCTTGTTTCTGATGCTGAGATAGTCTTCGTCTCCGTTTCCTTCAATACCCCCACCAAAACTAGAGGTCTTGGCGTTGGTAAAGCCGTACATCTCACTTACTAGGAATCCATTGTTCGAATGATCACCGATGTCTCCAAATCAGACAAGATCGTTCTTGAAAAATCCACCATCCCTATCAAGATTGTAGAAGCAATTGGAAAAAATCCTCACCCATAGCAGCAAAGGCATCAATTTTCAGATCCTCTTCAACCCAGAGTTACTCGTTGAAGGTACTACAATTGAAGATCTCACTAGTCCCAATCGTGTCCTAATCAGTGGCCAAGAAACCCCAGGTGGTCAAGAAGCTGTTGCAGCCCTAAAAGCTGTGTATGCCAAATGGTTTCTAGAGGATCGGATCATCACAATGAACCTTTGGTCCGCAAAGCTCTCAAAGCTTGCTGCCAATGCTTTCTTAGTGCAGCGGATCTCATCCATTAATGCAATGTCTAAGCTTTGTGAGGCCACCAATGCTGACATCTTCGAGGTTGCATATGCCATCGGCAAGGACTCTCAGACCGGATCGAGGTTCCTCAACGCTAGTGTTGGGTTCGGCGGTTCTTGTTTCCGAAAGGATATTCTCAATCTCGTCTACATCTATGAATGTAATGGACTCACTGAGGTTGCCAAAAAGAAAGCTTTGTGCTGGAAAACTGTGGGATGCATGTTGTGAGAGACAACTTGGGTGAGATGCTCGACCCAACCTATCCCCTACCCCATTCTTCTTTTTATTCTCTTATTTTGTTTTGTTCATACTATCTGTCCCTGAATCTGATTTTTATTGAATTACTAAAGATCCTACCTTGGAGTGATCCGATCCTTACATAAGGGTGAGATCCTATTCTAATTTGGACAAGGAGAGAAAAAAATGAGAGAAAGTAGGAGAAAGAAGGATGAGATAAAGTGGGAGAGGGAGAGAAGGAGAGAAACCATGTCTCTCTTTCCTTGTTTCAATTTCTTTTTATTTTTTTATTCTCAACTTCTCTTGGAAAATCGAATTCTACCCTTGAAACCCTGCAATCACAATAAAATAGCAAAACAGAATCAATTTAATCATGACATTCAATAAAAAATCAACAATTAAATAACAATTTCATGCATAATTATGGCCCGATCATATTTTCACCATTATAGTGAAGAAACATTCCTATAGATGAAAGAACACCAACATGTGAACTGGAAAAACTAAGACATAGTAAAAAATAATTTATTATTTTAACTAATTGATTTGTAATTATGTGTAAAATCCAGCATCTGATGGGAAGCCCACTATTTATAATGAAAAATTGGCTTAAGAGGACTTACCAACTTTTAGTTTTCTTGTTAAGACTCAAGACTGAGTTGTATATGACCTCTTGCTAGCTTAGCATGTATTTACAGTTATTTGTCTACTTCAGCAACATTGCACATTTAGTTGGATGGCTCATTATTTTCTAGGTCTCAGATGTCCAAATGAAAAATACTGCATAGTATCAGTTATTGTCCTTCTCATCCGAAGCACTATCCTCCCATGTGGAAAACATTATATAGTATTTATATTTATTTGCCTATGTCGTTATAAGCCTGTGGCTGATTTATAGTGGTGCGTCAGGTTGACCATCGACACTTATTATAATTAGCCATAACCCGTCAATCTTTTTTCATGAATTCTTGTGCTCGTCCATGCTTGGAATCTCCATGTAGTTGACCCCATTAAGTTGGGATAGGGTTTTGGATGCTGTTGTTTGTTGTAAGTGGTTCAGATCAATGACTACCAAAAAGCTCGATTCGTGAATCGTTCAATACTGTTTCAGGGAAAAAGATTGCAATTCTTGGGTTTGCATTCAACATGTTGGGGGTACTTTGGGTATTAAGAAAACTAATTTCATGACTTAACAGCCATTTCTCATGGAGAGGGATGATAGATAGAATCTCTCAGATTGGGGGGAGGGGAGTGATATTTTTGAAAAGGTCTAGGGGGAACATGATATTTCGCCATAGTACAGGGAGGGGAGTGATATTTCCTCAAGATTTAAATATGTTTGGAGATGTTTAATTGGCGTTTCCTTAAGTTTTAGGGAAATTTGTGGTCATTTGATAAACGAAATCTGGTTTTGACTTGGGTAGGAATCTTAATCTCGAAATATGAATCAAACCAGAAGCAACAATTCTGAAACTGAAGTCAACTAAAAAGTTAAAACAGATACAGATTTAAAGGTTAACTGAATGGGAATCAGCCAAACAGAAATAGACTTAATTAAAATTACCAGAACTGAAAGAGAAAAGTATGCACATGAATAAAGGCTTAGTTGTCATGGCATCTTGGCAACCCTAGGTGTTGGAGGAGGGAATAAATCAATGTGACACCAAGAAGGCGCCGAGGGCCTAGGCAGATCATAAGTAATGCCTTGGCGATCAAGGTATACTTCCAGCAAAGGGCATTTTGACGCCTATGCGGCACCTTGACAACTATGAATAAAGGAGAAAATTCTTTTCTTATTAATCGCTGAAGAAGAAGAAGAAGATATTTATCCGGAATCCCACTTGGATTTATTACCTTGGAATCACCACAATAAACAAATGTAGAACAAGAATTGATGGTTTTGTGCTATTACCAGTTCTTCCTCCTAAGTTAAGACCGATCATTCAGATAGATGGAGGTAAACTAATGAGTTCGGATATTAAGGAAGTCTATGCATTCTGAATCTCACAGAATTGGGAGTCATCGCCATTATTTCATTCAACCACATTGTGTGGAGGCTGTGAAGCCCTTACAGCTATTTAAAGACTTGAGAAGAGTTGATTCAGGTTGGTCTTAGGAAACAAGGGCTAATTGAAAAAAAATCCTTGACAATTACAGGAACTAAAAGCTCTTCCAAGCACAGGATGAGATGGACCCCTCAATATGATTTTCCAGGTGAAATCAGATACGTGAACTGCAAGCCAGAAAGATTGTTTCAATCTGGTCCAAACCAGAACCGTAGGCTAAGGTTCTGACCTGGTCTTCTTCCTATGATGGTATTGCACCCTGAACCTTAATTTTGCATAAACTCTACCCTGGCTTGAAAGCATTCACCCCCAATGAACACGTGAAGGACACGTAGCGTTCATACAAGTCAGGGTCAATGCAAATGAAGTCATCAGCATGAATGCAGGTGTGCAATTGGATCTTGAACAGTTCTTCCACTTGACAAGAAAGAATGAAAACCACCTCCCTTGCGAGTGATAATATACTTGTTGTCCAAGACATCCTCGATCTCATCAATGGGTGGTCACAATTGGGGTAGCATCAATAATGTGTGCTCTGTTTCTCCCTCATATGAGTGGTGACCTATGTGTAGGATCAACCATGTTGAAGACGTTTCTGATGGTTAGGGTTTAAAGTATCGGTCTTATCGTATTGGTATCGGTATCAGTATCAGTATAGGTATTAGTATCAGTGGGTATCGATATGATACATATCATGTGTAGTATTGATATCCTTAAAAGGGGGTTACTATGATAGGTTTGAAGTATCGGTCCGTATTGTATCGTATCAGCTGTATCATATCAGTATCGGTGGGTATTGATACAATACACGGTACCAATACTTTAAATCTTGCTTATGGCCATATCAACAAGCAAGTATAGCACATAAACAATAGGTCTAACTTTCTTAAGGACTTTGTAGGGATCTATCTTGCATGGGTGGAGCTTCATATTTGGACTAGGGGAATCTCTCTGGAGCACTGTGAACCATTTCAATATCACTTGGTTGAAACTTCATGTAGCAGTGACAAAGATTAGCTGAAGCTTTGTAGGCATCATTACTTAAGGCTATTCATTGTCGAAAGTCGAGGTGCACCTTTTGTGATGCAGATCCATTTCAATATTGACATGTGCTTGAGCAGAAGGTAACAAGATCAACAAGCTTCTTAGGCTGAACTATGCGAAAAATCTCAAAAGGAGTACAACTTGTAGTTCTGTTCACCAAGCTGTTAAACGCAAACTCGGCGATGTCAATATGGATGGCCAAATCTTCACATAGTCACGATCAATGAAACATAGCAAATTGCCTAAACTCTGGTTAACAATTTGTCTGTGGATGAAAGCTGAAGAGAAATGTAGCGTATTATGTGTATCATAAGTAACTCATGAACCTGACATCTCTTTTTGACACGATTTTGGCAGTAAATGCAATCACAACCTCTTTGAAGAAGATAGAGGTTATATGACTAGTATCAAATGTTTTACAACATAGAATTTAGAAAATTGATCAACCATAACTAGTAAGAGTTGTGCCTTTCTTGTGTAGTTGGCAATCCAAGCACAAAGTCCATATTGATGTGTATCCATGGTGCATGTGAAATGGGTAATGGAGAATACAAACTTGTGTTCTAATACCGACCCCTCTTGATCACATGGTTCACATCCTTTTGTAACCGGAGTCAATATCTATCAACAACCTGTTGAAGGGCTGTCCTTGCCAAAATGTCCTTCAAGCCCTCCATGCAATTCCTGTATAAGATGATGTCGTAGAGGCAAATTAGGAATGCATAGTTGAGTCCCCTGACCCTGCATTGGCGGGGAGCCTTGTGCACTGGGTTGGTCTTTTTTTTCTTCTATTTTGTTGAGTCCCCATGAACATGTACCCATTTTGGTGTGAGTACTTAGGATCGCTCCCACCTTAACATTTTGTAGATAGCTGAGAAATCCTTACCTAACACATACTCATCGTTTTTGTCATCAACGCTCATCTTATGCATGGGCTGAGTAAGTGTGAAGAGTTGACACTTTTCTGCTCAAAGCATCTGCAACAATGTTCTCTTTCCCCGACTTGTGCTTGCAATGCAAATATTCTTTGCAAGTATGCCGCCCACTTGGCACGTCAATTACTCACCGACTTCTGTGAATGAAGATGCTTGAGAGTCTAATGGTCATTGGAAAGGATTAACACCTTGTTGATGAGGCAGTGTCACCAATGTCTCAATAATAGAAAATGAGGTTATTTTAGTATAAAAAAAGCCTTAGGTTGGCTTTCATATATATTTGGCCTTTTCTCCAATAGGTTTCTTTATAATATAGGCCACTTTAATAGGACTAAAATATGGGTAGGAGATAAGAATACAGGATTTACTTTATTAATCTAGTTAGAGTCTATTCTTTATTTTAACTGTTATTAGAGTGTCTTAGTTTAGTTGGAATAAGTCTCTACAACTCCAACCTTGTTTTGAACTACTTTTTTCTGTTCTTGTTTTATTTATTTATTTAGAGTTTTTAAACTTTTAGTCAGTCAAGATTACCTCCATAGTAAGCTATTGGCTCGAGGAGTTTTAGGCTTAGTTTGAGTCTAATTTTTTATTCTTTTATATAAGGTTGTAAGGAGCTTCAGCCTTGGACACAAATTTGAGGAAATAAGATTGACAATTTTCCTTTTGTTTCTGTGAGTGATGCAGTTAGTGCACTCCATGGCCAGGAATGGGAGTGGCTTTTAGTCCACATTGGTTGGGTGGTGTGCGGTTGCTAGGCATATGACCTTAGAATGACCTAAGCTTGGGCGTTTTGGTTGAACGTTATCAAGTGGTACCTTAATGGGTTGTCCATGCAACAACCATGTGGTGGCCTATGGCCCAAAGTTCGGGGGAGTTGATGCAGTGAGTGCAATCGATGGCCAATAATGGGAGGGATTTTAGTCCACATTGGTTGGGTAGTGGTGGTTGCGAAGCATATGACGTTGGAATAGTCTCTCCATGCTGAAGCTCAAGCTTTTGAGTTGGATATCATCAATGAGACTCAGAGCTCTTTGTTGTGGTGATTCAGTATAAACTTGCTGGTGATTTCAGGAACACTTAATATTAGTGGGTTCGGTGGGATATCAATCACGAGGATCAAGTGGCCTTTTGATTCTTATCCTTCTTTCTTCTTCTTCGATGATATCGTTTTGGTGGATGAGACAAAGGCATGGATTAACGCTAAGTTTGTGCTATGGAAATCAACCTTGGAAACAAGAGGCTTTATGATTAGCAGAATGAACCAGAGTATATGTTGTGTAATTTTAGTCACAGTATGATGGATAGTGGTGTCGTGAAAATTGAGGAAACCCCAAGGTGATTATTTTAGATATTTGGGATTGATTACAAATAAAGAAGGTGACAGAGGATGATGTTTTAAGAGAATTAAAGTGGGATGGATGAGGTGCAACTAGAGTACTGTGTGACCACCGTATCCCTTTAAAGCTTAAAAGGAAGTTCTATAGGATTGTTGTACAACCAGCTACGATGTATGAGGTGGAATGTTGGGCAGTTAAGAAGTGCCATTTGCAAAGCTACACATGGCAGAGATGAGGATGTAAAGATGGATGTGCAGAAAAACTAGGAAGGATAAAATAAGGAATGATTGTATTAGAGCTGATTTGGGTGTTGCTCCGATCAATGAAAAGATCCGAGAAAGTCGTCTGAGGTAGTATGGTCATGTTCAACGGAGACCTAGGGATGCCCCTGGTAAGGAAGAGTGATATGATTTTGATTGAAGGAGCTAAAAGAGCTAGGGGCAGGCCTAAAATGACCATAGGAGAAGTTGTGAGGAATGATATGCATAGTTTGGGTCTTGTACCATGTATGAGTATGACCTCAGATAGAGCCTATTGGGGAGCAAGGATCCAATTAGCCGACCCCATTTAGCTGAGATTCTCTTGACTTGTCGGGTTGTGGCTCTTTCCTTTTACTTTCATCTCTCACTTTTCATCTTTCATGCTTCATATTTCATTTGTGATTTTTCATTTTTCATGTCGCATCTCTTCCCCTATACCTCTTTTCTCATCTCTTCACCCCCTTTTTTTTGTTAGACTTTAGTTTTCCTTTCTATTTTTTGTTTGGATCCATGTGGCTGACCTCATTAACGTGGGATAAGGCTGAGTTTGTTATCCTTCTTTCTTCTTCCTTTATGATTATAGGTCAGTATCAAATGTTTATTTTTTTCTGATCCATTTAAGTTTTCATCTTTTTATTTTTAGGTTCAATATTTTGAATAGATACGCTAAATGTTAAATATAGATGGATCGTATCTTGTAAATTCTCTCTTTTGTCCATCGATCTTTCTTTTTATCCCCT